>NC_139670.1:10998303-11530803 GCF_951799395.1 Argentina silus | reverse complement strand
CTGCGTCCCTATTCGCTGGAAGAGCTTCCTCCTCGGCACCAGATGGGGCTAGGTGCTTGAAAGCGCGCTCAAGCCTTACATGTGTGATTGAATAGATTTTCAGCGAATAGGGACGCAGGAGTCCCATAGTGAGGGGTCTCCCTCATCTCCTTCAGAGAACCAGGGTTACAGATTGTAACCTTAAGGTTCTGCTATTGTCCCTGTCTCAGTGGCTCTATTGCAGAATCTAAGTGTATGTAATGTGCGGTATATCTGTGTGCTAGTTGATCTTTGTTCTCTTTGTTGTGCATCATGGTTTTTGTTGTGTTATTATCTTTGTTGGAAAAAAAACGAAAGAAAACATGTTAATTTGAAAAAGTTCTCCTGTTGTCCTTGACTGTGGCGCACGTGGATCCAAGGCTACCTGAAACAAGCTGACCAGGACCGCGATGGGAAAATGAGCTATGAGGAAGTTCAGGCCCTTCTCCAGATGATCAACATTGACCTGAGTGAACAGTATGCTCGCAGCCTCTTCAAGGTGAGGGGGAATACTGGAGATTAGCATTATTGTTTCCTAATTCCTTCCTGCCCATCTAGAAATACCTCATTTCAAATGATACGCCTGCAGTTGATACTTATGCACACTTGTGGCCATTAAGCTCTGAAAGTAAGTCATTGTTCATTAAAATCACGATTAGGGCACAGCCAATGACTTTTCAGCACCAGAGAACTAAGGAAATTCGACATTTGATTTCCTCATAATTATATTTGGCTTTGGTTTCCAGGGTAACAGTCTCTCTCTCTCTCTCTCTCTCTCTCTCTCTCTCTCTCTCTCTCTCTCTCTCTCTCTCTCTCTCTCTCTCTCTCTCTCTCTCTCTCTCTCTCTCTCTCTCTCTCTCTCTCTCTCTCTGTCACAGAAATGTGACCGCTCAGCAGACGGTAGTTTGGACCATGGGGAGATCGAGGTGTTCTGCAGGGAGCTGGTGCGGCGGCCTGAGCTGGACGCAGTGTTCTCTCGCCACTCAGCAAACGGCTGTGTGCTCTCCACCGTGGACCTGAGGGGCTTCCTGAAGGACCAGGGCGAGGACGCCTCGCTGGTCCACGCTCAGAGCCTCATCCTCACCTATGAGGTCAACAAGTGGGGTACGCTAAGGGACTAATTGCTATGTAATTCTCAACGAGAATTGCTATGCTAAGGGATAATTGCTAATTGAAAGCTATGCTTAAGTGCCAATTGCAAATCGGTTCAGTAATTTTTTATGACAATATTGATTCACCTCACAAACACTAGCTAGCTAGATTATAGCTGATAGGGAAGGAAACTGCAAGGTGGGCGTGGCTATGTCCTTCCCATACAAACTGTGTGTTTGTGTCCTGCCCAGTACAGCCCAGAAGAACCAGTACATGACGCCAAATGGTTTCACCTTGTACATGCTGTCCCGGGAGAATGATGTGTTTGACCCGGACCACTCCCGGGTTTACCAGGACATGACCAGACCTCTGGCCCACTATTTCATCTCCTCCTCACACAACACCTACCTCACCAAGGACCAGATCACTGGAGACAGCAGCACAGAGCCTTATATCAGGTACATACTGTGTACGCAGTGTACAGTACCCTCCATAAGTATTGAAAAGAGTCTTCTTTTAGCTCTACACTCCCAACTGTTTGGAACATTTACTAGGAGGTTGAAGTAGAGATTCTCAGCTTTAATTCAATGTTTTCTTTTTCCAGATACAAATTACAACCCTTTTTATACATCGTACCCCTATTTCATAGGTTCAGTCAACAGTTCAGTCAGGACAGTTACGTTGTTTCATGTAATTTGGTTTAATGAAATGTACAATTAGGTTTGGTGTAATGGATGGCTCTGCTCTGATATAGTTCCCCGCATGAAATTAAACAACATTATATATACAAATAATATACATAGCGGGGAGCCCATAAACTTCTAAACCTCCGCTTGAAATGAAACAAAATTAAATATCCAAAAATACGTAGTGGAGAGACCATGAACTTCAACCCCCCGTAGGTAGATTAGAACAGAGCGAACCTGCAGGAGGAAGCTGGTGTGGTGGTGGGATGCCCAACACGTACATGCCAGGGGGAACAACTGTCTAAGCACAACTCGCCTCTTATAGCCTGTCCCATGAACATGTAACATGATCTGCATAACATGAGATCAGCTGTCCGTCCCAGGAAGCCAGCTGCGTCCTCCTTGCAGTGCCTGACTGAACCTTTGTGATACTTCAATTTGGAACGTCATTCAAAATAAAAAGGATGGTCAACAGTGTGTGTGTGTGTGTGTGTGTGTGTGTGTGTGTTTCTATCCTTCCTCCCAGGGCTCTGATGCATGGCTGTCGCTGTGTGGAGTTGGACTGCTGGGACGGGGACCAAGGAGAGCCAGTCATCTACCACGGTCACACCCTCACTTCCAAAGTGCTCTTCACTGAAGTCCTCGAAACCATCGCTGAGTATGCCTTCAAGGTGAGCTGCCCTAAAAGACCCCTATATGTAGATGATCAGTATACTGGGGCAAATGCACTCATTTAAGTGAAATAGGCTGTGTCTCTGGAGATGACAGTATACAGTGCAAGGTGAACTTTGTGCAGGGTATTGCACGAAGGAATCTATTTTGAGAAAGATTGCTCATATTATGTCAGTCGTGTGTATGTGTGCAGAGTTAATCCTAGTTCAAACACTGCTCTACTGCTCATCTCAAAATAATAATCATTTCTATAATCACATCACATTCAGAGCGGCAATAGAGCCCTGTTTGAAACAAAGCATTTCGGCTGCCCGCCCTTTTGATGATAGTTTGGGTGCCATAGCCGCCGTATCGACAGAGAGTTGCTGCAGAGTGCCTCTCTTTAATGCACTGTGCCAGAGCAGCTCTGCTGACCAACTCAATGGAAATACTATATGAGACATGGCTTGGGCATAGTTTCTAGTGGCTTTCCACCACCCCCACAACCGAATGCAAAAGCAGGTGCAGTCAACATGAAACTATTTACTTGTCTTAGGATGTCTTCATACTGTAGACCTACTCCCTTACCGATATGGACTTTAATCAATCTGAATTCTTAGCACAAAGAAAGTTGGCCTAATAAAACTGTTCTGGTGGTTGGTTCAACGCTTTAGCTTCAGCCTTGCTTCTTCAATAGCTTTCTAACTAAAGAGTTACCACATACTGGCATATTATTTGTAACAGGTTTTTATTTCAAACTAATAATTGCTACATTTGACAACAGAAATAGGAATTATTTCATAAAAGACCACCACTCTGATGCCCGCTCTGCCTTCTCTCTCTTTGCCCCGCCTGCTGTGTGTCTGTCGTTAGTTTCAACTGTATGAAACTAATCTGACTGTTATGTCAGCGAAGGCTCCCAGCTGTGACAACCTGCACTTAATTTGATTTTCATTTTGGCTCGCCACCAGCGTGGCATCTAAACTAGGCCTTTGTTGACCTTGCGAGATGATTAATCTGGCCTGAGATCTAAATACCCAGAGTGAGTGTGTTCTATTGACAACCTGAGTTGGATACCTGGCCAGTCCAGGTGTGTATGTGTGTGTGTGTAGCAGAGGTAATTCTTGAGATGTGCTGATGGATGTGGGTCGATACTTGATCATTACATATTACTTTGACTCCATTTTGTGATCAATAGAATTCTCACCTGTATACTTGTTTGTCCTCTTCTACTGCCCACCATGTTCCTCTTCCCCCTCTCTCCAGGCCTCCCCCTATCCTCTGATCTTGTCCCTGGAGAACCATTGCTCTGTGGAGCAGCAGACGGTCATGGCCCGACACCTGCGCTGCATCCTGGGGGACAAGCTTCTCACCAAGCCCCTCAACAGACAAGAGCTCCAGAGTCTACCCTCACCAGAGGTGGGACTACTTAGCTAAAGCAATTTTGTTGGTTTATTTTTTTGGATGTGCAGTTGTGTTTTATGCTAACCCTAACCCTAACCCAGTCTCCTACACTCTCTTGTTAATCTCACCCTTACACTGTTTCTCTTTCTTCATTGTCATATTACAATCTCAATCTTTTCTCCCTCTCTGAAATGTCTCGTATCGCTCTACCCTTCCCTAACCCTTCATCTCTCTCTTTCTCTTGCTGTCATTTGTTATCTCAGCTCTTCTGGCCTGAACCAGACAAACACACTCCCCTATCTCTCTCTCCTTAGGGAGGGTGATTTCAATGGAATTTCAGTTTTGGAATTTCTAATAATAGAGGATTCACAGGCTCACAGATGTTTTAGTGAGGATTTAGACATGGCATTTGTTCCATATACAAACTCCTCACTACTGTCTCTGCCATAAAGAATAGAACAGTAGAGATGACATGACATAATATTTGGTGGCACTAAAGATTGGCCATTTTACCTGGGGCCTGTAGATGCCTAAAAAGTTTGTTTTGTAGTTAATCTTTTTTTTCAAGGCCTATTTTTCATGTCAGAAGCATATAATTGTATAATATTTTCACTTATATGCTGGGACAACAATAAGAATAAATACATATCTTATCTATACATTGTTTGTTAACAAAGACATTGGGATATAGGTATATCATTCATTCAAATGACCATTGCACAGCAGAACAAATCCCAGATCGTGCCTTTAATGAACTGCATAGTTTCATGAACTATCTGTTCTGGGAAAAAATATTGGAATACAATTAGTAGACAATGGTCCAATGATTCATATGAATAGTGAACCCTACTCTGTTGTATATGGAGAGAGAATCACTCCTTAGAAGCACATGTATCCCATGTAACCTATGTCAGTTGTCTGTGCATGTATCTACAGTATGTACTATGTATGTATGTGTTTGCTTGTGTTCATACATACACGTTAATGCGAGAGTGTGTGTGTGTGTGTGTTTGTGTATGTGCATGAATGCGTGCGTGCGTGTGTGTGTGTGTGTAGGAGCTGAAGGGGAAAATCCTGGTGAAGGGGAAGAAGGAGAAAGTGGTGGAGCAGGAGAGTTCCTCCAGCTCCTCAGAGTTCAGCTCATCAGAAGAGGAGAACAGCCGGGCCGAAAGCAAACAAAAAGCCAAAAAAGGGGAAAAGAAGGTGGGCGGCAACTTACTGATCAACTTACTCGTAGGAGCAGACAAAGTTGTAACTATGTACTTTAATGTGTACTATGTACTGAGTCTTTAATGTGTACTTATTGTGTGTATGTGTGTGTGTGTGTGTGTCTCCCTAGCCATGTGTCTCAAAACTGAGTCCAGAACTATCAGACCTGGTGGTATACACACGCAGTGTTGCTTTTAAGGGTTTCGCCCAGGCCGCCAAGAAACCCTCAACCGAGATGTCCTCTTTCTCTGAGAGTGAAGCCCTCAAACACATTAAAGACTCAGGTACTAATTGTGCGTGCGTGTGTGCGTGTGTGCGTGTGTGCGTGCATGCATGCGTCTGTTGTTTGTCCTAACTGTTTGTTTACTTGGTCCTGACTATTGTAGGTCACTAAGACAAAGGGCGGGCACAGTTTGTGCTGAAAGTTCAATGATGTTGAACTCTGGCCCGCACTTGCACTACCTTAAATGCATGTGCCACCTCTAGCAAAACAGTTGATTAGGCAACTGATTAGACAGCTGTGTCCTCGAGTAGAAAACAATGGCTCATCCGGTCTTGCCGCCAATCATGTGAAGGCAGCTTTAGCCAAGATTTCACATATGATTATAGAACTGGTCTTGATTATCTTTTTTCAGTTTGTTTGTTTTGACTCCCTTGTCCTCTCCTCATCTCTCTTTCTCCAACAGGGAAGTATTTTGTTCGTCACAACAGTCATCAGTTGAGCAGGATCTACCCCTCAGGGCAGCGCCTCCAGTCCTCCAACTATGATCCTCAGGAGATGTGGAACGGTGGTTGCCAGATTGGTTAGTACACGGTGACCCAGGATGCCATATTGATTTGGCACTACAATCAATACCATATCGTGGTATGGACAGAGGTTGTCAAATTATGACTCTGTTTGTCAGTCTGGTCTGCACTTAGCGATAGACATTTTCTCAATCATTTCCATGTGACTATTGAGTGGTTACACTCCAACTGTTCAAGTTCCATCCACTGCTAGTTGTGTTGTTTTACTCTGATGTTAGGTGAGATATTAAGCCCTAGAATTAAAGTTGCCCTAGCCCTAGGAACTAACGTTGTTTTGTTTCTCCAGTGGCACTGAACTTTCAAACACCAGGGGAACAGATGGATCTAAACAGGGGGCGATTCTTACCCAACGGTTGTTGCGGCTACGTCCTAAAACCCTCCTTCATGTACCAGCCTGACTGCAACTTCAACCCTGAGAACACAGGGGGAGGACCGGGACACAACCCCACCCAGCTCACCATCCGGGTAAAAGTTGACCATATATGGCCAGAGAGTGTCTTTTATACACTTGAGCTGCGCTTTAGTTTGCCCAGTACAATGAAACAAATGTTATAGTCCCAAATACCTAATTAAGTCCACCACACTTCAAATACTTTAACATATTTTACATATTGTAATGATATTGACCCAGGTCTGATGTTGTCATATACGGTTCTCACCTTTCACCAAATAGTTGTATTAATTTCATGCATTCACTCTTTATCTAACACAACTCTGCACATCCTGTACACCTTACTTGTTTACTCTTTTTCCTCGTCTCCCAAACTAGTCTTAATTTTCCTAATCCCACTTTTTTTCTCTCCCAGGTGATCTCGGCCCAGCAGCTTCCCAAGCCGGAGTGGGATAAGCCCAGCTCCATCGTAGACCCTCAGGTGTGGGTGGAGATGCACGGCGCTCCCATAGACAACTGCAAGAAGAAGACTCCCCGCGTAGACAACAATGGTAAATACCTGCTCTATCAATACATCTTCATAGACAACAATGGTGAATACCTGCTCTATTAATACATCTTCATAGACAACAATGGTAAATACCTGCTCTATTAATACATCGTCATAGACAACAATGGTAAATACCTGCTCTATTAATACATCTTCAGCCATTCTTACCGGGGTTTAAAGCTGCGATCCGCAGTTGCAAATTGGCTGACTGACCACTTTGTAAACAACATGGAAAACATGGTGTTGCACTTTAGTAAAACGAACCAAGACAGTTTAGCTAAGCGACTGTCCCCAGAAATGTTTTGCTATTGTAAAATCATAGTATGGTTTGAAGTTTCAGTCATTGATTATATATACATGTGGATAACAATAACTACTGACCTTTCAATGGAGAGATGGAGAGATGGCGATTTGCACAGCAAACACAGGAAACGCAGCTTATGGGATCTGTCATCTTGATTCGATTGGTGTCACCAACCTTGCCATAGCGCACATATAATGGTTCATTTCATACAATTCATTTTATAAATAAATTCATTTTCAAACATTCAAGTAGAAATATACATATATATTCAATTCAATACACAATAAGTATACATTTCATTTGAAATCATAAGACTTAATTTCATGATGGCTTAGATTTCTTTAAATTCTATAAATGATGTAATTTTCCTTCCGACAACTCGTACAAAAGACTCTTTCGCATTCCACTTTGAATACATTTGTTCATGTTTTCTCCAAATACGACTGCTTTAGAGAACAAACAAGTATAGATACCACAACCTCTCCCGTCTGTCTGTCTGTCTAGAAATGTTGACACCGAAGATAGAATTTATACTTCAGTATGACATCCACAACTAAGCCATTCAATGCCAAGTACTGAAGTGCAAGGTATCTTTGTAGTGGATGAAGAATCCCACTTGATCCCTTTCATACTGCTTCAATCAATCCAGCATTTTGACAACTTAAGTTATATTTGTACCCCTGCTTGTTTTCTGTTTAATGTCTATAGATAGCTGCCCAGTGAGACTTCACCTTGACTATTATTATCACTTTCTCAAAGTTCCACCGGTTAAGAGCAGTTTTTGACACATTTGGTAGAACACTGATGCTGTGATACCAGAGGCACTGTAACTCTTGGCTTGACAATCGAAGCAGTGGATATCAATACAAACAGGTCTTTTAGGAGTTCAAAAGGTTATGGTATGTGTCAATCATTGAGTCACTCAACCACCCTTGCTTCCATATTACATCAAAGTGGTACAATGGTAAGGAGAGATGTTATGGTCTGTACAGGCTTAGGAATCACAATTGTGTTCGCCGACACTAGACATCCCTGTATCTGTCAGTGCACACATGCCTCTTTCTGCCCAAAATGGAGATCTTTCATACTACATGTTTTTTTCATATGACACTAAACCAAACTCCAAACCAACAATTGTCTAACTATGTCAAAGGTGCAGATGATTGTTTTGTACCATTGATGTACCACACCTGGTTTTCACATGTACTCAAAGAAACAAAACAGGCCTTCTCAGATATATGTTTGCTGTACATGCAGGGAAGTGTAATACTGGCAGGTATATTGCTCTCAGCTGTCTTAATGAGTAAAGTCTGAGGGGTGTGAATTAAACTACTGTACTGCTTGATAAATATAAGGTCTTATCACATTTTTGGCAAGTCATGTGATGTTGGTGTAATGGCAATACCAAATCATCTTTGATGCCTGTTTCAGACACTTCTGTTTTGCTGTCAGTTTTCGTTCATTCTTTCCATATGATAATGCCTGATCTTTACACTGGCTTCAAACATACAGTAAAAACTACGGCTGTGAATGTAGAGCAAATCATCGGCTAAGAAATGTGCTTGTACAATTTCCATTAAAAATGCTTCTATTATGTCGCACACAACAGTGTATTGAAGTTGATGTTCCACCACCAAAAGAGAAGACTCCTTAGAGTTCAATGCACATACTGCAGTTGCAAGATAGCTTCTCTAAACTGTGAAGATTGATGCAATTGTTCAGCTCTTTCTAGTCTTTCATAGCATTCTTTCAAAGCATTTGTACAGTTTAGAAACATCAAGCCAGGTAACGCATGATGATGTACAGTCCATTATAGGTGCCCTATGCAGTCCAGATAGGACAGCAACATTTCGCTTGATCTTCAAACTCACCTGATCTACATTCTAGAAGTGTTGCTGAGTAGATTGGTACCAGAGATCATCTGATATAATCTAAAAATAATTGCGTACAGTTCATTATTCTGGGGCAATACTATTTCATCAGGGTAATTAATATATTAGAACAATTAAAAATACTTCTGGAGGCAATGCTATATCAAATATGATATGGTGATGATTGAATACATTTTAAAATAATTTTTACAAGCATTTTTGCTGATGTCAACAAATGCTTATTGTTTGAACCGTAACTTGTAGCTAAAGTACTTAGCCTGAAGTTTAGCTGTCAACATGCTAGTGGCATTGCAAATGGCCCTACATTTAACTGCTCTGTTTGTTCCTCCTCTCCTGTGTCAGGGTTTAACCCTCGGTGGGACTGTACCTTTAACTTCACCCTGCATGTGCCGGAGCTCACTCTGGTGCGCTTCATGGTGGAAGACCATGACTACACCTCCAGGAACGACTTCTTGGGACAGTTCACCCTGCCCTTCACCAGCCTTCGCACAGGTGTGTGTGTGTGTGTGCGTGTGCATGTCTGCGTGCGTGGCGTGTGTTTTTATATCCATTTGTCATGACATGCAAGCGCGCCGATCTCTTGACCTTTGAAAACTGTTTTTTTTTTTCAAATATGCAACTCACAAATGCTAAATAATCTCTGGTTAAAATGATCAATTTGATGCATTCAAACTACCACGTGTAGTCCATCAATGCCCAAACATCAAAAGACTGTGGGCCATGCCTTTCCCTTTTATAACCTTCAGGCAGGAAGTTCACCTGGCTGGCAGGATGGCACTTCTGAGCAACTCTGCCCTTTGGGGTTGTGGGGTGTGTTGTCAGGCAGTGTCTAGTTTTTAAGTTATTATTAAGTTTAGTTATTATGTAATCGAATCTATGTAGAGAGAATGTACAGGTTATGTACTGTGTGTACTGTACTGTATGTTTAGAATGTACAGTGCTTTCGGAAAGTATTCAGACCCCTTCACTTTTTCCACATTTTGTTGTGTTATAGACAAAGCGAAAACTGGTTTTTTAGACTTTCAGTAAATTTATTAAAATTGAAATACAGAAATACCTCATGTACACAAGTATTCAGATCCTTTGCTATGACACTCTTAAAATCCTAATCCACACAGTGTGTAATTGATTCCTATGCAAATCAGAGACCCTCTAAAAACAAAGATATTAATTCCAAAATTATATGAACTATTATCCTTGCATTAAGATGGACTCAATTCAATTTATTGAGTGATTTGTTGATGACATTTTAGCTAATTTTAAGAGTGTCGTAGCAAAGAATACTTATGTACATGAGGTATTTCTGTATTTCAATTTGAATAAATTTACTGAAATTTAAAAAAATGTGTTTCGCTTTGTCATTCTGGGGTATTGTGTGTGGATTGATGGCAAATTCTTTTAATTTAATCCATTTTAAATTGAGTCTATAACACAACAAAATGTGGAAAAAGTGAAGGGGTCTGAATACTTTCTGAAGGCACTGTATACTGTATGTGGCACCATGATTGAATGAGTCCCCAACCATGGACTTACTCTTAAAGGTTGTTTTTTTTCTCACCTCTGTCCTCCTTTCTCCCCCAGGTTACCGGCATGTCCGCCTGCTGAAGGTTGATGGCTCCAGCCTGTCTCCCGCCTCTCTCTTCATCCATGTCAAAGTCAGCCCCATCCACACCAGCCCCACCAAGACCTCTGCCAAATCTCCAGCCATGTCGTCATCCAGGAAACCCTAACTCTCTTTAAATATCAGAATGTAACATTCAAGCTTTCTAAAAGCTGTTCCTAATGGCTATGACTATGTGTAATCTGTAGCGACCAGGGAATGTGATCGCTTGAAAGAAATATTTCATTTACCAACACTTTTAGTCCCTAAAAAGCACTTTCTAAAATGGAGTGTCCTACCTGACACTCGGTTTGCATATAAACATGCTGTTACTGCCAGGGGAGTTCGAGGGGAGTGGACTGACCGCATTTCTGTCTCTGGTGTCCAACACTGCAAAGCCATTGCGGGGGGGTATTATTATTTTTCGGGAGGATGTTGTTGTTTGGAACTTCAGTCCAGTGTCAAACCCATCCCTTAACCCATCAACTACCATTCATCATCAACTACCATTTTTATATTAGCTTTTATATTATATTTTAAGAGCTTATTAAGCCTGCTGTTGACTGAGGGGCCAAGTGAAGACATTTCAGACGATTTGTTTGAAATGTATTCAGATTTACAAAATGGAGAAGACCTGATTGCATAACTATTCACTCCTTTACTATGGCACTTCTAGAATTAACTCAAATGCAAATGTTTCTTCAACAAGTGACATACCTATGTTGTTGAAATACCTTCTCTTTGGCAGGTCCCTCAATTGATTTGTTTGAACTTGAGCTTATTATAGAAGTGCTACAGCCCAGGGGTGAATACTGCAATCAGGTCTCTTTCAGTTTTTTTTATTTCAATACATTCTAGAAAATATCTGCAACACTATACTCTATCATGATCCCTGGCTGTCTGTGTTCTGTGTGATTGGACCAAACCCACAGAGCTGAACCAATCCCCTATAAGAGTTCAAGGTTGATGGGATGTTGATAGCTAAACCGTCCTTTCTGGCATCTATGTCCAACATTGAACACATTTTCTGTGTATGTCATATATACAACATTATTGTTTTAAGTTTACTATCCTATGCAGCATGACATAATTGTTTCCTAGGGAATAGATTTATTCCTAGGGAATAGATTTTTAACAGAACTACTCTGGATATGATATACATTGTTCCTAAGACTCTAGGGCTCATACGGCTTAGAGTTAGATTCAGACCAAAATTAGGTTACTAAGACTAACCCTAGTTATATACAAAGTTGTAACAATGTAGAAGTTAGATTTTATATTAATCATTGTTAGATGTTATATTTAAGTTTTAAAGTTATTAGAGCAGTACTAGGATATTTTTCAAGATATTAAATGTATTTGAAGCATATACTAGACATTGGGAGTGTAAGAGAATTTGACTTTTAGTAACACTTTACAGTAAGAATACCTTAATTAACATTAACTAATGTAGTAAGAATATTAGTATTAGTATTAGTTTTAGTTAAAGTCGTTTTGTCGTTTTGCACGTTACTGCCCTCTCTGTCCCCACTGAACATTTGGAAACGTACATATGCTAAGTTATCTAATAGCGGCAAAGAAATATGCAAATAGTGCATATCCTTGTAAACAAATAAAAGGTCAAATAGGTGCTTACCCATTCCTTCATAGCAACTGATTTATCATGACCATTTAGCGCAATTTACAGCTCAAAACGATATACTGAAACTTTAAGCTATTTATTTGACACTATGGTAAAGTGGAAACAACAATTCAACAATTCATACTTATCAATGGCCAATATGTATTTGTTAAGCACTACTTTGTAGTACTTACTAGTAATCTACTACTTTTTTACCCATTGTAAAGTGGGGTTTACAATAGGGGTTGTACTAATGCAGTAATTTGATTTGATGAATGGCAGGTGTACTTTTAATGTGAACAATTTGGCAAGGTGGGTGGACCACCCTTTAATTTACAGTATACCCCCTCACACACACAAACAAGTATTCTAACATGAGTCTTGAGCATCTCACGTGTAACTCGTGTACAGAACATACTGTATCTTGCTTTGCTTTGTGATGTGACATCACTGCAAGTGACAAGTGATAGCACTAACATTAAAAATGTGTTGTGCAAGGAGGTTATTGAGACTGAAGAGGAGAATCTTTGTGAGAGTTTGAGAGGCTTTAAAGGTTTAAGAGTTTTTAAATGTTTCTAGACTAGCCTTGAAATAGAGGCACAGTTTGATTCATATTTATATATAATCTGTAGTTGTTAGCAATGATGTTTGTTTCATGTTTGAAACTATCTTAGAATTGTTTTATGAAGTTACATGTAGTTGAATATGAAGATTTAGGAAGTTGTTTTCCAATATTTATATTTACTGCAGTAAAATTATGACAAAGAATACTTTGAATGGAACATGTTTTATGTAACATGCTTCATGTGACATTCATTATGGTTTCCATGGTATTTATAAAGTATGTGAAAGATCAGAGTAAGGAGTGTACCTGACATATATGGTAGCAATTATAAAGAGAAAAAACAGTACAATGTAATTGTAAAGCAAATGTAAACATTTTACGTCATGCTTTTAGTGTTATATTTATTGCACTTATTTGTATTTATTTTAAAATGTCTTTAGATTTTTTTTTCTTTTTTTTTTCTTTTGGCATACCTGTTGTTCCGTTCCAATAGCCAAACTCATACAGGTCATGCAGGTGGTATAAAAATTTTCTAAAACGAAAGGTTTGAATTACACTTTCAGTTGGCCAATATGAAATATTACAAAGCTTTACTGAGTCAACAACATCAGAGCAATGAAGGTTTCCCGAAAGCAATAGAGAATGAAGTTCATGTAAAGTTGTTGTTTTTTCGTTAAAATATATTTATTTAGTTTTTGGTTCAAATATATTTCTTTGTTGTGCAGTTAGCTTTTCTTGATTGCTCACACCATTTGCATGAAACTGAAGTTCATATGCTCACAGAAATAACATACATGAGCACAACAGTAACATTTTCAGCAAAACAGTTCTCATTGCTTCACACAAAATGCAAGCTACAAAACAGTTAACACAACTCTCTACATACTTATGACACAATAATCTATTGAGTAAGTGTTGACAAACACTTTTTGTCAAAAAATGTTCTTAGAGCATATAGCTATTACAGTGAGTCTCTACTCTACTGTTCCAGATCCATTTTTCTCCAAACTGTCCTCTGGCAGTCACTTGGGTACATGATAATACTCGTCTTATCTGTCCACAATTGCTCAACACTTCAACTGACAGTAATGCAATTTTTGTTGTTGTAAGTATGTGCTTCTTTCTGAACATTTTAGATGGATTTAATTTATATTTATAGGAAGCATTCATATTCGCTGTAACAGAAGCAGAGCCACACAAAAAGATACAGTCCAACGTTTTTCTGCTGAGTGAAACTCTCTTCCACCTTTGTTTTTAATTGAATGTTGGCCAACCTGCACAATGCATTTTGATGGTTATAGTTACTATTTAGTGTGTAATTATGAAATTAATGGTGGAATTAAGTTTTCAATGAATAACAAATGATACTGATGTGTTCAAAGTTTTGAGAGTTGTAGTGCATTTTGCAAAAGAAATGTGGTGTTTTGGCAAACGTGTAACTGTTTTGAAAAGTTTAACAATGTTTCAAGAAATGTGCTAAAGCAATCGTGAAAAACTGTAATCCATTCTACTATGCTTTTCTGCTGCATAAGATATTGTGAACATGTACATATCAAATTGCCTTTGTATTTCAATCTTCAATATATATTCAGCATATCTCTTTAAATGAACTATATTCTGTCAATTCTGGATTATATCCAGTGAGTTTCAGATACTGTAATGCTCTTTCTTCTCTTAGGTAGTGTTTTTAGTTTTACTCTAGTCAGCATTGCAATTTTGTAACTATAAGACTTGCATTTCTTGGTTTGTGTCAAGATTTCAGATGATATTTATTTACGTCATGTCACTGTAATCGTTGATGGCTTTACAGGAAGTTGTGAAGGACTGTCTGTCAGTAGCTGGTACTATGCAAACAGGTGTAACAGAAGTATTATTGATACTAATACTAATGTTATCAGTATTGTAGGCTGTTTATGGCTGTGATGATGGCTGTATCAAAAATAACTGAAATTGTTGATTGAATGATGCGTTTCTCAATAAATAAACAGGCCCAAGTGTGACATGAGGGTCAGCATTTAAACATGGTTTGATCCCAATTTGATTTCATGCAGTCTCACGTGTGTAGTTACAGGAATTAAAGTCAAGAAAGGCAAATGTATCCCCATTGTTTTCAATTAGAAGGATGTATTTTGTACGCTCCTCAACCATAGTGGCACACTTTGCTTTTTTTAAAGATAAAACGGCATTGGGGCGACACATTGACAGCTCTCTTATGCCTGCACAAATGATGCAACAGAACACACCTTACTAATCAGAAACTCCCATCAAGCCAAGTGTCCAAATACTTTTGATGAGGTGAATTAAGTAATTGAGGTGGTACACTGTACATCTTGGGCAGATCCTTTTTTCTCCAAACGTACCTCTTGCAATCACTTCATCCTTGACTTTCCTTGATGTCTCTTTGGTCTCCATGTTGACAGACACCAATAGCAGACTCCAAAGGCAAATGCAAAGCCTAGAATCAATACTAGACATTGACAACTCTCTTATGCCTACACAAATGAGGTGACAGAACACTCCTAACTAACCAGAAACACCAATTGTCAAGCCAATTTTCCAGTACTTTTGGTACCCTTAAATAGGGGGACTATGTATAAAAAGGGTTTGTAATTTCTAAATGGCGAAACCAATATGAAAAAAGAAAACTGAATTAAAGCTGAGAATCTTCACTTTAACATATAGTATTGTTTGATTTCAAATCCAAACTGTTGGAGAAGAGATAAAAGAAGACCAAATGCATCCTCTTTCCAATACTTATGGAGGGCTATACTATACTTGCACTTCATAGGCTATAGCAGGAATATCTAAACTTTCAGATATGTGTTGCCCCATCTAGGTTGTTTGAGTCCATGTATTGTTTTCAGATATCTGTGGGGCAGGGCAGTGATGGGTGTGGCCACTGTCCTCCCTCAACTGCTCCCAGAGATAAGAGCCAAAACCACAAGTGTCACTGTGACCGTCTCAGTGTTATGATCTCTCTCTCTCTCTCCGCTCCAAAATGGCAGATTCAAACCTCCCGTAAGAATCTCTATCCATTTAGAATGATTGCTTTATCAATATGTTGTTGAATATTATAGTAACCCTTTATTTTACAGCCCAGTTCATATATATTTTGATGCACTGATATGATGCTGGGTATATACTGGGTATGGTGTGGCTTATATTATGTTGCTTGATTTATTACTTTAGTGACAAGAGCTTGGCAGATGAGGACGGCAGTATCCTGAGTACGAAAAAGAAACAGAGAAAAAACAAGGAGGACACCTGGAGACCAGATGGATCAAGAGACCCTTTTGCCATGGTGTGCATTGTGTGTGTGTGTGTGTGTGTGTGTGTGTGTGTGTGTGTGTGTGTGTGTGTGTGTGTGTGTGTGTGTGTGTGTGTGTCCCAAAATGGCTCCCACAAAATGGCTTCCCCAGCATCAATGCCTCAGTCCTGTAGCTCATCACCAGTCAAACCTTTCTCCTCCAGCTGGACGCTCTCCCTGAGGAGAAGCAGCAGGAGTTCCAGAGAGCGCTGCACCTCTTCTCTCTGGGCAGGGGGCTCCCCAAGACCTTGGAGGAGGCCAGTGGACACAGCTACCGCTTCTGGGACACCCAGCCCGTCCCCAAAATAGGTAAGCTAGTACTGTAAGCTTTTGGATTTCAAAGCTGATATTCCCTTCCTGTAGTTAAACTGCTGAGGGCAAATGAATTTCAACTCCATCGTTTATCTTCGATGTTATCTATGTTTTGGCAATGCATCAGAATGTCTATTCATGTACAGCTGTTTTTTTTTTCGATTGCACCTCGACTCAAGGTCAGTGAAATGCAGAATTGTGTTTCAAATACAATATTCAAAGATAGAAGTTGCAATCGTGTCCAAATAAGTGTGGTAAAGAAAGTACAACATTATCATGGCTACATTCCAGCACATGGACACGGACACACGCACGCACACACACACACACACACACACACACACACACACACACACACACACACACACACACACACACACACACACACACACACACACACACACACACACACACACACAATAGCATACCATTAAGAATGCGTGGCACAACTTGATTGAATCTGAGTGGTACTATATGCTAGTATAGATATTGGGACACACAACTCATGTTTTTTGTTTCCTCAGGGGACAATGTGACCTCTCATGGTCCTATTGAGGAGGAGAAGGCCAGTGTTCGTGAGGAGCCCTACACCCTACCCCAGGGCTTCTCTTGGGACCCCCTGGATCTGGGGAACTCTGGGGTGGTGAGTGACACTTTGTCTTCCTGTCTTCTCCTAGCAGCTCCTTCCTTTAGCTCTATCACACCTAGAATAGAATACTTCCAGATAATCAATAACATAACACAAAGTGTAAGGCACCAAATGGACCAACCTTTTGCATTTAAATAGGCAACTTTTAGTCTCTCTCTTTCTCCATCGCTTTCTCTCTTTCCTAGCTGAGAGAGCTGTGCATCTTTCTGAATGAGAACTACGTGGAAGAGGATAATAACACACTCAGGTTTGACTTTAGCCCTGAGTTCCTGCTTTGGTGAGTGAAGCCTTTAACTTTCTAGAGAAACAAAAACTTGTTGTACAATTGTTCTAATGGATCCTCAAATTCTAATTCCCTCTCCTAGTCTTATTTTCCTACGAAGAATTTTCTTGACCTGTCTTTTTCCTAATCTCTCCCCACTTCTCCATTGCTCTCTCTTTCCAGGGCCCTGCGTCCCCCAGGTTGGCTGCCCCAATGGCATTGTGGGGTGAGAGTGAACACCAATCAGAAGCTAGTAGGCTTCATCGCTGCAGTTCCTGCTACCATACGTATATTTGACACGTGAGTCCCTGCCTCAAGGGTCTCATAGGGGCAGTTTCCTGAATTACTTAATTCCTGAATTTCCTAAATTGCACCTTCAATGGATATCACCTTTTAGTCTAGGAGTAGTTTAATCTGTGTTTGGGTCTTTATGACTCTTAAATTGACAGATGTGTTGATATGTTGCACTTTTATATTGTTCATTATCATGTGCTTGAAATCTGTATGTTAGCATATCATTGTGTTCCTTTTGTACTATCTGACTGTACCTATTTTACTATCTGTCTGTAGTATCTTAGCACTAAAACAAATTCCTCTATATTCTATATTCCCAGGGAGAAGAAGATGGTGCAGATCAACTTCCTGTGTGTGCACAAGAAGTTGCGTTCCAAACGTATGACGCCGGTCCTGATCAGGGAGATCAATAGACGGGTTAACCAGCAGGGGGTCTACCAGGCAGTCTACTGTGCCAGCGTGGTACTGCCCAAACCTGTGGGCACCTGTAGGTGGGTTTCATTCATATACGTTACACACACACACACACACACACACACACACACACACACACACACACACACACACACACACACACACACACACACACACACACACACACACATATATATACAGTACTTAACATAGGACTTTCAATATCAGTGAATGATCAAAACCTTTAGTCTATTTGTAATCATGTTTCATTCTGACAGTTACTGGCATCGCTCTCTGAACCTTCGTAAGCTGATCGATGTGAATTTCTCTAGCCTGAGGGGGAACATGACCCTACAACGTGCACTCAAGCTCAACCGCCTGCCTGAGGTTAGTGAATAGCGCCCTCTGTGGTCACTCTCTACTACTGCGACTTCAATGCAATGCACTGGCTGCAGCAACACTTCACTGTAGTCTCTTATGCTGCTTACTTTGAGATCTCTGATTTTTTACCACTCTGAGCTATCTCAGAATCAACCAAAGGATGCAATTTCTGGAGCTATCTGGGAGATTGAAGTCAGAGTTTCAGAGGAGTATTTAAACACAGCATCACCATCTTAACATTTTCACAGGTTTGCACAGATGGTTTGCATCTTTCCTGTACTCAGCACTCAGCAAAGGAAAAACTGACAAATCAAGAGAAACTGACAATATATATAGCTCTCTTTCTCTCCCTCGCTCTCTTTCTCTCAGGCCACGAAAACGCCCGGTTTGCGTCCCATGACAAGAGATGATGTGTCAGGAGTACACACTCTACTCCAGAGGTACCTGCAGCAGTTCCACCTGACCCGTATCCTGTCTGCAGTGGAAGTGGAGCACTTGTTGTTGCCACAGAAAAACGTGATTGACACCTATGTGGTGGAGGTCAGTGTCCACTCCTTTGAATACCTTAGTCAGTCCCTGCGTCCCAACAGTCTTTTCTCTACTCCTCATATCTTCTCTTCTCGTTTCCTTCTCAAACACATTGTAGGAGAATATCAAAGGTTAAGAACATTTAGAGACATTAAAGAATGCGTTTTGAGACATTAAAGAGATTTTTAAAGGATTAAAGGATTTTTTTTTCTTATCTCATAAAACCACAGAGTCCTCAGTTTAGGGCCATCAAACATGAGTTTGAGTTTGTGAGTGCTAATTGTAGAAAAATGTGATTGTGACTTGTCTGAAATATGTAAATCATGAAATACACAAGTAAAATATCCATGTTTCAACACTCACCATCTGATCTGAAGATCTGAACAATTCTAAAGGTGCACTTCACAATTGTCAACCTCATATTCATTATCTCCAGCACAATAACAGTGTATACATGTGTGAAAACAGCAATTTTCTATGTTGTGTAGTCAAAAAGATAAAAAGAAAAGAAAAAAGATGTCACCAAGGATCATTTTGTTTTTAAATTCAGTGATTTTCTAAAGCTACAGCCGCAAACACCCTCCCGCTGGCTGAAACATTTTGTATGCATGACTCTGACTGTGACCTCTGACCCTGACCATGGCGCTTTATCTTCATCCATAACCTGTACATCCCTCCTACAGAGATCTGATGGTGTGGTGACAGACGTTGTGAGTTTCTACACCCTCTCCTTCAGGGTGATGAACCACCCAGTACACCGTAACCTGAGGGCAGCCCACTCTCTGTACTGTGTCTGCACTGCCACGGCTCTGCCTGACCTCATGGAGGACACACTCTTCCTGGCCAAAGCTGTAAGTGTTTACGCAGCAACGTTAGCATTGTGCCGTAATGTGACCTTCCTCGGGACCTGAACTGCCTTGGTTTTGGTTGGCTAGTGGTATTGTCTGTATTGGTGTTTTCACACCAATTATGGTATTTTGGATATTTGGTGTTTTTACATTGGCATATTCACCCCAGATGAGGGTTTGTTGCCCTAGGTTGGACCCTTTTTGCGTTATGATAAAATCTCTATATATATAGATATGTATATGTAGGGTAGCCAAGCTGTGCGTATGTGAGATTAGGGCTAAATTGCAAACTGACCCCCACAGTATTGACAAAACCTATCCAAACCTCTGAATGTTAAAGGGAGGTTTCGATGTCTTCACTGCAATGGACTTGATGGAGAACAGGAGTTTTCTGGAGAAGCTGAAATTTGGCATCGGGGACAAGAACCTGCACTACTACCTGTACAACTGGAGATGTCCCAGCATAGGTCCAGATAAGGTATAGTACAGTAACAAATAAACTAGCAATGTTTCACAGCTCTGTCCACTTACTTGGTAGTTACCAGAATATGATATGGTAACAATACTTTTTGGTATTTACTTCAAATAATACTTCTAATACACCACAATAGGTTCTTACCATGCCACTACATACTGCCTAGTGGTGGTTCACTTGATGAATAACAAAGAAACAATTTCATCATGTAATTTCCCATAAATAGCTGGTAAATTCTGTACAGTAAAATTAATGTTTGCAACTGTATTTGGAATAAGATGAGGACCAGTGAATTAAGTGCTCGCGAATGAATGATATAATCATGACTTGAAACATTGAATTGAGGAAAAGTATGTTGTTTTGGCAGGTGGGCTTGGTGCTTCCCTGACTCCATACAGTATATGGTCATATATAGGTTGGAAGAAGAGGCGGGATGCAAGGAAGACCTGACCAATAGAGAACAAGTTTACAGTAAACATGTTGTCCCCCACAAATTATGTAGTCCCCTCCTTGTCTGAATTGGTGACAATTATTAAAACGTTTGTGACTGAAACGTTTCTGGAACGTGTAGTGCTAATTTGATTCATTATCAGTCTTGCTTCTTCCAACTTTGCGTTTATTTGAAGGCAGTCAACAGATTCGCGCGCACACACACACACACACACACACACACACACACACACACACACACACACACAAACACACACACACACACACACACACACACACACACATACACACACACACACACACAGAATGAGGAATTGACACAAAGATCAATAAAATGTCCATGAACAAAGTGTATTTTAAGTCTTACAGTATGTGGCAAAATGTCAGCATGTTTACTATGGTTATGAGCTCTTCTATACCAAGTTCAGCACCTGAAGACAAAAATGACAAGAACACAACCTTGTGATGAATTCATCATGACAACATTTCCATCAGATGTATTGGATGGATTATTAACAATAAAAAATCGCTTTGACACTATTTCTAGACACTTGGATTCTATAAAAGTATATAATACTCATCACCTGAATATCATTGAGATTCTGATTTTAATGAAGTGGTAAGATGGATTGCCATTTGATTAGTTAGTAGATTCTATTCCTGCTACTCAGCAATCCAAAAAACTATCATTTCTATTTGAATCAGTGATTCTGGTTTGATAAATGTCCTCAATGAAAACTAATGTATACTTAAAGTTTTGAACTTTTGACAGACTGTTACGTTGTTAATGTTATCAGTTTTTTGTTTTGTGTTCAGAGCTTTGAAAGTTGAGCACATAAATCAAAATGACCATCAAAGCTATAAAAAGATTTAAATGTGGGGAAGTACTCTCTCTAAGAGTATTTCCATGGTAATCACTAATGTTAAGGATAGAGAAAGAGACAGTAAACCTGTTGTAGGGAAGTGTGTTACTGACCCTGTGATGTGTGGCTCTGGGTTGCTCTGGGTACTTCAACAGGCGATTCACGTAACCTCTTGTGACCTATAAGCATAGAAATGAAGGTGTCAATGCTATTTGGGACACAGCTATGGTGGCAAGTTGGCATTCTCTCTCTCTCTTTCTCTCTCTCTCTCTCTCTCTCACACACACACATAGACACACACACACACACACACACACACACACACACACACACAAAGTAAGGTCTTACCTTGAAGTCGTCCAGCCATGTCCTGTGGTCGTAGACAGACTTGGTCATGTTTATCTTTTTCAGTATGGCTTGGTTCTCCAGAGAAATCTTCACCAGCTCTCGGTTCCTCAGGTCTGCGTTAACACTGGACACACAACAGGAAGTGTGTGGTCATAAATATAATATATATATATATATATATATATATATATATATATATATATATATATATATATATATATATATATATATACAGTTCGGTGTGCAATCATAGCTGTGACAGTGCACTGCACTCCACTTACAGTATAAGAGCTCACAAATCAACATGTAGTAGTGGTCAAATTAAACGTGATGTGATTTTGTTAAATATTTTGTGTAAATCATGTTCAATTGTATATGAGAGGATTTACACACATGCATCTGAAGTTAAAAGTCAGCCCATTTATAGTAAGGTACACTAGGATCAACCCAGTAGCCCCATACACCCAAACGTGGGTACACTGAAGTGGTTGTTGTACTGTATCTTGCTTACTAAGAGTATGACTACAGTAGTATCGTTGATAAGACAACGCAATGTGGCCACACCTGGGTTTGGGCTGGTACTCGTTCCAGTTGTCCAGGTCTCCCTTGGTGCCCATGGTGCGGGCGATCCTGGACACCAGCAGGCGATTGTCTCTCTCTAGCTCCATCAGACGCTCCTGCTCCATCTACACAACACAGGAGTGGGTGAATGAGGTTGTCAATGTCAGGCCATGCAGAAATCGGCGGAAGTGGGTGTGTCCAGTATTATGAGTATGCAGGGTATAGTAACAATCTATTGAGTAACCTGAATGGTACCTGAATTTTCTTCATTTTAAGATGACAGTGCAGGTATGTCCTCGGAGCTTTGTTGTCAACCATTGGTTTAGCTGTTAAGCATTGAAATTGCATATCAGTAAATTTTTCAGGGATAACTATTATTAGAAATAGTACATGTTTTCAATGCAGTCAGCAGACTCTATTATGGTGTTTTGAGAGAGAAATATAATAACTCACTTTTCCCCATCCTGTCCATGTGGTATTTGTAGTGCTCGCCATCCCACATTTTTCTCATATTATTGTATTGTCCAGTCGTCCCAACAATAGCTGGGAAAGCTAAATAATCAGCTTTGTTCATAGCTGCAGACACCGCTGATCTACTCGAGGATAATGTTGAGTGAAACACAGCCTTCAAGAGTATGGGGAAAGAACCTTCATTCGGAACTACGTTGATATCCGCTTCATTGTTGCGCTATTATGACATGGATGGGTGCTCAAACTGACACAACGGCAACGGCACTGTCAATGAGAGTCAGCTGCTCCCACCCTTCTCACTGAAGTGTTCCACTTGTCCACTATCACAGATGGAAGTCATCTTTATTATGACGCACCTACTTAAGAACTCCGCTTTTTTGATTCCTAAATGTAAATTGTGAGCCCATGCGCTGTAATGTTTTTACCTTCATTTCTCATGCCCTGAAATGTGGATTAATACAACTGATCAATGTATTTAAGACACATATTTATAATAATATCTATAATAAAAACTATAATATCCCCAACACCATGTTCACAAAGCTGGAGACCTTTTTGACGACGATAGCGTCGATGTTTTGTTCTCATTGAAGCCTACTACCTACAGTGCCCTCAAGCATTTTATCTTCTTTTAGCTCTATATTCCAACAGTTAAAGTAAGCTAAAATAAGACAAAATGCTGGAGCGCCTTCATCAGAGAGCATTTTCCCCATGAGCCACAATGCTACTGCAAGTAGACGGGGTACAAGTCTGTCCAAAAAGCACCCAAATAAACTCCACATGACACTTACAACTAATAATAAAGCAGTGGCAATCCATCAAAGGTCATTCGATTGTTGATACCATCACTTTGAAGTAAAATTAACGTTCAATCCATTACTTTGTATTGTCTCATTTTGTTTCAGCTGCATTTCTCCAGGAACAGAGTTACCCACTCTGCTTGATGAGTATGTTGGCCAGGTCTGTCTTGGGGCAATGCTTATTATCTGGAATGCCAGATTATGTATGTACCTATATCTTGTGTTGCTGTGAGCCATTTTTATTTCATGATAGCTTATCTTTACATTTGTGATTATCGTTTTGGAAAGCTCCTTCATATGGGTTAATGACATCAAAACATATAATCTGTACAGCTTTTGTCAAGTGCTTCTTATACGCTACAGTAGGCTTTACTCCACATTTGAGATTGTCATACTCCAACCATGCATACTGAACTGCATCTTATGAAAACTACGTATTGGATGATAAACATGTCATGTGTGTCTGTGTTTGCTTGGGGAAAAAAAAAAAAAAAGATAATACATGACTTCATGAACCCAGAAAAATAACAGAACGTTCACTTTATACACTCACACAAAGAGAAACGCTGCAAGGATTTATAGTCTAACAACCAGTTTGGTCAACCACAGGTATGACACTAATCTTTCAGTTAACTAGCTGGCTAGATTCAATATCCAGGAAAATTGTATATTGCGTGTGTGTTCCACTTAGTCTATGGCGCGATGGCGTTTCATGTGGATACGTTGATGGACTCACGTCGGCGCTAGATCGCTGATAGTTTCGGATGGGATTGATTCAGTTTACAGTCGCGTCACAGGGAGAAGGAGGGGCGTGGTTTCAACTTTTGTATTTGACAACTGGGAAGTAATGCTGCTACGTTGCTCAGACTGCACTTCAAATCGCTTGGTAGCCGACGTGTGTAGTGGTTGATCATTTCGGAGTTTCTCTTCACTTCAAGCAAGACGTTGACGTTGGGACGCCGTTGTTGCTACTCAATTTCAAACCCCGTCGTCGTGTTTTGTGGAAGTAGAAGTCTGTGTTGTGTACCGCAGTTTCATAAAACAAAGCCATTGCATTGCACGTGTATTGCATTTTCATGAAATTCTAGGGAACCCCTGAAATTCCGCGACACCTACATTGAAGCTTCCTACGTGTTTGTGAAGTGAATTCTAAAGAGCCACCACACTGGTTCATCAAACGGGGATGACTGTCGTGCTGACTGTATCCTTCTGTCTTCTTGTTGCAGTGTTCCATTTTAAAGCAGGTACGAAACAGTATTATTATGTTGCTATTTAAGTTACGGTCACTGTTATGAGCGGCAACTATTGTGTTACACCCACTATTTATTCATCGTTTTCCACAACGATTGTATTTAAGACATGTCTCAAGACCAACACAATGCAGTAAGATATTCTCTGTTGATAATTGTGAACTTCTGTTATGAGAAATGATCAGTTTGATAACAATGCTCCATCAAAACAGTGTACGGTTTTACTTGTGTGTGATTGTACAGTATGTGGGTGGGTGCATGTGTTTTGAGGACTGTTGTGCTCAAAGAAATGCTCATCAGTCCTGATGTAACACATTTACACAACCTAGAGATGTGACCGGTTGCAGCTTCCTTACTTATTAGTTCCCCTGGATAATAAGAGGCTAGAGTAGATAGGCCATCGGTTCAGTGCCCTTAAAGCATTGTCATCTCACTATGTAGCTTATAGCTATACACTTCTCATGCTTATTGGCTTTTGATAATTTATGTTTCAATTCTCACAAGTGACAGGCCTTATAAATCAGCTGGTAAACCAGTCGTTTGGATGTGGCTGTCATTCATGTACTCTACTGTTGAATGGAGGGCGAACACTGAATGAGCTCAAAGTCGTAAAAGCTAACTTTATTCTTTGACCCTCTTTCTTGGATTTGGCCGACTGCCTAGAAACCTAAGTGTTCTGGTTGACAGCATGTAGTTGGCTATAGCACTCCCCCAAGTGAGTGAGCTTGACACAAAATCTTTCTGCAAACAATGACCTAAAGTGAGCAATTGTGGATGTGTTCTTTAAAACACCTGTGAAAACAAAGGAAAAGAAAGCAAGAGAAAAACAGAATAGAACATGCTGAAATGGTTTCCTGACTTAAGGCAATACTTTTTCTATATGAGTGAATGTTTGACTTCTATTTAAAAGAGAGGGGAGCTGAGCTGACTTGTAGGATTGTTTTGGAATCAAAGCATTATCTTTACAAACTGCGGCTCCATGCAAATGGATGCAAACTAATTGGAGGTTAGGAGTAAGGAATTGTACAGTATGTGAATGTGCAAGAGTAGTGTGTCAGAAACCATGGTTTGACGGGTTTGGTGTATGTCCATGTGAGAGCCTGAGAATATTTTGTTAATGAGTGTGCACTGTGCAGGAGTGAGAGGTTTGTGCCACAAATAAGCAAATTACTTTCCAGCTCACTTGTGTGTGTTATGTCATGCATGGAATGGCCCTGAATATTCCCCATCATCTAACTGACTTGGTATCGGAGGGTTTTACACTACCTCTTGTTGCTTTCCTCTCACTGTAATGGTAGTTCTGTACCTTAATTCCTCCTGAATGTAGAGGTACAGTGTTTGAGTGAGTTTGAGTGAGAGAGTTTCCCATGTGTATATTGCAGCAAGCATTGTCACAACAGGCCTTTTCATATCTACTATCCAACCATCAACTGGAGTTAAGTAAGACAGGAGAGGAATGTTGTGTGTGTGTGTGTGTGTGTGTGTGTGTGTGTGTGTGTGTGTCTGTGTGTGTGTCTGTGTGTGTCTGTGTGTGTGTGTGTGTGTGTCTGTGTGTGTGTCTGTGTTAATTTAAAAATACATGCCTTCATAAAGACCTGTTGCCGCAGAGCAAACATTCTTGCCTGTGCTAAATATCTCAGACAGCAGAACATGTCCTAGCAGGGAGAGGCTCTGTCATTCTTTTACCTATCCTTCTCCATTTTCACCATGTAAAAGTCATGGCGACTCCAAACAAGGTGACAGAGCCCCTGTTGTTGGGAAGCAGTTAAGCAAATGTTGTGAATAGTAGTAAGTGTTGTCACTCAGCTGAACGTGTGACTCTAGTCCTAGGTTGGGTTGGGTTACCTGTACAGGTGTTTTGTCACTCAACGGAGGAGGGGGACAGGGGAACAGAAGGATGTGGGAAGAGTGGGATGGGGTGGATAAGGGTTGTGGAGAACCCTGTGTTGGCTTGCAAATGGTTTATAAATCTGAAGTGATGTGTTTGAAGAGGGGGAGTGAGCTCAATTGATATCAATGACACTTGTTTAGCAACAGTGGGATTAACTGAAGCAACCACTCATTGCATTTCGACTCAGCCAACAAGTCCAGACTGAAATATGGTATTAGCATTTTTGGGTGGTGTTGAGGGTCACGGTTCCATTCAAACCTTTATCTTAAAAAAAATAAAAAAATAAAAAAAATATTTTTTAAATTTTAAACTTTATACTGGACTTATGCTCTGACCAGCTGGTCATACTTTTAAGAAAAAATGTGTTCCCACTTAAGGCTCAATTGTATGGCCAGTTATTGAGGGATAGAAATACTTGTAATGTTTTTAAGGGGAATGAAGAGTTTCAAAGTGTCCTTAATTGACTATGCCTATACAGCTGTTTCGCTATAATTAATTATATTAAATAATTGTTTACATTTTAATGACTTTTGAATTTAGTAAGGGGGAGGGTGTCAGCTGAAGTTCTTCGGACCAAATTTCATGGGAATCTGTTCGTATTTCAGTGCACAACAGAAATGTTTACATTTTTGGCCCCCGATGTGTTTGGGTCCTCTTGAAAAAAGATTTGTATCTCACTTTAGAAAGTAGCCTTCTTGGCATGGGTGAATGCAAAGCTGCAAATAAGGCGATTCGCTGCGCAATGTTTACCCATTATTGATGTGAGTTTACAGTTTTGTATGGCTACAGGAGGATGAGACACTTTATTAATTCCAGGGGGACTCTAGTGCAGTTTGAGAAGTCTCGACTCTAGGTTAAAAACCATTGAGCCTGCATCAGCCTTCTAGTTAAGGAACAAGCTCTTAAAGGATGTGTTCACTTTAAAATCTAGCCCAATTTCAATTATCCGCTTACCCCTACATCTGTCAAATCAATAATGGGTAAATGGATAGGATTTCAATGAGGGACAACATGACTTCAGAGCTCTGTATGACCGGCCAAGTGTGCCTTAGTGTGGGCCCAAGCTGCAAGACTCTATAGACTCCTGAAATCTTCTAATTTAATCCATCAATGTGTTGGGAAGTTCTTGAAGATTACTGAAGTATGACAGAAGAGGTTCCCAAACTGACTGAAATTTGTCTGAGCATCTTATTGCAAATTTAATCTTCTCCAAATGTAAAAATAGCATTACATCTTTCAGCCATTGTGCTGCAGTGGGTGGCATATTTGATTTCCAATGAAGTAAAATTTGCCTACGTGCCAGCAAAGAAACAAATGCTATGATGTTGAGTTGCTTCTTGGTCATGCTTGTTTCCTCATTTGGTACACCAAATAATGCTATCATTGCACAAGGTTGCAAAGTAAATCCAAGGACTTTAGACAGTACTTCAAATATGACAGACCAATACCCTGTTAGCAAATGGCAAGACCAAAACATGTGTGTCAAATCCACCACATTAACATGACATCTGATACATAATAATTTTTTTAATATGTATATTAAAAAAGCGAAATGACATATATTACATTATTATTCCATGTGCCCTGATTCAACAAGTTTTCATTCTACTTGTGGCAGCAGCAGGCCACGCCCCTGAAAACTGAGTGAAAGGGCAAAAAGTATCTTACTAGCCTAAACAATGGCACATGTTGATGCTTTTTGGAGCCTATGAATGGTGGACTCCCTTCCATGGTATTACAAAATTAATACTAATTTGGCTCAATATGGACTCAAAAACGTCCTGTATGGATTGACAGATGTGGGGGTAAGTGCATGTTTATATTGAAATTGGGGTAACGCTTTACATTAAGTTACTCTTTGTCAAGGGTGTGTTAATGGTTTATGTTTAGTCAAACGGTTAACTCATTAGTTTAGATTTTTTGATAGTCACTTGGTGCTTGCAATCAGGAGCCAGTTATTCATGCTTTATAAATGCACTTTAATAAATGCTTTGAAAACGAACCCTGATGTGAAATCATGCAACATTATTTTCGATGGTTGCACAGTTGGGAAACAGTTATTTCCTGACTTGGGGATGATTCGGCTGGGACCAAATTGATTCAACACATCTGTACGTACCTGTACTATGAGAAGATCTCCCAAAGTACAATACAGTTGTCACCATGTTTTTTGCCCCATGGCCCATACTTCAAAACCTGATGTCCTCATCAACATTTTCCTCATTTAAACATTTCCACCCTGCAGGTGTTTGTTGACATATGACTTACCTCTTCTCTGTGTTCACCGGTTTATGTAGAAAAACCTTTGGCCATTTGTTAATGGGTTACCAACATTTATAACAGATAATGTCACCTTAATGTAAAGTGTAACAACATTGACCATTTATTCATGTGTTTCCAATATCTCTAACTGATCAAATGTCACCTTAATGTAAAGTGTAACACCGTTATTTATTAATGAGTTACTAACATGAATTAATGAGTTGCAAACATTTGTAACTGAGCATAATTAATGTGTACCTATAACTTAAAAAAGTGACAAAGTAAAGTGATACACATCATTGTATTTATTTTTTGAGGCAGCAGCTGGCCAGAGCCTACAGACCGTTTGTAAATGTCATATCACGTTTTGATCAAATCCTGAGTAACGATGGCAACAAGAGAGAGAACCGGTGGCTACAGTTCTGTTGTCGAACCCACTTCCAGGTTGGTTATGTTTTCTAAAAGTCCTTCAAAATATAAGTTATTTTTCTCTTCAAAAGAGTACTGCCAAAATAGGGTTCCTTGATCTAAAGTGTTACCAAAATTAGATTTCAAAGTGAACCAACCCCCTCGCCTCTTGTTTCGGCTAATCCTGTTTCCTTGGCTGTCTCACCAGGCAGTTTCATTCTGTAAATATTTACAATGAGTGAAGGGGACATGGCAATATTAGCAATAGGAACTCTCAGGGGAAGTCTAATCTCCAATATGGCATATTTATAAATCTAGTTAGCAGTTAGAGTGCTAACTATCTGCCAATGTCCACACATAAGCAGATAACTGTATTTGGTCACTGCACAGTGAAGGCCCATGTATGAAGCCTTTATGAAGTGTTTATTAGCACTTGACATGGACATATGTTTACGCCAGGCTCCTCTAATTTCATGATGAGAAAAACGCGGACAAAATCATGGAATTCAGACATTAATGGAATTTAACAATATGGAAAAATTACCTGAAATGATAAGATCCTGGAAACCAAGCATGCAGCCAATCGCTTGTCTGAATTAGATTTCGTCAAGTAGGCAAGCTGATGTTGTTTTTGTTTGTATGTGAATCAGCTGTTAATTCCAGAACTGTTAATACTGTACAGTATATGATGACCTTGACCCATCCCCTGAGGCAGAATATCCCCCCCCCCCTCCCCTAGTAGAATTCCAGCTATCCAGATGGTGTCTGGTGGGGTCTGAGAGCGGAGACCCCATGACTTTGATATGCTGGTTGAACGAATCATTCTATCCTGCTGTCTTTTCTGTTTCTGTCTGTGTATGCTTTCTCCCTCTCGCCCTCTCTCTCTCTCTTGCTCGCTCAAGTGGACATCTGCCTGGTGTTGAATTAATTTTAAAGTCCAGGCCTGATAAGTAAACAAGTGAGAAATTACATAGTCCTATTTCTAACCTGAAGCAGGGGTCCAGGCTCTTCTCAACATTTCCCCATTCAAATTGTGTAGATTCTGTAGCTGTCCTTCTAATTTAGAGAATTGGTAGCCTGTACTTTTCAGTTACCCAGTGCAAACAGAAGTCGGATAAGTGTAAAAATGCTAAACAAAAGGAGTTGATTAGCTTAAAGGTGTGGTACTCGTACTCTCTGCTACATCTGTCCCATAAAAAGCCTCTGTCTCTCTCTGGCCTGTTTGAGAGGAATCCAGCTCAGCATGCTATGCATAGTGAGTGTTTCTCTGGATGGGGCTTTCCTGATCTACCAGCCTGATAAAGGCCTACAAACCACTCCCTTCCCCCAGCGTGCGTGTTGTGGTGTGTGTGTGTTGTGTTGTTGTGGGTGGGTGTGTGTGTGTGTCTGTCCTCTACCCACTGCCCTCCCTCAAGTTTAATGACTCCTTTGAATGAGGTAAATAGAAAGCCGGAAGGGACAGGAACAAAGGTGAGCCATGAGAGCCCAAATCCAGGAAAATAGAAAAATTCCACACACTGTGCTGTGTAAAAAGAAACGACACACAACCACAGAGGGACACAATGGCCATTGTCTCTGTTAGAAATTACTTCAAGGCAAGAAAGGAAGCAACACACTTTCTGTGACATCCAGCTGTAACTGGTTCAGTAACAATGTAAATCGCAACCAGGTCAGTGTTAAAAAACCCATTACTTTACAGCCACAAAGGTAAATTGGAGTAGGGGCATGAGTTGGCTGAGTTGATATGTCAACAGCATTATGGGTGACTGACTACAGTCAGTTGGACTGCTGGTAAAAGGGATTGCGTGTGTGCCTGAGTGTGTGTGTATGTGTGTGTCCTGGATTAGCATCAGACCCTGTTTTTGCCCCTTCCTGAAACCCCCCACCCACCCCACCATCGCATCACCAGACTGGAGCCCCTTGGCACCCTGGAGACACATGCCCCAAATCCTGCCCCCATCCCCTTCTCCCCCCTACTCTTTCCTCCCTGCTCCCTCTCACTAAAGCTCAAGGAAGAGATGAGTAACATCAATTGAAGCCCTGCCATGTCAAAATACCCCCCTGTCAGCATTCCCTTTAAAGCTCTCTATTTATCGGTCCCTTGCTTAAGGATGAGTGGATTGTGTTGAAAGTTTCTGCAATTGTAATTAAGTCCTCATTCTGCCTATGATGGCACTGTGGGCCCGTAAACAGCCATATAAGCTCTGTCAAATGGCTTTATAATGGGAACCACATTGGCTTCCCAGTATGCAGTCTATTACTGTATGGGGGCGGAAATGCATGGCACTAGCCCTGCCCATATAGCGTTTTTGGCTGCAGTTGGTTAAATAGTTTCGGCCTAAGCTGCTGCTTAGCACATGTAGATGTCAGATAGTGTTATTGGATTACGAGCTGATGGCCCATACTGAGCCCCATCTCCTCTTGTTGGCGGTCACATGACCCTGCTGGAATCACACACGGGACACGGGACAGGACACACACTTTCGCTGTCCAGGGGATACGTGTCTGCTGGCCTTAGCCTAACAACTTTCCCCTGACCTGAACCATTCTGCTCAACAAGAGGTGTAGTGTACTGGATAAGGTAAGGCTGTATTTTCCATTAGATACAGCATCTCTCAGTGAAATTAGGCATACTATATTTTTCTTCCACTTACTCATTTTAGTCCGCTCCGTATGGGTGCTTGCTCTGGAATCCCTCGGAACTGTCTCGGGTGAGAGACTTTTATAAAAAAGACGACTGGCCTTGCCTTGTCCCCTGCTGCCTGTTTGAGCTGCTGCACACTGGCACCTGGTTTTCTCACTGGAGAAAAGTTTCCACCGTCAGGAAGAATGTGAATGTCAGGAGCTGGCGCTACGTTTAACGGGCACTTCCCATGGTGCAAAGCAAAGGAAACTTGACGTCTGTATGTCTCTGTGGCTCCCAATTTGATTGGACACTACTCTTAACTTTTATTTGGAAGTTCTTCCTCAGTTTATGGTGGCAAAGCTTTTTCATGCTCCAGATATTTTCAGATTTTCCTAAGCAGGATACTGACGCTGTGCTTCCCTTTCAAATGAAAATGTTTACTTGTGAGGACATCGCTTTATTTTAAGCCGTTTATTGTCCACCAATTTGCATGTCTCTGAAATTTACATGTTCCCAATTAGATGACTGGACCGGACACTTGGTCATTAGCATGACACAATGATTGCATGTCTCTTATAGGAGGTGTGGCATGACAGCCAGTGAATCAGAAATTAGGACTTGTGTTGGGGTGGCTGCCATTGTTAAGAGTCCAGACTGTGGTCATTGCTTTTGACTCTTTGCAAGAAAAGCAATCAGAAACATACAGTCAAAGCAGTTTTAGGTTGTAAAAAACAACAACCTTGCACTCCTGTATGATCTTAGGGTGGTGTCTGCATTCCTGCTGCATGCTCTTGTGTGGACATGCGAGTTCTGTAGAAATCCAGAGACTAATGGACTAGGGCATTGGTTAGCCCCAGAGGCAGGTCTTTCCCTGGGCCTCCTCCCAGACTGTGATTGAACCCATTCACTTATGTGTAAGGACATTTACTCTCTAGGGGGCTATGTATGGGAGTTCTAATAAATGAAGATGGGGTCGCTAATCGGACTAGGATGCTATTGTGTTGTGATGTTCCTTCCATTCTGCCTTCCTTCGTGTTATTGATGAACTAGCATTCTGGAATTAGCTGATGAGATCATTTACACCACACTCAGCTGTTGGAATCCATGTGAGCAACTCATCTTATTTATTCCAAACTGTATATAAGCTTTTAGCAGCTCTATTTCATTTGCAAAAATGCTGTATAATAATATTTGATTGATCTCATTAAAAGCCTTCTTCATTTATTTTATTTAATTATTATTATTTTTGTAAACTTCCAATGTTTAACCTGTCTCACTCACTCATACTGACAGGCCCATTATTGTCTGTGCTTATCAACGTACAGCGAACTCTGTCTGTGCTTCGGGTTAGGGTTTGACACAGATCATTCGTTGAACCCTATGTTGGTTCAGGCTCTGTAGAGAAATATCAGTTTGACGTTGATTTAAAGCCCCTTCTGAGTTCAAGCCCTGAAGCTGACATTGTAGTTTAACATCAGCCATTTGACCGGCCAGCAGTGCGGGTCAGGCGGTGGATTTGTCAGAACTAAAAAGATATGGTGACGATAGATGAATGTTCATTTTCATGTCATGGACATAGATAATAGGAAACAATGCAACCCTTTAAAGCTCTTTAAATCCTCTGGGTTGTAGTAGCCTCTCTCCCTATGGCATATTGAATCCATTAGTGGACTGACTCATGTAACTGTTGATATACTGCATGTGAGCAAAGCCAGTGAAAGTCTAGGCTGCTGGTCAGCATTGCTGGTGGTCTGTGTGGGAGAAAGAAAACAACAATGCAAAGCATAATAGACATGGTGTTCCATGACATGGAGAGGAAAAGATGACACTCCAGTTTCAATGCTAGGGGAAATTCGACCATTGAACCAATTTATAATCTGTGCCTCCTCTTCACTCAACTCTCCCCAAAAATGACTATGGACAGTTACCGAGCTGATGAAAACAGTGCACGTTTTGATTGTGCCTTTATGGATTGTTAGATGTGATGTGCACTAAGGAAGTGACACACTTTGTCATTGTTGAGACAGAGCTTCCTCTCATGGCCGTAACTGCTCCCCTGTGTCTGGAACAGGTCAGAGCTCAACCATGCAATCGGAAACACTGGACTTAGTCTAGTTTATTTACATGGCATGGAAGAGCGATATTTGCACATCCAATATGGGGCAACTGAGGACTGGCGTTGCATAAAACTGAAAATACTGAAATAGGCCTACTACTTCTAGCAAAATAGTAAAACATAGCCTAGTCTTGTTATCTATTTTTATAAACTGTCACTCAATAAACCACAAAATAAAGTGATGTGTCATTACTTCTGTCAAAACGTCAGGCCATGGCGACACATTTAAATAGATGAGGTCCATTCTATCAAAGTTGTTCTCTCTTTAAACAGTCTAACATGTGTTTCAGCAGTACTGTCTTTTAGACACTGGCTTGTTGAGAGAGCTCTCTGTGCCTTTAGCCGTGCAGGTTTCCACACGCTCTCTCCATCCACAGTGCAACCTCTAACAAAATAACCATACAAAGATTTAAAAAAAAAAAAACCCTGAAACAAATGTCTTTGGGTGAGTTCACTGTTCCCTGATAAGGGTGATGATGTCTCCACAGTATGACTCACGACTTTGGTTGCCTTCTCCTTGTTCGGCTGAAATAACAAAGCCGGCTTCCAAACAAAGCAGGCTTTTTGTTTTCGATCTGCATGATCAAGCTTTAGTGTTATTCAGCACTCCTTTTATAGGTAGTGAGAAAGAAATACAGAGTGGACTCGGAGATGACTTGGTAAATTACGTAAGGGTGTTCACAATCCTGAAATCAACATCCAACCTCCAGGGATTTGTTGCCTTCATAATGAGATGTATTGTTTGTTTTGGTTGGGATTGACATTTCACAAGTTGTACATTTGTCAATGACGCCATGACTATTCAGTGCCTAGCAAGGAACTTGCTACTTGGGTCAGGGAGGACTGCAGAGTAGTGAGGTATCTCATCGTAAGATTGAAGCAACTCAATGTTTTCTGATTCACAAACAAGGCTATGTCGATGTTGCAGACCTTTGCTGAAGTCCTGCTTTCTTCCAGCAAGATTTCAATAGCCTGCCACTGTGTACTTGTTCCAATTAATGACATGTAGATTGCTTGGTGGCTCATTGAGTGCCTGACTGCAGCCTGAAGTAGCAAGGCCAATGCAAGGTTCTGGTTTTCATTCAGTAGATTTTCCCTGCGTGGGTCTCAGCCATTGATATACATACTGTATACTATATAACTACTGACCTTTCAATGGATTCCAATTAGAGATTGTGATTGGCATAGTGAACCCAGGAAATGCTGTTTATGAGCATCTTCATTCATAGCGACATCTGATTGGTTGCCCCAACTTGGCACCAACACAGTTGCTAAAGTAGAGGCGCGTTTGAGTGTTTTTCTGACCTGCATTGGGTTCATGTACTCACCAAAGCACACGTCTTGGACGTGTGTGTATGCTTGTTTCGTGCTTTCAATTTGTAAAAAAAGAAAAATGTACTTATGATGTCGCTTGTGGGCAATGAAAAACAAATCTGTCCCAGGCATAAGACTACATATCTAAAAGTAGGAAATAATACAAACTGAAATTGCAGTCCAAATCAGTCTGGCCAGATGGATTACTAATTTTAACATGCAGTGCATCATATGGCCACATGGTATCGCAGGCTCTATTAACAGGATTGCACGCCTGGTCTCGGCTGATGTTGCCAAGCTGTTGCTGTTCCTACTGTTGTCCTCATTGCTTAGCCAACTGTTGTTGTGTTAGGTGGAGGTTAGGAGGGCTGGGTGAGGTGAAGTTAGCCAATCACACTCACTTCCTGTGTAATATGTTAAAGTCTTCTTTTTGTTTTTTTTAAAGAAACGAGTGTCTCATTTCTTGGTCCATTTAATGGCCCAGCAGGTGGTTGGTGCATTTTCGGAGATTTGTGAGCCCCTGTCACCACTACAGAAATGGTTCCCCAAGGTTGAGGTCATTTATTCTCCCCTCTGACCCTCCTCTTCTCCGCTCTCCTCTACTTTCTCCCTGTTTGTCCTCTCTCTCCCTTTTCCCTCTCCTTTCTCATCACACCAACCCTCCCCTTTTTTCTTTCCTCCATCCCCCCCTCCTGTGCTTGCCTCTCCACTCCCACACTCTCTACCCCTCCCCTCCCTGACTAAGAGCTATTGAATGTGCAATCCCAGATGTGCTAAATTAACCCTCGCCCTCTACTGTAGGGATCCCAGAGGATTACGTTAACCTCCCAATCCTCCCCCTACTTATATAAGCATACCTCTGCATACCCATTATTCTCTCCCCAGCTCCTGGGATGTCGAGGTGCCAAAGCCCATAGTGTTGTTAACATACTTGTGCTGTGAGAGGGCTGCAAAAATCAGACTGCGCTTTGTGTTTTTCGATTTGAGTGTGCAGGCAGTGTGCATATGTTGTTGGTTTTATTGGTGTTGTCAGCTGGTGTGCATTTAAGTGGGTCCATAATACGCCTTATTCACACCTGAATTCGCTGAGTGTTCTACCATAGACAACTAGTGCGGATTGCAAATAAATTATCATGGCTTTTAAAATCAGGTTAGATGATAATGACATCCCACTAGCAATATTCTATAAAGTATCCTAAATCAAAGGATCTAATTTTGGTGTAAATTAGAGTGTTGCAGTCATGGGGGACAAACTTATCTCCCTAGATGTAGAACATGCAGAATGAGAGTACTCTCAATGCCCTCTATCATGTGACCTCCTTTTCATTAGTTTCAATAAAGCACTTCCTTGGTATAACAATTGAGCGTTCGTTCATGAATGGTAGTCAATTAACAATGGACGCTAAGTAAATAACGTGTAGCCTATTGAACATCTTCTTAAACCAAGTATCTTTTCTGCTTTTTAAACCTTGTAGAAGTAAACTGAATATTTTATGGACTTGGGAACAGCTCAAGTGCAGATTAAGGAAAGACATTGGCCGTCAGTAAAGCAAAACGATTCTCGAAAAAAACTAAAAATGGCCTCCAAGGTTATGTGAGAGTCATAGTGCAGTGGTCTGCTAGCTGTGAGCTGAGCTGGCTGACTTCACTCTCACTTGGGGGATCATTAGGCAGGGTTGGGCTGGGGTTGGGCTCTAACTCCAGGAGGTTACAGCCAGTTCTCATTGACCCAAACAGAAGGTGTGTGTGTCCTTCTACGTATTGCACTTGGTACCATATTTATTTGGAAGTCTTATTAAACCTATTGTTTGTTACTTTAACATTGCACCACCATAAATACTTGTGTTTTCCTCTTTTTCTTCCAACAGTGAGATGATTTTAATGAAGTGATCCATCATCCATCAAGGGGAGATCAACCATACAGCAGTCAACCTTTGAACAACTCTTGGACACCCCAGGACCTCCACGGTTTGCTGGCGTCCACTGGAGAGAAGGGGCCTTGAACTCCTATTCTAGGAGAGTAACAGGACAGAACAGGAGGGAAGAAAGAATGGATGCCGTAGACACCCTCCAGAGCTCCGCCCTGGAGACCAAGGCTGAGCGCATTGCCCGCTACAAGGCGGAGAGGAGGAGGGAGCTTGCTGAACGCTACGGCAATACAGAGGATGTCACCTCCAAATATGTTAGGAAGAACAGGAATGTTGGCGAGACCTCTGAGACGGTCTCTGTAATTAGCAAGGAGAAGTTGGACAGCCGTTCAGAACAGACTGGCTCTAGCCGGGGCACCAGGAGTAAGACGGAAGATTTTGATGAGCCGGTTGACAGTGAGTCCTCCCAGGAGACAGGGGGTGATGAGGAGCCCCAGGCAGAAACCACTGTGCCTTTTAAATCAGAGCCTGCTAATTCAGCAAAGCTCTCTTTTCATCACAGGTGAGTCAACTCCTTGTCAGTGGTTCATCCACAGCACAGGAGTAGTAAGGGTTGAAGTATAACAAAATTGCCCTTGAAATTGACACTAATCAGATGACGTTTCAGATCTCAAAAGCGGTCTAATGTCGAAATGTCAATGTCCCATACCATCGGTTGTGTAGATCCAGCAGCATGCCTAAACAAAATACCTGGATAGTTGACAGTGCACATATTTTCAAATTCATTTTAATATCACGTATGTGATATTAAAACATCTGACAAATTTGGTTTGACAAACTGGCTAAAAGCTTGAGTCAGCAGTTGGAGGTTTGCCATATTAGTTTGCTGGGGCATGTTTTGATTCAGTTTACAGCAATCCCACAACATTGGGAGTGTTGGGCAATTCTGGGGAATGTAGATTCAAGAGAAACATATTTCCTGCATGTCCTCTGTACATAGACGATGTGAATCATTTCCTGTCCCGCATTTCGGTTATTTTCCCTGTAATCAGCTCAAAGGTTCTGCTGAGTCCAAGGGCCTGTTGGGTCCCGACAGACAAGCCCCCTAAAGGGATGAGTGGAGAGAGATAGACGGATAGATTGAGAAGAGGAGAAAAGGAGGGAGTTTAGAACATGCTCTGTGCTGAAGCATCCAGTCCTATGCTTAACGAACCAAGAGAAGTATGACTAGCTGCTTGTTAGATGTTATCAATCGATTATCTTCTTGCATCTTAACTGGAAAAGACGTACGCTGTTTTGCAATACCCACCTGAAAGAAGCGTGGTATTTGACATGTTGCTACGCATGCAGGTAGTCACGTAGAATTAATATGTGAATTAATCAAGTTAAGATTTAGGAAGATGGTGCACTCAGATAACTTGATGTCTTGCACACACGTCACTTCAAAGCCTGACTCATGACTCAAACTGACCTGACCAGTCCTATTGTGGCGTACACTGTTGAGCTGAACTTAAACTATGCCATAAGGGTTGTTTGTTTTCATGCCCCAGGGTCAGACACAGTTCAACTTATTGTGTAACTTGTAGAGGAAATGTTTGCATTTGAGCTAACTTATGAGTGTCACGACAAAAGTGTGAATGCAGTGTTATCGTGTGTAGTAGGCTGTGCAGATCCGAAAAAAGAAAAACTCTTAATGTAAGCTAATGCATTTCGATTTCAGAGTCTGAGGCAACAACGTGTGTGTGTGTTTGGGGGGGCGGGGGTGAACACCACTGTATGTGTTCATATATGCTCAGGTATCAAGTCAGGCTAGTTCGCAGACAACCCTGTTTGATGACTTACAGTTGAAGTCAGAAGTTTACATGTACCTTAGCCAAATACACTTAAACTCAGTTTTTCACAATTCCTGACATTTAATCCTAGTAAACATTCCCTGTCTTAGGTCGGTTAGGATCACTACTTTATTTTAAGAATGTGAAATGTCAGAATAATAGTAGAGAGAATTATTTATTTCAGCTTTTATTTCTTTCATCACATTCCCAGTGGGGTCAGAAGTTTACATAGTATTTGGTAGCATTGCCTTTAAATTGTTTAACTTGGGTCAAACCTTTTGGGTAGCCTACCACAAGCTTCCCACAATAAGTTGGTGGAATTTTAGCCCCGTCCTCCTGACAGAACGTGTAACTGAGTCAGGTTTGTAGGCCTCCTTTCTCGCACACGCTTTTTCAGTTCTGCCCACAAATGATCTATAGGATTGAGGTCAGGGCTTTGTGATGGCCACTCCAATACCTTGACCTTGTTGTCCTTAAGCCATTTTGCCACAACTTTGGAAGTATGCTTGGGGTCATTGTCCATTTGGAAGACCCATTTGCGACCAAGCTTTAGCTTCCTGGCTGATGTCTTGAGATGTTGCTTCAATATATCCACATAATTTTCCTTCCTCATGATGCCATCTATTTTGTGAAGTGCACCAGTCCCTCCTGCAACAAAGCACCCCCACAACATGATGCTGCCACCCCCATGCTTCACGGTTGGGATGGTGTTCTTCGGCTTGCAAGCCTCCCTCTTTTTCCTTCAAAGATAATGATGGTCATTATTGCCAAACAGTTAAATCTTTGTTTCATCAGACCAGAGGACATTTCTCCGAAAAGTAAGAACTTTGTCCCCATGTGCAGTAGCAAACTATAGTCTGGCTTTTTTATGGCGGTTTTGACATCATTTGCTGGAATTTTCCAAGATGTTTAAAGGCACAATCAACTTAGTGTATGTAAACTTCTGACCTACTGGAATTGTGCTATTGTGAATTATAAGTGAAATAATCTGTCTCTAAACAATTGTTGGAAAAATTACTTAATGTCCTAACCGACTTGCCAAAACTATAGTTTGTTAACATGAAATCTGTGGAGTGGTTAAAAAATGTGTTTTAATGACTTCAACCTAAGTGTATGTACACTTCTGACTTCAACTGTATTTTTGTCTGGAACAAGAATAGGGTTAGGGAGGATCCTAAGCTTTTCATTATGAGATGTTTTTTTATCTTAACATGACAGACATCCTCCTGTGCCAATTTTAAAATGGTTTTACTCCATTTTTGTAGCTAAGTTGGATGTTTTTCATACTGCTTGTTATTTATCATGGGGAGTATCGGATGCACATTGGCTATTTGCAGTCACTTACTTCCTGTGCGTGTGTGCGCGCGCAGTGCTTGTTGTAAACATTATAGTAATTATGGTGTTGGGTCCAGATTGGTCAAAGACACAGGCCTCCAGTCACACAATGTAAGTGGGAGTTTAATCATTATTTACAGTGCCCTCCATAATGGGACACGGAAGCATTTTTTCTTTTGCCTCTATACTCCAAAAGTTGGAGCCAGGGCACCAAAAATAGTGGGACAGATTCATATAATGTCCAAATTAACCACTCATGTTTAGTCAGCAATCCTTTCCATGCAATAACTGCCTAAAGTCAGACTCATTGACCGCACCAGATGCTGGGTATCTTCTCTGGTGATGCTCTACCAGGCCTGTACTGCAGCCATCTTCAGTTGTTGTCTTCAGTTGTCTTCAGTCTTTTGTCTCAAATCTTATGAAATGAAATGCATATTTAATTGGATTTGAAGGTTGACTTAGCCAGTCAAGAACTTTCCACTTTTTTGCCCTGAAAAACTCCCAAGTTGCTGTGGCAGTATGTTTTTGGCCATTGTCCTGTATGATGAAGTGCCATCCAAAGAATTTGGATGCATTTGCTTGTACTCCAGCAGACAAGATGTTTCTGTACACTTCAGAATACATTCTGCTGCAGTTACATTATCAATTAAAACAAGTAAGCCAGTTCTAGTGGCAGCTATACATGCCAAAACCATAACACCCCCTCCACCATGTTTCACAGATGAGGTATGCTGTAAATCTTGGGCAGATCCTTTTAGCTCCAAACTTTCCTTTTGCAATCACTCTGGTACATGATTATATTTGTCTTATCTGACAAATTCATGCCTACCTCTTGGAGAGTGTTCCTAATCTGTGATACAGTTGTTTTTCTGAATTATGGTGAGCATTCTTTGGTCATCCACTATAGAAGTCTTCCTTGGCCTTGCTGAGCTCACCAGTGCTTTTTTTCTTTTTAATGTTCAAAACAGTTGATTATAGAAAGCCTAAGGTTTTGGCTATGTGCCTCATAGTTGTTCTTGATTTTTCAGCCTAATAATGGCTTTCTTGACTTTCATCGACACCTCTTTTGGTCGTCATGTTGACACACACCAACGTCTGAAACGTCTGTCTCAGCTTTCATACCCTCAAATGAAAGCTGAGATTCTATCTCTATTTTAACCTCATAGTAAGTTTGATTTCAAATTAAAAATTGGAGTACTGTATACTGTAGAGCCAAAACAAATGTTACACTGTCCCATAACTTAAGGAGGGCACTGTATTTGTCTAGGTCTTAGTGTTGATAAGATCAGTCAGCAAATCAGAGACACATTGTCACTATCTAGAAAAAGTTCATATTTTGTAGTAAATGTAGGCCTACATACAAACTTGTTTCCCTGTCATTCCACTTTGTACTAACATATTTCTTTCTTCAGGCATTGTGAAGTCTATCAGCTGCTGTTCAGTTGTGGAGTGCATGACATAATCTCTGAGTACCTCAGAGAAAGACTTGAGTGCTCTGTCTGCCTAAGTGCTTGATTAATGACTTCTCTGCTTCAAACTGGCTGTCTGTTTTTCTTATTATTATTTTTTTTAAAACTTCCCCAATCTTTCACTCTGAATTACCTTCTCTCCTTTCATGAGTCTATGCCCTTCCTCTCTCTGCCCCATTCTTTCCTTTTTTTAATGTCTTCTTTTCATCTGGCTCTCTCCTGCCTACCTTGACAATTTGGATAGCCTGGACTTGATGCATGTGGCTCCTCCCCTTCACCCGGCAGACAGACCGGGGGCAGTGTCAACCAAGCACCGCAGGCCCCTACGGTTGCCAAGGGGTGCTTCGGAAGGGGGTCGCATGGCTAACGGGCGATTTGGGACACAGTCTGTGACTGTCTGCGAGGACACTTTGAGCCAAGGGTAGGGTCAGAGAGAGAGAGACTACTCTGTAGGCTTGACGCTCACTGTACCAAGCCCAAGTGTGGTGTGCAAGTGTGGTTCCACAGTAGAGATGGCATAGCACCATGTTTTTTGTGTGCGATGTGTTTGTGTAGTTCATCATATCTCTTTAATGAATTTGATCTTGTTTAAGAGTGTGACCTTGTTATGTTTCACTTGCTACAGTATTAGTGAGCAACACCTCTGTGTTATTATCAATAATGTAACAGCTTGATGTGGCTAGTTGTTGTTATAGTGTCTCTGGTTCAGTGCCACCCTCCACTTTGCCCTTTGACCCCCTCACAGCTGCCTGCCCCAGCTCCCCACCCCAGCTCCCCCTGTGTTCATTCAGCATCATGCCTCATGTTACTTCATCCATGTCCCCATCGCAGCTGCTCTCCATCCATATTTAACGCCTATTACTTATAGATGAATGGCTGTCTACAAATACTACAGTTTTCCTGTTATATCGCAGCTATCATGGGTTTTGATGAGATTGCATGCACACGCAGTGAGTGGAGTCTTAAAAACCTCAATGAAACTTGACTGAATTTTTTAAGCGATTCAAAGTGTGAGGTACAGTATTTAGCTTTTTTTTTTTTTTTTTTCCTGAATACAGTATATTGTAATAATAACATTTATGTTTCTAAGTTCTGTTGCGACCTTGTGTGACCCTGAGGGGGGATGGGGGACAGTGTGTGTGTGTGTGTTGTTGTGGATTATGTTGAAACCATGTCATCTTTTGTTCCCCTCTCCATCTCCCAGTGTGTGACCTCATTTGTCTCCTCTCTCCCATTTTACAGTCTGCTGGAAGCCGGGGAGTCAGAGAAGCCAAAGGGTAAGAACTCTCCTCTTTCACAGCCCTCAAAGCCTCTATTGTAAGACAGGAATCTCCCTTTCTCTCCACCTCCTTTGTACTCCCCATGCCTTTCTGTGTGGTAGGAAAAAAGGAACAACACTATACGTAGACACTTAGTATGTCCTGATATTGATATGCCAACGTTTGGACATGACTGAGTTCAAATAAAATAGCAGTGGCGTGAGTTGCGTCCTACAAGGAGAAGTGGAGACAGCAGATCAACTTTTGTCTGTGATAATGCAAAGCAGCCAAAAAATAATTAAAGGCTACCTTTCGAATTAATAGCCTATTTGACAGACATTTCTAAATGAAAAAGACAAGCAGGGACACGAGTCATGGGAGAAATTCAGTGAGCTATGCATAGGCTATTGAAAGATGATGAAGATATGATGGTGCATTATAGGCATTGACAGACATTTTTAAGTGTTTCTTAAAAATGCTGGTTAGTCGGTTTTTATTTAACCTTTATTTATTTACAGAGATACAACTGTAGTTTTCTCAAAATGGCTTTGTGGATTCTAGTATGCCAATGAAGACCAGTCAACATCAGAGATCACAGTGATGTCAGAAGCTTTTTGTTCGAGACAAACCTGAGGGCTGCATGATACACAGAAAGTGCCTTCAGGGTTGTGCTTGAGGCCTGCATGTAAACGACATCACTGTAGTCCAACACAGTCAAAATAGTACACTGTACCAGTGCTTTTTCTGGCCTCAAAAGATAAACAAGCCTTATTTGTTGACCCGCTTATCACCGCTACAGTATACACCATACTCAGATACTGGATGTCTAAGAGGGCTTTTGATATGTGGCTGTGTGATTGTGGTTGGAGGGATTGGGTAAGTACTAGTGTCAATGTGTAGCCTACTTTATACATACAGTCTATCTTTAAGCCTACTGTATAACACGTCTGTGTGTATAAGAGGTTGTTTCGTGAGGTTTGTTTGTGCAGAGCCTAGGGTACAGCTCTTTCATGCTAAAGGTGCTATTCCGATCCCATCTTGAAGCTTGTTCGGACACAGAGAGAGGAAATGGTGGAGCAGGAGCACGGATCGCTGCCTCGCTTCCTGACTCACAACCACCCACCTGAGCCCACCAGGCAGTGCATACTGGCGCGGGTTCAAACTAGTTTAATGTGTGTGTGAGAGAGGAAGAAGAGGAGGAGTCAAATTGAGACAAGTGGAGTGGTGTGTAATGTTTTTCTTTTGTACAATGTCAACCGCTTTTTTCAAGATGTGGATTATTCAACAGTCTGCTGTGAAAAAATATTCACAGCATTTGAGAGAAAGCAGACAGGGAAGGAGAGAAGAGGCAGAGGAGGAATAGCGGAGACAGAAAGCTAGAATTGAAGAGATAAAGAGAGGGATGAGGAAAGTTCAGTAGACTTGTGAAAGAGTGTTTGTGTGCAAAGTTGGTCAGGCCTCTGCTTTGCTGTCGGAACCTCCTCTCTTGGTGCAGGGAGTCCGGTTTTCACTGCCAAAATCCCTTCATAGGCACATCAGGAGTTCCCCCAAACTCTTAACTGTTCCACTCGCGCAGATGCTTGCATTTTGCTCCCCTGAATGGAAAAATATGATGAAAACAAGAATCATTGCCTCTGCACATACATTTTCAGTGACTTAAGACTACCTCATGAAATAGGAAGAAAATCTGCTGAGAAGGTTTTGAATTCCAACCACAGAGCAGTTCTGGACCGTCCCCAGAGGACGATGGGTAATATTCGCATCTGCCCTGGCTCCATTGGCCCCTGCCAGGATCCTGGAACTCCGATTGGCTCCCTTGAGAGAAATGAGCTGTTCAGCAAGATGAATGGGAACACTTATGGAACAATCACTAATCCTAGGAGGCGGTCATTTTCCAGGCTTGAGTTTTTCTTTTTATCTCTCATAGACGTCCGGGATTAAGTGAAGAGGGCTGGACTGGAGTCAAAACACCTCTGAGTAAACTGGAGCGTGGGCTCCAGACTTGTGCATGCATGCGTGCGTGCATAACATTTCCTTTCTGAGCTGTGTCGTATTGAGTTTTGGACAGCATTGGAGTCAGAATGGATTATGTAAAGGGTTTGGGTTTCGTATTTGTCTGTCCAAAAGAAATTGAACCAGCAGAGACAATTGGTGTTTAATTGATTTATGAATTAATTTCATTTGGCGTTGGCCCTGTCATCCTGGGGATGGAATCTCAGGGCCAATCGCAGGGGTGGCAGCCAGGTAGCCCAAACTGAGGGCTGAAGGACATCTTGCCCTGCCCCCCCCCCAAATAAATGGTAAACTGGGCCTTCAGCTGGTGGCGGTGGAGAGGAGGAGGGGGGAAGGTTGAGCTAATGCTTTCAGAGAAACAGAGGTACAAACAGTGTAGCCTCTTAACGAGGAGGCTTGCACAAGCTCCACTATATTGTGTACACAACAGCAGCAAGTCCAACTAGCAAGACAGGAGAGAACACTTGAGCTTTTAATTGGACATCTCCATCCATTCATATCCTGCTGTGTAAGACACCTCAGAGGCATTTGTCTGGAAAACAGCAACCAAGGGGATATCCTGTGCGTTCTCAACCCTATGTTTTTCTGTCATTTTCCCTGGGAAAAACTCATCACGCATCACTCTTCAGATCAGGTGGTGAATGTACAGTCCTTTCCCCCCAAAAGTGCGTGTGCGGGTGCGCGTGTGTGTGTGTGTGCGCGTGCGTGCGTGCACATGCATGCGCGTGTGTGTGACTAAACCATGTAAAAAGCAATGTCTGTTTTTGAAACAAAACACACATTTATTCTCCTAATCTGAGGGTGACAGACAGAGAACAATCTGTCTGTGTCAGGTATGAGCAATCAACTGCTATTGAAAGAAAAACATGCAATGAACCCCAGCCCTCTGTTCTTGTGTGTGTTTTTGACAGCTGACGGGAAGACTGAAGATCAAGCCAAGATGAGTGTGGCTGCCAAGATGTCTCTGTTTAAGGTATGCTCTGTTTGCCCCAAGCCTTTGTGATTCTGTGCATGTGCATAATGTTGTTCTTGTTTTGTGTGTGAGACGATGGGACAGTGTGTGAATGCAGACTATATATAGCTATACAACTGTGTGTGTGTGTGTGTGTGTTTTACCCGGGTCTTGTTCCACCAATTTCATTATTGTATTCTGAGTCTGATTCCAGATGATTAATACATTAATAACATCTAATTGAGCTGTTCTGTAGAGCATTGAACTGACATGCACCTGGACTCAGGCTTGGCTCAAGTCTTCCCCAGTGTCCACAGTGTGTCCTTGAAGATAGAACCAAGCCAAGAGTTGGAAAGGAAACCAGCATACTCAGGCATACAACTCAAGGACATATTTCAAAAATCAAATTATACTACAGAGACTTGACATTCCCAGGCCATGCGTGTCTATTATTGTGTTCTTAAAGGGATGGTTCAGCCCATGTTCCAGATTTGATGAAAATGCATATTACAGTAGGTTGTTGATAGGTCAGTAGTGACATTCCTGTAAATCGGCTCTCTACTTTGCTCCCGGCACTGTAGGCTAATACAGTAGTTGGCAGCATCCTTCCGCAAAGACGGTGTTTCAGATGTATCTGCGTTTAGCATCCTCTGAATTGCATGCCAAAATCGCCTCAATGTGAGTTTGCGAGTTAAGCTTCTAGGACAGTTTGACCTTTTAGTCCTTGCAGACCGTCTGTTTCTCATCCACGGATGGCTGCTCTACTGGGGTTTGTACTCACCAGTTCAGTCAGTCTTCCGGACTTCCAGATTTATTTATTCGGGGAGGCTTTCCTAGCTGAGAGACTGACCAGCCCATGAGCCAGACATACCCGAAAGAGGTGGGTGTTCAAACCCCCAGCAGAGCAGCCGTGAAAGAGAAACAGACGGTCTGCAAAGGTTAAAAGGTAAAACTGTCCTAGAAGCTGAACTCACTATTAAACTTTTTTAGGAGAGAGGAGAGCATTAGCCCCTGGAGTTTCTGAACAAAGAACACACACACACACACACACGAGCATGCATGCATACACGCACGCACGCACGCACGCACAACACTACTTAGCTAGAACTTTCTGTGTGTCTTTCTTCTCTGCTTTAGTCATTTTGTTGCCTCACTGTGTATCTCTAAGGTCACTGTCTCTCCCTCCTCTCTTTCTCCCTTCCTCCTTCCTCTAGGGCTTGTTCTAACTAACATTTTCCCACGGTGTGTGTGTTTGGGTGTATTTGTTTGACAATACAATTTTGTGTGTGTGTTTGCAAGTAATTTTGTGTTCTTGCTCAGTTAAGGTAATTGCCCAAATGTTACCAGCCTCAGACCGTTCTTCAACTTTATACCGTTGATCAATGTGACTGACTGTTCTGTACCAGACAATCCCTTCAGGACTTAATGGCCACATAGGGACCAAAACAATCACACAGGAACAGAGACAGAGGACTAGACTGTTTACCTTTGGGGACAGTAAATTACTGAGTAGCACGACCCCGGAGGACTGTTTTAATGTGGAAAATACCCACAATGCCCTTCTGAGAAAGAAATCCATGTCTCCCAGGGGCTGGAGAAGACGGTCATCCCTGAAGATGGGTGTCCCTTGACAGAGGCGCGTGGTCGCCGTGCCAACGAAGCCCATCAGCCAGTCACCAGTGAGGAGGTGGTGGCTGCCAACAGGTAGGCGGAGTCTGAGAAATTATTCAATTATTAAATCATACAAAATATTATATTATTCAGTTGTATATTATGGTCATGATATTGAAATTATATTGTGGTTGGGTAATAGCAATTGAAAAACCGTGTAAAATCTAGGCCCCATCTTTCTTAAACGTACGTGTATGACAGAAGTATACAGAAGGTTATACTGATAATCTGTATATAACCATAGAAACAATGTTGTGTCTCTTGCTGGCTTTGCAAATCAATAGGGGAACAGAAATGTCTGTTGGACTGAATGCAGTGTGTGTGTGTGTGTGTGTACGTGTGTGTATGTGTGTGCGTGTACGTGTTGCTCCAGTTGTCTGGTTGCAGTAGTCTACCATCATGTCCACCCACATGCTTTGTAAGCAATGGGCGGTGTGTTGTATGTCAACACACCCTCTCCTTTACCCTCTTGGAATTTGAACTGATCAACAGAATGTCTCAGTTTCATTCTGAGTCAGGAAGAGGACTGATAACTCTAACTGTGTGTCTAGAGATTAGATGCAGATGTATTCTAACAATGTGCCTTTGACCTTCAGTTTGGCATGTTAGAGTTTGAGCACAACCAAACATATAAAATTATCGGATGCTATCAAAATACATTTTGTGCCCATGATAAAAAATTAAATGAAGAAAGGGAATATGTCATAAGAGAACCGAAGAACCTGTATCTTGTCATTACTGTAGAACCATTGGTTCTACAATAATCTCTCTCTCTCTCGCCCTCTCTCGCCCTCTCTCTCTTTCTCTGTCTCTCTCTCTCTCTCAGCTCTCCGAAGACATTGACAGCAGATGTGGGAATGGAGGAAGGAGGCTCCCAGGCAGATGAGAGTGCCGACAACCGCAGGTCTAAGAGCCAGGGCGCCCATACACAACCTCCCACTGTCGGGGAGTTGGAGAAGGTGAGTCAGTGTGTGTGTGTGTGTGTGTTGAGGGAGAGAAATCATGACGATTTGGAATATTTGTTTGTGCGTGTGCATGCTTGCATGTGTTTGTCCACATGAAGATTACTGTATGTGACATAGTATAGTAGAATATGTGTATTGGACATACTTTATGTAATCAATCTTCATATATGCACACACAATGATGAAAGGACAGGTGTGTGTGTGTGTGTGTGGTACCCAGGTCTATTAGTAATGGACTCTGTCTTTATCTTGGTACTTGGGTGTGTGTTGTGAAAGAGTACAAAGCTTTAGCTGACCTTTATCTGTGTTGCAATTCTGAAGCATTTTACAAAAGTATGCATCATATTCTTGACTTCTTTCACTTTATCATTCATCTCCCTTCTTTTGCTCCTCTCTATTATCTCTTTAATTATCTCTATTATCTCTTTTGCCCCCTCTCTTAAATGTAGCCTTAGGCTATGTTCATGACACTAGGCAAAACCAGTTTGATTTATGAGTGTTTGGGCCACCCACACTTGTATTGTTTATTGGCAGACTTTGGTCGAAATACTATTTTAAAATGTTTTTAGCATTTGCTTGAGCATGCCTGGTGTGCCAGACAGGCTGGATTTGCACTTATGGAGCTATTCCATTGATTTCATTGTGCCAGGCACATGATGCCAGGCACATGATGCCAGGCACAATGAAGCACAGCAACATATTTGAAATGATTTGAAATGCTATTTGAACCCAGGTCTGTTCTGACTCTTGTCAGTTCTGTTGTCCTTGAGCATATGTTCTCATTTTAGAGAACCTGGGTTGCGCTAAGGTGGAACAAAACGTTTTTCCTCAAGGTTGGCACGCACACACACACACACACACACACACAGACCACCAGGTCAGCTGTTCAGACACCCACTCCCTCTCTTAAAGACCATCTCCCCATCCTTCTTCACCTTCCCCTATGACTTACCAACCCCATCCCCTCTAACCTCTGACATCCCAGTGGGAGGGTTAGGGTTAGGGTACTGGTGTTGTTACAACTAAACAGAATACCAGGGCTGCTCTTTTCTTTCTATTACTCAATTTCCCTGCTTCTGTCTTGGTCTCCCCCATCATTGTTTATCTACCTCTGTCTCTCAACCCACCCCCCACCCCCCCCCCCCCCCCCCCCACACACACACACACACACACTGTTGGCCACAGTGAATGTAGTCAGTCCCTCAGTAGCAGTAGTAGTGTGTAAGGGGAAACGTTAGGCTCCACTGGTGGAATTCCAGACACAGGCATTGGGAATGGAGCATGGAGGGCTGGTGGTAGTAGGATTTACATTTATGGCATTTAGCAGACGCCTTTATTCAAAGCAACATACAACAAATACTTTTGTTTAAGTAAGTGAGTCATCTATCCATCAGCCATCATAAGATAATGTAATCAATGTTTGGACCAGGGGCCATGGGCAGTCACAATGCTAGAAGAAGGATTTTTATTTATTTATTTATATTAAAAGGAGAGAAACTATAGGGGTTACAATGGGCAGCCTGGGTCCAAGTTTTTCTTATGGTTTGGGAAGTTGTGTTGCAAAATAGACTGTCCGTTTCAGTCAGAGTAGCTTATCATCAAAACATTAATGAGGTTTATTTGTCGTCTCCAGGTCTCATGGAGTCGTCCCCAGCCTGTTTCCGACAAAACCGACCCCAGCCAAGAAAAAGAGGATTCAACCTTTTCTTCCCAGCCTGCCTTGCAGCGCCAAGACTCTGGTCCCCGCGGTATCAAGGGAATCCTGAAGAAGAGCCGTTCCACCAGTGTTGAGTCGGACTACAGCGAGGGGACCCCCGATGGCGGGGTGGTGCGCCAAACCAGTGTCACCCTGAGTCACCCAGAGAGTGAGGAAGAGAGTGAGGAAGAGGAGGAAGAAGAAGAAGAAGAAGAAGAAGAAGATGAGACCATAGTGGAGGATAGTCCCGACGGAGGGAGGTTCAGTGCTCCCCAGATGCAGAGGGGGGGTAGTAGTGGTAGTAGCTCAGGAGAGGAACTCCGGACCCCCTCCCCGGACGAGAGCCCCCCTTCTCTGGAGGAGAAGACCCCCTCTGTGTCAGAGGATGGAGAGGAGCTGGATAGTAGTTTGGATGGAAGCGTGGGGTCATCATTGAAAGACAGGTGCGGGGGACCTTGAACACATATGCACGTTCAGTTTTTACTCAATACCTACCTATGAATTCTAAGAATTTCATTGTACTGTCATAGACTCCCCTGTATCCCAGTACACTATGACAATAAACTTTGAACTTGTACTTGAAATTTAATTAAACCATAATAAGCAATAGTGTGTATGTATACAGTAAACAGCAAAATACTACACTTCTTTCCAGTGTCTATGATATCAATAAACAAAGAGACATTCACTTGTGTGTCTTCATGCCATCATTATCATCATTCTTTATTCCTCATTATTTTCCAGGCTGGCAGAGTTGACCAGTGGTGAGGAGGAGTGGAGGAGCCGGCTGAAGAAGCCAAAGCCTGGTGAGATGGTCCATAAGTCTCTGGCCAACCGCTTCAACCAGCTCCAGGATTCTGAGAATGCCTGGAGGAAGAAGGTAAGGCCTCTGAGGCAGGAGCTCTACCCAGGGGATGGGAGCCGTGTGTGGGGAGGGATTTTATGGACAGAAGCGGGGTTGGAGAAACACTGGGTCTGACAGGGCAGAGGCCTCTGAAACCTGGGCCTGTGGCAGGAGCTCTACCCAGAGGATGGGAGCTGTTTGTGGGGAGGGATTTTAGGGTCTGCAGAGGGGTTGGTAAAGGGTTGGTGAAATGCAGGGTCTTGAACTATAGAGGCCTCTGAAGTCTGGGCCTTTGTTAGGTGCTCTCATCGAGGCTGTTTGTGGATAAGGGGGGTCAGTAAGGGGGGTTGGAGAAACACTGAGTCTGACAGGGCAGAGGCCTCTGTCTGAGGCCTGGGCCTCTGGTAGGAACTCTACCCAAGATATGTGAGCTCTCAGAGGGTATGGGCTTCACACTTATCCTGTGCATGTGCAAACTGAATTTCTGCCTGGATAAGTAAATTTCTAACACTTAAAAACCATATTGATCGATCGACAACATGAGAGATGTACTTAAAAGATCTACGTGTCAGGGTGAATCATCACTGAAATAATAATCTGTATTGGTACTGAGATCATTAAAACCCTAATGATACCCAACCCAAGCAAAGACTGAGACTTGGTTGGGAGGAAGGCCTGGAGATTCTAAATTCTTCCAGTGCTGAATCAGCTGGTTGTCCCATGTGGTTGCCAAGAGAGGAAGGAGGAGGAAAGGGGGACTGTAATGGGAGGGCCAAGAGATGTGGGGAGATTTGGGAGTGGCGTTGTTGCCAAATCTAGGGCTTAGCCAACCTCCCAGAGAGACGACTCTGACCCCGGCGCTCGTAAAATAACACCCCGCACGGGTGTTTCCTGTGGCTCTCCTCTCCGCAGGCTGGTGTTTTTGCTTCCTCTCGCTCGCGCTCCTCTCCTTCTCCCTCTTCCCCTCTCTCTCTCTCTCTCTCTCTCTCTCTTATCTCTGTCTTACACACAAACACATACAAGTAGTCTTCCCTCCTCTCTGTTACCACACACACACACACACACACACACACACACACACACACACACACACTATTTATGTCTGTATCCAGCCCCCCTCTCTATCTTTCATGTGCACACTCTTTACTTTTTGTTTTCAATGCAGAATACATCACATTACTCATATTTAAAAATGTGTAGCACATGAAACCCCCCAAAGTTGGACCCTTGAAATGATGTACAATGTGATAATGTACAAAGCCCCCTGGGTTGTCCCCCCATTTACAGTAGGATGAGCTATCATTACAATAAGTCTCCTCTTGAGCCTGAAAAGCGCATCTTAAGCATTCACAGAGACCCAAAGCATTCTGACAAATCCCCCAAGCATTCATTTGGACACACAAAATGATATCATATCTAATTTATCGTAAATTAACTTTCTGTCCGATAAATCCACTCAGCCTGAAAAGCTCATCTTCAGCATTCACAAGCCCAGACACAGGCATTTAAGACGGCATCCAATATGTCTGTGGATTTCCTCCTTTTAATACATTTTAGTTCATTGCTGGTGAGTTGGGAACCCACACCAACTCACCAGCAATGCACACTGCAGCTGTCAGTAGAGAGCACAAACCTATGGGGATGCTAGCTAAGAGTCAAGATGTTTAATTTGAATGGGTGCCAGTGGATTTGTTGTTTTCATTAGTCAATAGTAGACACACAAAAAAGAGTCTCTGAATCAAGATATCTCGCCTTGAATGCCCTGACCAGTCATAATGTTCCAAATGGCCCATTTGAGTCAATTCCTACAACTCCCAAGATTCCCCTTTCCCTCCCACGCAAGGTGAACAGCACAAGACTGCTTTATTGTGCAAATGTAAGAGCATTCACAAATCTTTTAACCATATTTACGAATCATTTTGCATTCATTAAAATAATGGATCACAAATACAAGTCAAGAGGAGTTGTGTGGAGAGTAAATTATACTTATGCTTTGTGGGTTTTTTTACATATCATGGTACACATTTGTGAGTTGTAATAAATATACACAGTTTTTTGTATGAAACAAACAGTCTGTATTCGCTTTAACGCATATTTTTCCACTCCGCTTTGAAGGCCGCTGTTTCAGGTACAGAAGCGGCACGCCTTGCTTTTACGCAGGCAAAAGTGCTTTTGGTGGACACAGGCCTTAAAAAGACCTGTTGTAACTGAATAAGTAACATCTATCGGTATACCAGTGTACACTATGAACATTTGGAAATGTCCGAACTCCCATTTCTCCATCTTACTCATGGGAGAACCTTTGGTTTTCCAGGCACACATTTAGGAAAAACAGGAACTCTCCTGCTCTCCTGGCTCTCATGTGGAACCGAGCCAGAGCAGATGTTGTTGGTCTGTCGTCGTCGTCGTCAGGAGAGCTGCAGGATCATGGCGTGCATGGCACACACTCGGCCACAATCTCCCACTAGACCCAGATGTTTCTTGTTAGTCATGCTAAGCAAAGCTTTTTTCCGTCAGTTTCACGTAGCATTGAGTTGTGGTGCAATTGATAAAGTGTCTATTTGTGTGTCACAATGATTTGTATGCCACTGTCACATAGTCTACACTACATGCAAAGTAATACAACACTGTCATTCAGTAGTGAAAGCTTTGGGTCATGCTAACTTAACAAAATTGCTAGCTCTCCACACAATTGTGACTTGTTCATTTGATATTTTGACCCCATGGGAGCATTGTGTAATCTCTTTTTCACATCAACAAATCCCATTTGACACAAGTGTATTCCTCCTCTATGGAACTGACCCTGAGCTCCCCCAGCCGACATAAACCTGTATGAGTCACGCTCCTGACGCGCCTTTCTCGTCTCACCACAAGAGCTGGAGGTCTGCCTGACATCTGTCGACTCTGCTATAATCTCAGAGGGAAAACACAAACGGAATGATTTTTTTTTTTCTCACAGACTTTGGTATCATAACAATGACCTCACCTCTATTACGTACTCCTCCTTGCATCCTTATTGGCCTAGACACTAAAGCTCTCTGTCCACTCCCACCTGTTGGGGTTTGGGATTGGTTGAAGGTTAGTTGTTCTATTTGCATTCCCAAGAACAGCCTGGACTCTTTGAGATTATGGAGCTGCAGGTTGAAAGACTCGAACCGTGCCAAGTCTGGGAAGGGCAAAGGTTGGCCCTCTTGACTGTCGTTTCACATCTAATAGTAATCGACGTCTAACAGTGGTTTTCCTAATACAACAAAGGTGCTGTTAAATTGCTTGGCACCATCTGATTATCAATACACCTTTTTATCCACTCTTCTTGTTACAGTATATTCTCTACTTTCTCTCCTTTCCTCTGTTTTTGCATTCTCTCATAGGTTGAGAATGACCCTGCTTTTTTTATTTTTTTATTTTTTTTATCTCAGATCCTGAAATCCTCTCACTCCAGCTGTGGATGTTTAGGATGGTCTTCCCCTCTTCTTTCCTCGCTCCTGTCTTCCCCTCCTCCTTCCTTACTTCCTCTCTTCCCCTCTTCCTTGCTCTCCCCACCGTAGGACCTTTTCCTCACCCTTTTGCCAACACCCTGCCTGTCAACTGTACACTCTGACTAGTCTTTAGCAACCAGGTGAGTTTGTTTGTTTGTTTGTGTGTGCATGCATGTGCACATTATTTTATTTTTTTTGCATTTCTGTGTTACCCTCTCCTTTCTAACTCATACTTGGTCAAATCCTATCTAAATCAGTACGATTACATTTCAGATTTCTCCTTAATCATCCACTGACATCAATACATGATTTATCATTCCCATGTATCTCAAATGAGCATCTAGGCTAGCATTGACCGTGTTGACAGGCCAGTGTTGACAAAACCCTTAGCTACATGACTGTGGTCTACTGGCTATTTCCCAGTGGTTTGTAGATGTCTCTTTCTGTGTGAGTGGAGGTTTGGCTCGGGCTGCAGTGTGTAGTAATAGTGTACAGTGAGGCGTAGAATAATGGTTTCCTGTGGGGGTTTGGGCCTATAGCCCTCTGTCTCTCCTGGGTCCTGTCAGGGCGAGGTATTTCCTCCCTGATTGACTCTAGAGCTGGGCTGTTGGGGCTGGGTTGTGAGGCTGGCTGGTATGTGTGAAAAAAAGAGAAAATCTAAAACAAAGGGAAGTACTTTTCAGTCAGTTACCTGAGAAAGGGTTGAAAATGTCCACGGACATCTTATGATTTGGTCGGCTAAAATGTAATTGGGTATCATCGCATTTCTTTGCAATCACTACCAACTGCTATCGTGGTATGTAAATAAATAGCACGCTGAAGAGGAAGTTGGAGAGAGCATATGTGGAGGAGGTAAACAAAGGGGATTAAGCAGAATTTAGCCTGAATGGCGTTGATGGGTTTTATGAGACTAGAGTGTGTATCACATTGAATTGAGGATGGATGGATGGATGGATGGACAGAGCACAGAGCTGAGCAAAATACATTTTTTAAAATAGTTTCTAATATTAAAAAAATGTGAGGTGTTTGATTTAAAGCAGAAATTATACTTTTCTCATCAGCCCACCATTGCGAGTAGGATATCTATAGTATGAGGCTCTGATGTGCAAAATAATGATCATTTGGGAATCGGGACCATGTCGGTGGTGGGCTGATGATAAATATACCAGAAAATGTATAATGTACAACATTGTAACTGGTTAGGCACTGGAACAATGGAATAGTCTCAGAAGGGTAAACACTGCATGCAAGGCAAGCAAGATCAAGCGCACCAAGTTTGCTCACGTCTGGTTATGCATATGACAGCATGCATGTTCTTCTTGTACTGTATGTTTGCATCCTTTTTATGTGCACATAAATGTGCAAACACTCATTATGACTCCCCAGACCTGTTATTATCTATACTTCAGAGTTGGTAGGAATTAAAGCAGTGGAATTTACCATCTCTTACTGGTGTTTGACTGTGACAGTAGGAACACCTGCATGTGTATCACTGCTCCAGATGTGTGGGGAGGACACTTGACATCAGGCTCTGGGCTTCAGTAATAATACTCCATATCTCATCTGGTTTTTTGTTCACATCGACCACCCACCTATTATCATGGACCATTCATTGTTAGGTTGATTATTTCAACATTTACATCTAATGAGTTATTTTATATTGAATTGTTCCTACTTGCCTGATTAGCAGTGTGCACATGCCTTTGTTAAAACTACTCCTACCTACATTATTTATAAGGATTGTAATGCTAAACTAATTAGTGAATGTTTCGATCACCTTGATGTGTGTTGAGAAGAGGCCGATTGGACCAGTGATTATCTAGCTGCTTTCCTTATACTGTAGATGCAGGTCCAGACTCATTTTCAGGGAAGGGAAACTAAGCTCAGTTCAGTCTGGTCCAAGGCTACATTCATTGTGTCTTTTTTTCTCTTTCACAATTAGGTAGAGTTTCTTAATCTTCCTTTAGAGTTAATTAGTAAGACAGATACAGTATATGATGTTGTCTCTTTGCTAATGAGCCGACAACTGCCATTTTGGAACTAGAAAGCCTTCTGTAAGACATTTATTATAGAGTGTCGGAGTTGTGAAGTTCACCATAGAAAGGAAGTCACTACTCACACTACTCAAGCAGACAAATGGCTTCTTGTCGAGCAGCCATTGTAAGTCTTGCCAAGGCCATGAAACGCATTACAGACATTTAGCACTGGAATATCGTTAATTACTATGAAATCGCTCCCTGGGCCTTGTGGGACTTGTGTCTGGTAATCATGGCCATGGTAATCAATTTGAATGGTCCAATTCAGGTGCAGATACAGCAGTTAGCATAAATCATGTTGGAAACCATGCATGAGTTTGATTAATTTCTTGAGTATACATTTGGTTTTTCACTGGAGTGAGTTTTTCTTCTGTTTGGGTGGGTTGCTCATAAACAACTCTGTAAAACACTTGCAGTTGCAGAGGTCTGTAGAATGTTGTTTGCCAAGATTATTTTTTCTTGTTCCTTAAACCATAGATTCCAGTGAGTTGAGGAGGGAGATGCCATTCTCTGTGGCTAAAGGCAGCAATTATTGACATTTCTCTCTCTTTCTCTCTCCCCCATTAGAAGTCCAGTACGGATGTGGAGACTAAGGTGTCTCTAGCGGAGAGGATGATGATCCTACAGGAGAAGGAAGAGGCGTGGAAGAGCAGGGGGAGAGGTGCCGCCAACGACTCCACCCAGTTCACAGTAGCTGGACGCATGGCCAAGAGAGGTCAGACACCCCTATGACTGGCCCTAGAATGACATCCATTCAGTGGCCAATCTGGCTATAAATGGGGTGGATAGCATATTATGGGTGTTATGTATGTGTTTAACTATCCTTGTTAAAATAGACTTAAAATAGTGTAATGTGAGTCTTGCTGTCCTGGGGTTTGTTTCCTTGGTTACACCATTCTGAACTGTGATCCCTTTTAAAATAAAAGTTATTATGTAATACCAATAGGGGTGTGTAGCTAAACTGGGCATGGCAAAATACTATTTTTATACTGCATACTGAATATCGGTTGCTTGACCTCAGTGTTATATCCCATCAGGCCTAGTGTCAGAGACGGGCAAAGATGAGTCTCCCATTTTCCACCCCAAGAAGACCACCTCTACACCAGTCAAGCCACACACAGGTATGTTTTCTTGCCCATGAATGAATTAAAGTAGTCTTGTTGTAAAGATATACTGGTAATCTGTGAATTTAGTCATCCAACAATCACTCTAATTTACAGTACTATGTGACAGTTATATCTTTTATTTTTTACTCCCAAATGTACATTTTTTCAGACATATTTTTAGTCTCAGAATGGCTGGTTACAGCGAAAACAGGACTTGAAGATAATTGGGCGTTAACAAATTGCCTTTATCTATGATATGATGTGTCATTCCATTTTTCTGAGCAGAGATCTCCAGTCGAAGTGATGTCAAGGTGGAAGGAGACAAGAGGCTTGACAAGCTGGAGTCCTTTCTCGACAAGCTGCACAGTAAAGGTTAATCCCTCACACTCACAATATAACGTCTTTCCATAGATGTTGTGTTTGCCTGCTAGTCTGATCTGTTTTACTGTAGTCAACCCCTTTGTCGTTGTCATGCCAAATTTGTTGTCCCGGTGCAGAAACATATGTATCCAGTTCTGTAAAACTGCCTAGGGGGAAGGGACAAAGGTTAATGCTGTACTGAACGGGTGGTAGGACACCCAAGATGCACTCCCATGAACAACCTAGGCCCATTTTTGGCTTCACAGTCTTTTTCTTACAAGTTCAGTCAAACCTATTAAATCCTCTGAGGATTTGGATCTGAGCAACTTCCTTTGCTGTTTCCTCCTTCCTGTTTCCTGTCAGGCGTGGGCCATAGCCGGACATCTACCATCGAGGTGACGGGGGAGACAGAGAAAGAGGTCATGACCCTGGATGATGACGAGACCTTCGGTCGCTTCTACAAGCCAGTGTCCCCCTCCACTCTGAGCTCCAACATTGTCATGGTGACAGAGAAGGACCTCAGTGACATTCAGCCCAACACACCAAAGTATGCTTATTATCAGCCAACATTGTCCCTCTACAGATTATAGCCTATTTAGCTAGCAATCTGGTTATCTGAACATAAATTGATTTGGAAAGCTGAGTTAACAAGCTTTGCAAGCTTGTTAACTATTTGAATTAGCCACTACTTACCTTTAGGATAGATGCAGGGTTCTATTTATGTCGTGGTTTTGCATTTTTTAGGTCTTCCCATTCAGGTTCAGACTCAGGTTCATGCATGGCTAAAAATCTCTGGCTAGCTTTGCGCATTGTGTTTGCTAGCTACCATCATTTCATGTGGGGTTTGCTTAGATTCTTGTGAAAGGCTGAGGCAGTGACCGTTCTGTCAGCCAATCAGGGCTGTGGATCATTAATTCATTAATCACTTATGTAAACACACCCACAGCAGCAGACTATTTCTAGAAGAAGAGGGCCGGGAATATATTTTTATTAGATGCTTAGGAATGATTTAAATGAATTAAACCAACTGGAGCAGAGTTTTAAGCTGAATACCAGTTAAATATTTGACAGTGGTTAATACCCTTTATTTTAGTAAAGAGGGTTGTTAAGCAAATGCTTCATATTTTCTTTGATTTCCCACCCATTGTTTTAAATTATAGAATAAAGCATACAAAATCAGCAATTCAAAGCACCTTTTTGCACTGTTCCTCTTTTTATGCCAAATTTAAATGAACTGTGCTAAAAAGGTCTGTGTACTGGTTGTGGTTGTGTACTGTTCATATGAATCCACTGTACAGTATGTCAAAGTGGCTTTAATGTCAATTCTTCACATGTGAAGACATACAAAGGAATTGAGAGGACGTTTCTCACTCTCCCACGGTGAGACAGATAAAGTGCCCAGGCACAACAGATAAGACAAGACATACTAAAAGTAAAACATTCAATTGCACAACAGATAAGACATTTACTAAGACATGTTCCTCCCCCTCAACCCCCCACCTCTCTCCCTTTTTGACTGTGTCCAGGTTGACTTCAGCATTGACGGAACACAAGCGCGCCGTGCGCCCCGCCAGAAAGAACCAGGGTTCGCGGAACCCCCTCCGGGCCCTAGCAGCTCGAAACGATATAAGACAGGTCTACACGGAACAGAGACTGAATGTGGCTACCGTGGAAACCAAGAGAATCCAAGTAGAGAGAAGTAAGCCTTACCTATCACAGCATCACAATTCAAAAACAGCTCCTAGCCCCTAGGGATTTCGAGTAGATCCGAAAAGAATCTGGTGTAAGCAAAATAGTCAACATTTGATTTGACCTGTCAGAGGAGAAGGTGGAACTGTAACCATTTTGATAATGCCCATCCTATACTTTCAAATCCACATGATTTGCCTAGTAGGGCTAGGGGACGATTTGGAACTCTGCCAAAAGCCTTTACAATTGGTAGTCGTACATAGTCTTGTTGTAGCACAAGCATGCTCTTTGTCATATGGTTTTCACACTAACATGTCATGTTGGCTCCGCCCCTAGTGGCCAAGCACTCGAACCTGGCGGACGCAGCTCTGGCAGGCCTGGCCAGCAAGGAAAACTTCCGCAAAGTCAACTTGCGCAGCGTAAAGTCTACCGAGGTGGTGACCAACAATAGCACCCTGCCCTTCCACAAACTCATGCTTATCCGCATCAAAGGTCAGAGGACACTTTTTACATTTGACCTCATAATGTATTCCTGTAAAATGATACTTGGCACCTACACGTTTCCTTCTGAGGTGTCTATGTAAGCCTCGTGCTTGACGTGTGTTGCACAGAAGCAGTACCCCAAGAAGAATGTATCATAGGTTATTATGGGGGGCGTGGGAGAGCTCAGATTGAGCTGTTTCTATGGTGTGGATTTTAGTGCACTAAGATTCATTGTCAACAAAGAAAAAAAATCTCCTATATTGACGACGTCAATCCCTCACCTTCCCTTACTTCCTAATGATATTCTTCTTTAGCAGCCGTTCATTTAAGAACAACAACAAACACAAAAAGCGATCTTTCAGATTCTCAAAAATAAGCATCTCTCCGGGTTGTTTTTGACCCCTCTCTATAGATGGATGACTCTAGTTGGAGTCAGTAGGTGTATCTGTTCTCTGAGGGGGTGGGTCTGTACCTGCAGTGGGTGTGTCTGGTCTCTGAGGGGGGGGTGTCTGTACCTGTGTGGTCTGCAGGTCGGAGGCATGTGCAGGTGCGTCTGGTGGAGCCGACAGCTCCTTCTCTAAACAGTGGAGACTGCTATCTGCTCATCACGCCCAAACACTGCTTCATGTGGAGCGGAGAGTTTGCCAACGTCATTGAGAAAGCCAAGGTATGAATCTGTATTTTACAAGCAAAGGGCCACATTTTAAATGAGTACTTCACTCATGTATAGTCTATTTCTCTGCGGTCCCAAAATGATGGATTGATGACAAATATACTTAAAGGAGTTCTTTAATTATACTTTAACTCGACATTTATATGCAGGAGGGGCCCATTGATAATAGTTTTATTGTCAGTAATAAAAAAGAAAAGACAGCATAGGGCAATTGCTGCTTCCAAATGCTTTGATTAACTTTGCACCACAAGACACACAACAGTTAGGCTACTAATTATATCATATCTGTCAGGTGACCAAAGGCTTTTATTGTGGAAACATGTCATATGTTGTGATGCTAGGTTAATGGAAGTATTTTGGAGCAGCAGTTGCTACCTGGGAGCGTTTCTTTTTAGGTTAAGTTTGGCTGTTCTCTAACCATGTCCTTTGTCCCAGGCGTCGGAAATGGCATCATTTGTGCAGGCCAAGAGGGACCTGGGCTGCAAGGCTCCCCAGGTGACAGTCTTGGAGGAAGGCATCAACACTGACAGCAGATGGGCCAGGGAGTTCTGGAACCTACTGGGGGGCAAGACCCCCTACATGGGTAGGAGAGCAATGCTTATACAGACACACAAACACACACACACACACACACACACACACACACACACAATGATACACTAACTTAGTGTGCTTAGTCAATGACCATACAGCAGTCCCATACATCACACACTCATGTCTCGTGTCTCCACCCTGCATGTACCCTAGGTGCTGGGGAGCCAGAGGAGGATGAGCTGTATGAGAGTGGGGTATTAGACTCCAACGGAGTGTACAGACTACAGGACGGCAAACTGGTGCCCCACGAGGAGGCCTGGGCCTCCATCCCCAGTGTTTCCCTCCTCAATTCTAAAGAGGTACGCTACAGAGAGAAAGGGAGAGAGACAATGGGCAAAGCTGTCATCCTTCGTTTGGTGTGTGTGTGTGTGTGTGTGAGGCTATGAATGATGTCTACGTATGAAGGACTATGAGGATGAAGTGTGTGTATGTGTGTAGGTTACTCCCCCAAGTTCTTTTCTCTCTCTTTCTCACCCCCTCTCTCAACCTCCCTCTCTCTAGGTGTTGGTGTTTGACTTTGGCAGCGAGGTGTACGTGTGGACCGGTAAGGACGTCCCCCTCAGTGACAGAAAGGTGGCCGTCCAATTAGGGAAGCAGCTGTGGAGCAGTTCCTACGATTACAGCAGCTGCAGGATCAACCCCCTTGACTCAGCCAATACCGATGTCCCTCAGTGAGTGTGACACTCTTTAACTCCTTCCATTGTTATACACTGTCCAATCACAGTCATACTAACAGTGTGATCACATCCAATATCCAGTGAGTCAGAAACAACAGAAATGCACCACAATTGCGTGAGTTATACAGACGACACTAGACCAATTGAGACATTTTGTATACAATACTGCCCTCTAGTGATTGCCATAGCATAGTAAACCTCTACTGTACAATGTATGTCTGATTAGTACCCAGGTTTTAAAGTTTGTCGTGTATATTGTCATACAGTAGTAACACCACAATACACAGTAATGCACTGCCTCCACACACACACACACACACACACACACACACACACACACACACACACAAAACTAATGATATACGTTAGCACATCTCTGTTCCTCTCTCAAGCCAATCCTCTTGAACACAGTGTATGTGTTGTACCTCCAGGCAAGGCGAGGGCCGACCCAGCTGGACTCTCTTTGGCCGGCTGTCAGAGCACAACGAGACGGCTCTGTTCAGGGAGAAGTTCTTAGACTGGGCTGAGAGGAAGAAGGAGGAGGCGGCTATGGACGAAGTCAAGGTACAATTAAAATCAGCCCAGAGCCCTACACAGAGTGCGGTCGAGGGATAATGCTTAGCAGTGCGCAAGAGGCTAAGCACGTGTGGTCATGCCCCCTCTAGAGACCAGGATTTGATCCAGTGTCATCCCCAGTATCATCCCAGTATGGCCATGTCTCTGTCTCCCTCTCTGTTTATAATCTGTCTCAGTCCCCCCTCACCCTCTTTCTCTCTCCTCTCTCTCTCAAGAGCCCCATCCACCCTACCCCTCGCTCCTCCCACGAGTCCCCCCAGGAGCTCAAGCCCTGCGACGCCAAGGTCCTGCTGGAGGGTGCCGGGGGCCCCGTGCGGAGCGTCTTGGAGGGGGTGGATGTGCAGCGGGGCCACGGCCTGGTGCGGACGGAGGACGGGCGGCAGGCGGAGTTGGCCACACTGGCCGTGGACGCCTGGCACATCCGAGAGTTCGAGGAGGAGGAGCTGACCGGGGAGACCCTGGGGCAGCTGCACGAGGGCGACACCTATGTCATCCGCTGGAAGTACTCTGTCACCACCGTTGGTCAGTGATACCACTGTTAGTCAAATTAGATTAGATATTACTTCATCAGTCCCCATAGGATAAGTACTTTAGAGTAGATCAGACATTTTCCATCACAAACATCTTCAAAAAGGGATGCCGCTGGGAAAGCAGCGTATTTTGACTATGAATTGACCTAATGTTATTTACCTTAGTGTATCAGTATCACCCTCTTAGTAATGTGTGTCTGTTTTTGTGTGTCTGTTTTTGTGTGTGTCTGTGTGTGTGTGTCTGTGAAACCTGGCCACAGTGGGGAAGAGGCAGAAGCCAGGGGAGCTGAGCAGCGGGGGTCTTGGACGAGAGCGTAGCGCCTGTTTCTTCTGGCAGGGGCGCCACTCCAGTGTCAGCGGGAAGGGCACCTCAGCACTCATGACTGTGGAGCTGGGAAACCACAGGGGGGCGCAGGTGAGTCGCCTGTATTGACTCAGATTTATATTGTAGTGAAGGGCAAAAGTTGGACTTCACCACAAATGATTTGCTCCCAACTACAAGGCCTTTATTTTAGCATTACAGGATTACAGCAATTGCAACCACGGAAACTAGTTTGATCATAGCCCTATATCTATGTACATATATCTCCTTGTCGTGGCTACCAGGCTAGTACAGCCATCAGCTGTTTTTTGGCCCACAGAGTTGTAGTTTGATTGAATAACTGTCCATGATTTACTCAAATGGCAGTTATGGACAGTTCTACAATGTCTCAGAATGTCTTTGTTTCTCTGCCGTAATAGATTTTTGTTAGATTGGCTCTTTCTCTCTCGCATTCACACCTGAGTTTGAGTTACATCTCATTTCAATTCACTCATTCAAGAACTGAATTGAAAAATCCTCATGGAAAACAATGGGTAATTCTCATTTCAAGAATTTAATTGAGTGAATCGTAATTTGAATGGTCAACAACCTGAAAACACATTCAAACATTCTTTTATCTTTTCTTTCCTGATACATCAATCTATGTTTCACTGTTGGCACTCTCTGTGGTCCAGGTGTTGGTGACCCAGGGCAAGGAGCCTCCATGTTTCCTTCAGCTGTTCCAGGGAGGTCTGGTCATCCACAAGGGCAGCAGAGAGGACAGCGCCAACAACACAGGTACAGCAGCAGCCCCTCTCACAAATGGGACTCTTTCTTTATGTTTGTGTCTTCTGTATTATTTTATATATACATATATATATATATATATATATATATATATATATATATATATATATATATATATATATATATATATATATATATATATATATGTATGTATATATATATATATATATATATATATATATATATATATATATATATATATATATATATATATATATATATATATATGTATGTATATATATATATATATATATATATATATATATATATATATATATATATATATATATATATATGTATGTATATATATATATATATATATATATATATATATATATATATATACACACACACACACACACATATATATATATATATATATATATATGTGTGTGTGTGTGTGTGTGTGTATATATATATATATATGTGTATGTATGTGTATATGTATGTGTGTGTATGTATGTATATGTAAGAAACAGTAAAAATTAATTTACAATATTGTCATGTCTATTTTATTAGCCTGGCTTTAGAGCTGTTGACAACTCTTATGACTAGCTGTTGTTGCCTAGCTAGCCATATGGCTACACAACGAAAGCTGGTCACAGGGAGCTGGCTAATGTACCCACAGATCTGGAGCCAAGCTATATTTTGGATGTATTTGAATGGTTCTGCCATGACAAATGTACAGGTGGTTGGCGTATGTTCTGCGTGCGTGGCGAGGCCACCTCGGAGGCCTCCCTGGTGGAGGTGGAGTGTTGCTGTGCCAGCCTGCGTTCCCGTGCCACTCTGGTGCTGCTGGGCGCCCACCAGGGGCAGCTCTACCTCTGGCATGGCTGCAAGTCCCACTCTGGTGCCAGAGAAATGGGCACCAAAGCTGTGGAGAGACTCACTCAGGGGTAAGTAACGTCATTTGCCCTGTCTGAAGTGTCACATTATTGATAAATGGATGGATGGACAGGTAGATAAACTTGTTGTTTGATGTTCAATTGATTGTTATGTACTTTATGATATTTTGATGATACATTTACGTGTGAACTTGTACTGTGCGTGTGCGCTTGTGCGTGTGTGTCTGTATAACAGGTGTCCATCTGAGCTTGGACTCAACAGCAACAGCAGTATAAAAGTGAAGGAGGTGGAGGAAGGGATGGAGCCTGCAGGGTTCTGGACTGCGCTGGGGCAGCAGGACAAAAAAGCCTACGACTGCATGCTGCAAGGTACCGTATACTCTCACTTCTAAAACACAAAACCCCACTTTGTAACAAATCAATCAAACACTCTAACTAACAAAGCGACCATTGTAACACAAACGTTCACAGTTTCCAATATACCGCGGTACTTAAAATCATCTAAGCATCTGCATTAAACTGACCCTGTCACCTACAGTATGGGTCTTGAAAAAGCAGATACATCTGTACCTTCTCTGATATAAATACAGTTTGATAGACTTAATATAGTTTGGTTATCTATAATGATATTATTTTTATTTGCGAGTGTGTGCATTAAAGAAAATATTAATAATAATAATTTTTTTTAAATGTCTGTGATTCAGATCCAGGGAAGTACAACTTCACCCCACGCCTGTTCCGTCTGAGTGCCAGCTCGGGGGTGTTTGAGGGGGAGGAGCAGCTGAGCCCAGCCCGTGTGACCGGGGCTGTCATGGCCATGCCTTTCCTACAGGAGAACCTCTACTCAGCACCGCAGCCAGGTAGGGACCTGCTGTATATGCCTATATTACCCTAATGGCACAAGTTGCTCAACAGACTCAAACTGAGCTGAGCTGAGCTGAGCTGTACTGGGCTGGCCTGGTTATGAATCCATCATAGTTGCTTGAAAGAGTGAATGTGAAAAGATGTGATCCGAGCCAGCACAGTATGGTTCAGGTTGGCCCTGTGCTTTGTAAAGCTACCATCTCTTCTCAGATGTTGTACACTACAGTATCTTCTTGTACAGTACTTTCTCTTATTCCTATCCTCCCTCTTTTTACTCATTCTTCTCTATTTGCCTTTTTCACGCACTGATGACCCGAGGTCCTCATAATACCAGTCACTTTGTGCATATTCAAAGTCATATTGTGTTTTTTACGGTTAGCTATCAAGTTATCAACTTTGTACACAACCTCTCCTGATCCTGCCCTTCCTCTATCTGCGTGTAGCCATCTTCCTGTTGGACAACCGCATGGAGGTGTACCTGTGGCAGGGCTGTCAGCCTGACGACGCAGAGAGCACGGGCTCCGCCCAGATCCGCTGGGACAACCAGAGGAAGTGTGCCATGGAGACCGTGCTGCAGTACTGCAAAGGTCAGGGGTTCGGAGGGGCGCAGAGTGATGGGAGAAAGAGAGGAGAATGAGACAGAATAGAGAGGGAGAGAGATGGGGAGAAAGGTGGTCAGATGTCACAATGCCCGGAGAAGTGTTTGAGCGATCTGCACTACGGGACTGCAATGTGGATGACTTGGAACGTGAGCATTGACAGAGGGAGAGAGGTGGGGAAGATACAGGGTGGGGACCGGGAGAAAGAGTGGAGGAAGAGAGACCAGAGAAAAGGTTTGGAGAGAAAGAGGGAAGTAGTAACCCACGCAGGAGGGTGATGAGGAGCAGGGAATGCAGGTACATGGGTACTTAGAAAAGAGACATGCACCCCAAAAAATTATTTGGGGGGGGGGGATTCTAGATTGAATGTATTCATTTATTAATAAAATCAATTAATTAATCAAACCTGCTGCTACTTCAGCCAGCTCACCAGCCTACTCATCTAAATCATTGGTTCATCTTAACATTTACATTTACATTACATTTATGGCATTTAGCAGACGCCTTTACCCAAAGCGACTTACAACAATACATTTGTTAGTGAATCATCTATCCAACAGTGATCATAAGACAAAGTGGCCACATTTCAACGTTGTCTTTTCTTGTGTCGTTTCAGTAAAGAACTCAAGGCGCCCCCCTCAAGCCTACCTGATCCTAGCAGGCTCGGAGCCTCTCACCTTCACCAACATCTTCCCTTACTGGGAGAGAGACCCCAGCATCACAACCCAGGTGAGAGCCTGCTCTGTTTGCCTTTCAACGTGGCATGCTACAGTATATAAAAGGGGGTGACAAAAGAGTTATAACACATTTGGCAAAGCGCCAGGTGAAATGATTCTGCGTGTGTGTTGTGTGTGTGTGTGTGTGTGTGTGTGTGTGTTTGCTTAGGGGGAAGGGGCAAGGAACAAGGTCACCCTGGTGCAGGATGCCCTGTCCAGGCTGAGTAAGAACCAGTACTCTGTGGAGGAGCTGACGGCCAAGCCACTGCCAGAGGGGGTGGACCCTCTACGCCTTGAGATCTACCTCTCAGACCAGGACTTCAAGGTAAAGGTCTACTGGAACACGTCTTATACGTACAACATGCTCACTCAAGTACTGTCCGGGTGCTGACTTGTGTTCCAGTGGCAAATAAAGTATGGACAGCACTCCAGTTGATCATCTTTCAACATAATTTGATTGCATTTAAATTTAAAAAATAATAATAATAATGTAGTGCTGTCCATACTTTATTTGCTACTGAAACATGAGCCATATTGAGTTGCGGTTTCAACCCAAAAGCATCATGATGCTGTTTCATAATGATTCTATGGTTAGCATGCCCTGGGAAATATTGAATATCTCTATTGACTCTGATTTCAATCATACTGGTGCTAGGTGGAACAACGTACTATAGCTGACACGGTTTGTAATACACTGCCACACATTGACAAACATGCACAGTAGCAGTCGTACACACACACACACACACACACACAGAGAGCAGATACAATCTGGGACTCCTCACCAAATTTGCAATAATTGAGAATGCTAGCCATGTCTCATTAATGCAATTTTAAGAAAGTAATAGAGTTGTCTGTCAAAATGACAACCATTTCTCCATATTACTGGAGTGGTTTGTACGTTACATAAAGAATGTTGCTACATAATGAACATGGGTTGTCTGACAGTCACTGTATATCATTGCTGTGTTGCAGAGGGTTTTGGAGACGACTCGAGATGAATTTAACGCCCTTCCAAACTGGAAACAGAAAAACCTGAAGAAATGCAAGGGCCTGTTTTAAAAAGTTGTGGTTCTGTCTTTTCTGTAAACAAACTAAAAAATAGTCCATGGCACCTTTTTTCTTACTTTTTTGTATTCAAGTATGAAAATCAAGTTTTTATGTGAAACAAAGGAAAAAGCAGGGCTCGCTTTAAACCAATTACAACATATATAATTATGCATTGTCACGTGTTATGTGACCATTTAAGATATACTCTTGCATGTGTTATCTCACCCTTTATAAAGAACAGCTTTTTGGGGATGTGACAGTGGAGTATGTCACAATAGGCATTGCACCTGACAGAGTGAGCTATTATGTCACCCTTTATATAATAAATAATTATAAATGTAGTGTGATATAGGCTTATAGACTCTTTTATGATGCATCTGTGTAGGGTTTATGAAGACTTTTTGAATACTCTATAAAGCCTTTATAAGTTGTAATTTGTTTAAAGTGGGACCAAAAAACATATGTACAGTCTTTATGTGTTAGACATAATATGTATTTTAAAGATGGCCATTTCATACATGTCTCCTACAAAGCAATATATACTAGCCAATATATACAGTATATGCAATTATTGTTACCTTTTGTTGGCAAGGTGTCATAATATAGCTAATTATATATGCCCAAGAATTATAAATATGTATTATAAATGTATTTTCTTGTATGTGTACTCTAACATTGTTATTTTTTGGTTTGTATGAATATCATCTGAAACTCTAAATTGACTGCCTACTGTATTATGCCAATGGCTACTTCTTGAGTGACTGTTTTACTTGGACCAAACCAGACTGTATTCTTGGCCTACTTTCTCTCTAATTTCTCCGAGCATGTGTTGGACGGGTGACTGAGTTATGAATAAGCTGCCTTCATAGCTACAATTGAATGCACAAATGTATAGTACAAAATGTGCTCTTCTTGAACAATGTATTATGTTACGATATAAAATATACTATGGATACTGTTGTTCCTTTGAATATCAATTATACACTGAAGGACAATGTGTATTGGAAACCTGTTTTCAAGAGGTTTAGTAAAAGAGAGAAAGCACAAAGGTCTTTAGAGAACACACTGGAACACTGTTCTTGGAGTTGAGTTGAATGAGTCGTTGGTACTTCATGTGACTGTAGGAAAAAAACTGTCACCATGTATTATTTTGACCACTAGGTGCCAGTGTCTGCCCATTAAGGAGGTATGCATATCAATGCATTAGCCTAGCATGATTTTGACAACTCAAGCCTTTGATTAAAATACAGTTAACAGGGACACCACAATTGTAAGCACAAGCAAGTATTGTGGTCAAAACAATGTTACCTTCAAACAAATAAATTGGTCAGTTTTTCATGTGTAGTACTGTGGCACATTGTGAATTAGGCCTAATTTACAGCACAACTGGGTTGGGGTGAAATTCCTTTTAAATTCCATCGATTCAGGAACTGAATTGAATTCCAATTCAATAAAAAAGGCATTCATTTTCAATGACTTTTCAATACATTGAAACAATCTGGATATACTGTATGTTCCACTGGCCAGCATCTCAACTGTGTTTGTTCTTTACATTCTACTGTAAATTGAAAATAAAAAGCTTTGGAATTGAGTTTAAAAAAAGCTGGAATTTAAAAGGAATTTGCCCCAACCCTGCTGCACAGCTCTATGGAAAGCTTTTATAGGCCATATAATGGGTGTGTAGGCCACCACTCTCTTGTTTTGTGTTGTAGGTCTTTTAAGCATAGTCTTACGTTGGTGTGGACGTCAGAGTCAATATTACCTTTTCAAAACATGTTCTATGTCCTACCTGACTTATACATTCTAATGGCTGTTTTGAATAACACCTGCCTGGGAGGTGAATGGTTCCTGCTAGATTTCCTGACGTAAACTGTACCTCTGCCGCCATGTTTGTTTCTGTCCACACACACAGAGGTATTGAAGTAATTTCCACAACAGATGGCCGAGCCAGCAATGGCTTCCTAGAACAGCAGATTTATTATCTCCATCCGGAGTGCATTAATTACATCGGCCGCGCTGCCTTTTGGCTCAGGTGTCAAACCAGCTCACAACATTGCAGACAAAGAGAAAAACAAGCTCTATTTGTCCTCACAATCGTAAAAATCATAACACAATTTATTGAGAATTTGGGACAGAAGAATAAGAATGTGGAGAGGGAGTTCCTCTGGAAAGAGGACCAACTGAACTTCCTCCATCTGCAGACGGGGCCAGCACACCAAAACAGTGTCGTGCCCAGACACTTCCGTCCAAATGCGCGAAAGATCTGGTGAACCAACGCATCAAACTTGGCCTTCATTAAGCCAATAGAAAGACCATCAAAAACAGCGCATAGCCATTGGCTTTTCTTTGCATCAATCACCTCCCACAGCACTTCCCCCACTAGTGCTTTCACACCGCACGTTTCTGATTCACAGCTATGCCTCGCAGCCGTGTGATTCGCTGAAATGAAATTATAGCAAATACTTTACTCAGTAAATTCACTCACACTAAGGCCAGGTTTGAGTCGTTGTTATTCCAGGCTTACATGTGCTGTGTGCAATAGCCTGGGGATGAGGTTAGGTCAGAATAACCAAAACACTAGTGAGATGATTAAGGTGACCAACCATATCAGGTGAGCCGGACATCTCTCTGAAACAGAAGAAATCATGATTAGAGAGCAGCCATGCAATGAGCTGGGCTGAATGAGACGGGACAATTTCAACGGCTGCCCTGTCAATGCTGATTGGGGCATGGCACACACTATGCCTCCTAACGGCAACACCGTATGTAATTTATTCCTGTTCATCTGAGGAACCCTACAAAGACATGGTGTTTATTTTTAAATCATGTGTGTGATTTAAAAATAAAATATTATTGTCCTCCACCAATGAAATCAGGGAGGGGACTATGTTTTGGTCTCTGTCCATTCGTATGTCACACGCTTTTTCTCCAACACCACTGGGACAATTTTGATGAAACTTTGGTGAATGATGGGCTTTGCCATACAGATGTGGCATTTACAAAATCATTGACAAAACTATGGTGAAAGATGCATCTTGCCATATACGTTGTTTAGGGGTGTTTGAGGTGATGCTGATTCGTCATTAAACGTCATAATAGGGTGCAAAGTGGAGAGCTAGGAGTAAATAGCCTTAAGAATACTATTTTGAAAAATCAACGCAAAGCTTAATGAATTTGGGAATAATATTTTGTGAGTGAAGTCTGTTATGCAGAATAATTTAATACCAAAACTTGGCCTGTATCAATACTTTGTGTAACCTAGGTTTATAGCATTTGTAACAAAATAATTTGGCTGTGCAAATATTTTGTCTTAGCTTATTGGTGAAATTTGTGTTTAAAGTAAAGGCGTTGTATATCAATAGAGTTAGTATAATAGTAGCCTAATGGCGCCCAAACATTTGTTCTCTTTGGTCACAGAAGGTGGTCGCACCAAGAGAAAAGCCCTCCTGTGCCCAACGGGGACACAGCACTGTAAAACAGAGACAACCACAGTGCCTTTGTAAAACATTTATGAATAAACGGCTTGCTTCATTCACAGGTTCATTCCATCACTCTCCTTTTATATAGGGGCACTTCATCATTTGTGAGGGACACATTTTTACTGTAGACTTGTTATTATTGCACTCAGAGTCAATTTAACTTACTGTGTAACTTTTGTGAATTGTTTTTGCATTGCACCCAGGCTTTGGCAAGCTACCATGGTGTTTTTTCTGAAAGCTCTTAAGGTGAACCCTACGGAGAAAAACCTTCAAAAGATCCTGTTAGGCATTTTGAATTATCATGGCTATCAGTTCTCATCAGTAATTTACTCTCTCCTATGTTATTTTTTAATGTCTTTCACTGTAAGATGGCCATTAGCTAAAGTGAAGGAGACAAACTTGCTTAAAGAGGGAATATAAGCAGGTCTTTGAGATACTAATAATTCACGTAGCGCTGCAGGAAAAGAATCTTGTTTTTATGTCAGGGGAAATCCAAGGGCTTGAAAAATGCATCCGTCAATAGAGAGAACATTACTTCAAAACAAGCCTGCTGCAACCTTGGACAAAAATATTGTGTGTGTGCAAATGAACTCGAGTGAGTGTTGTGGTGAACCAACACTGCCATATCTCTTCCAAGTCTCAACCTCCTGAGGACATAATAAACAGGACTGAGGTGATAATGTAGCTAATCAATGCTTCTCTCTGGCCTTCTTCCTATTGGTATAAAGCCAGAGGATAAGAAACGATGGCATCCATAGAAGTGCAGTAGATAAGCAAAATGATGAACAAAACCTTATTCAGTGCCATTTCAGCCAGGCCTCACATACAGTGTCTTCAGTAAGTATTCACTCCCTCGACTTTTTCCACGTTTTGTTGTGTTACAACCTGATTTAGATGAAATAGATTGAATTTATATTTTTTGGTCACTGATCTACACTAAATAGCCTACCCCATAATGTCAAAGTAAAAATTAAAAGCTGAAATGTCTTCAGTCAATAAGTGTTCACCCCCTTTGCTGTGACACTCCTAGAATTAGCTCAAATGCAAAAATGTCTTCGCTCAGTAAGTTGAATTGAGTCTATCTGAGTGCAAGGATAATAGTTCATGTGATTTTGGAAGGAATATATTGTTTTTATAGGGTCTCTGAATTGCATAGAAATTAGTTATACACTTTGCAATATGTAGATTTTACCCTTTGAAAATTTGAATATATAACCATGCTGAATCATTACTTATGATCCTTGGCAGTCTGTGACATTGCATGCACCTGCCAAGACCTTCTGCCTGAATTAGCTTTTCCAAAATGTTCTGGATGTTTCTGGGCCAGCTGCAAGCATTTCTAGTGCTGTAAGCTGACCTAACCAACGGAAGACTTTGTGTGTAAATACATTTGTAACATGTATTCTGATGAATTCTTCTAGTTAACGTCATGTATGACATTACAGCCTTGTCTGAGTTTTGTTTGGGGAATGAGGGGATTTGTTTGAAACTTTAGTGAATGTGAGTGTCTCCGCTGGCTGGCTCATTTCAATGTTCATGTTTCCTCTGACATTTCCAAACTAAATAACTGCATTTCAACCACACAGGTTTGCTAGTTTTAATGTCATGTAACAAAGACATTCGCAGGAGAACAATGTGAACATGATTGACAAATTAATTGTTTGTTTGTTAGAAGTAGATTGCACTGAGCAAGGGGGGAGGGGGGGGGGGGGAGAGACACTATTCTGAATTGTCATTGCAATTCCCAGTTGAATTTGCAATGAAAAGAGGGTGCAATCATGCATATGGTGCCTTTAAGTTGCATGGGGATGCAGCTTTTTGATAAAGATAAAGCTATAAGCATTGAAAGTAATTTACTTTTAGGTGGCTCTACAGGCTCACACAAGGCCAGGCTAAATTGGCACCATATTAAATGGGAAGTTTACCCAAAATCCATTTCATGTGTATTTCTAGTCAACCCATAATGCATACTGTCTCCAACTATCATCATTTTGCGTGCAGCTGTGCCATAATAGCTATCAAAACGCGAGGTCTGTGTTTACTTCCTAAAAAATGTGTCATAGCGCATTCAAATATGTCAGACGAGAGTTTTGGCACTCCGAAGACCCTGCTCTACCATGCCAGTGATTCCCAGAGAGCAGCACACGCTAGCTTTAGCACTGTTCAACAGAGGTCACTCCTGTTCTATGGATTCACATGTTCATCGGTCAATTTGGCAGAACCTCACCTACCTCACCTCTGTCACAATACCCACACACCAGATGCATATATAAACACAAAGCCCCCCACCTCTCCCGGTAATGACAAAAGCATATCTGTATCAATTGTGACATTCACCCCCCCCACCTCAGATGAGACAGGAATATGAGATGACAGATTGATTGAGAGGCCTTCCCTCTCATCCACTTCCACAGTCTGTTTATTATTTGATATTTACTGGAGCCTTCCATTGAAGGACAGGGATCCTTGACCACACATACAATGCTCAGATTGGGGATTTTAGTCGAAGTCTGGCTGTCTTGAGAAAGTGTTTGGCTGTTCATGATGATGATTTATAAATCATGCTGGTTCTATTTTTGATGGACAGTATACAGCAAATGTGGAAAAACTCTCTCTCTCTCCCCCACTGTTGTTCCATCTCAGTAGCTACTTGTACATTATCACGCTACATCCGAGAGAGCCAGTGCAGGAATATGAAATGACAGATTGACTGAGAGGCCTTCTCTCTCCTCCAATACAACAGTCTGTTTATTATTTGATATTTACCGGCGCCATCGTTAGAAGGACAGGCGTCCTTGACCACAATTACATTACTCAGATTGGGGATTTTAATCAAGGTCTGGCTGGTTCCCTCAGATATAGTGTGATTGTGTACGAGCGGGCATCTCTACGACCTCAAAACCTGATGATGTTGAAGCTGTGCAACGAGTTACAAAAAAAACAAACGACATAGTAGTCCTGGAAAATAAATATCCTCCCAGTTTCCCAGTGTACTGAATGTAACCAACCATTGTTCGCCTTGAAATGTCTAAAACGTTTGTTGTCACAGGTGGTGCAAAGTGCAAGTTACACCTTTCATATGCCAGACAGTCTCTTTATGTCTGGTCTTCAATCTCAACTAAGCTTACTGTTCTCTAGTCTCTAATAGATAGGGGTGGCAGCTCAGTGTTTGATTTTAATAATTTGGTTTTCGCCACAGAGGTCATATCGAACATCAATATCCCCTCATATTTTTTCTACCTCTTCTCTTCTATACTCCCTACCCTTCATTCATGGAATGTCTGTTATTTTATACTGGAGCTGATATCTTGGCCATGTGTTTATTGTTAATGGGACTTACTGTTAAAGTAAAGTTTAAATACAAATACTATCCTCCATCCTTCCCTCAGCACCCCCACCCCCCACTCCTCTCTTCCCTGCATTCCCTCTCCCCTCCTCTTCCTCCTCACTCCTCCCTCTCCTCTCTATAACACCTCGTCTCCTTCTCCTCCTCCTTTCTCACACTTGACCTCTTCCCCCTCTCTCCCTCCCTCCTTCCTCCACTCCGTTTTTTTCCTCAGAAAAATACATTGCATCGACTCCTCTAACTGTAACATCCACTCCAGTACCCCTAACAGTCTCTCAGCAGCATCCTCCTCATCCCCTCAGGCAGTGTTGACTGTGAGTAGTCAACGCTCCTGGGATGGATGGCCACCACTCTCTTTTGTATTTGTAATTGGACCATAGCACCTAAGGTGTCAGCAGTTGATTCAGTCTCAAGTGGAAAAGGTTGTTATGAGGACTCGCTTGGATTAATTCATCAATGAAAGGCAAAGTAATACAGTATGGTGTCAGAAGAATGTGTCAAATGCTGTGTGTAATGAAGTAATTATTGGCTGTATGTGTCCTGGGAGTTTGCAGACGGATTGCTTGATAACCTTGTTCGCCCCTCTCTAGGGAATTTATTTGTGACTTACTTGCTTTCTCTTCTCCACTTCCCATCTCCCTCCATTTTTGGTTTGTCTGAGTGAAAATGTATTGATTAAATGCGTGTCATTCCAGATTAGTTCATTCCATACCACGAGTTCATTTCATTTCAAACTCAACACCTCTCCAATCAAGTTGTTGTTTTTTGTTTAAGCATGTACATTTCTTACCACAGGTTAGCTGTCTTAATGTCACAAAGAAAAGAGATGTTCCATTGGATGTATCTGGTCCAAAAACTACCCCTGGCTATATGTGAATGCTCCAACCAGAGATTGTGAAATTGCTTTTATGCCTTTGATCTAAGCTTGTACTCCCTCCACCACACACACACACACACACACACACACACACACACACACACACACACACACACACACACACACACACACACACACACACAGCATCAATGACAGAAAAATAAAACACAAAATTCCATCCTCTCTTTCTCCACACAACCTCTCCATTCCACTCCTCCCTACCCCTCTCTCTCTCTTTCTCTATCCCTCCAGCCTTATTATTCACAGTAATCAACTCCGGGGAATGCTATTTACCCCCTCGCAACACAATGGATTGCTATTATACTGTACACCTTAAAGCCCTGGTGGGATGAGAGGAGTGTGGGTAATGCGGTCCCCATGAGGAGCACTTTGAGTCCAAATAGGCTTTTGTTATTTACTGTGGTTTTGTGTCCAAATAAACCAGTCAGTCAAGCATCAGATTGGAAGCTGTGTGTGATCAGGAACAAAGTGGTGGTTAGATGAAGCACTATCGGTCGGCAATGCCTGTCAAAATGGCATGAAGGCTATTGGGAGGCTGGTTGATGAACTATTTGGTATGATCATTCAGTGATGCTGTTGAAAAGGGAAATGTTCGAATCAATCAAAATATTATTTTGTTGACAAAGTATGCCCGAAGTGTTTTTCATTTGAAATATCACAATTTTTCATTTGAAATTCATTTGAAATATCACCAAGTATCTCTGTGAAACTATGAAATTGTTCTACTCTTTGTGTAATTGTAATACATGTGAGAGTCGTAGCACAATAGACGATAGTGAAAAACTCACCTAATAACACCTTATTTGAGCACTAACAAACTAACCAACCCTGCTGTGCCCCTGTGAAGTGGAAATAATGAAGTCAAGCAGTTGACTCAATTATTAGCTCCCACTGGCACCCATACATCAACAAACACACACACACACACACACACACACACACACACACACACACCAACAGACATATACTGTAGACATATGCATATACTATAGCTAGCAGCTATGCATGTTGCAAAGCATCAGTGGATCTCCCGAGGCTGCTACACTGCCAGGCTTGAAGTTAGGACAGTAATAACCACCAGAAAAATGATCTTCCCCTTGCCAAAGCCAAGCAGGTTCCGATAACATTACGAGTGCAAACGTTTTCGGACAAGCTTAGCTACTACATCACCGGCATTGTCATTCGTAATTTGGTTACGGTTAGATCACAGTAAACTCAAACTACTTGAGAGTTTATTATGGGCAAGACAAGAGTACCATATGTCACTCTGATGTGTTTTTAGTTTTTTTTGGTGTGGCTGTAAGCATGGACCTGAGTGGGAAAATAACACTGAAATCATCAGTGCAGTTACTCCTATCTGGGATTATGAACAAAATTAAGATTCCCTGTGGTTTAACAGCTCTATCAATGTCTTCATCTGCCAACAGGATCTCACAGGAACTTTAGCACCCCAACTTGCAATCTCAATGTCACTGATTCGAATCGTGGTGGGGAAACAGTTTTTTTTATTTGTGCTAATTCTTGTCGCTGATACTTATGTTTGCTAATGCCTTTCCCTGACAACTCACCCTAACTTTAACTACTCAAAGTTAATGCATTGTACTGCCTAACTGCCACACAAGTTGTAATTCATGTACCTAACTTTAACCACTCAAAATGAATACCTAATACTGCCTTATCACCATGCAAGTTGTATTCGTAGCTTTTCATACAAACCGGGTCGTAAGATTTCATACTTACTATGCATAATACTATTTTGCTTTTTGTATGAATTCATACAAACTTAGCATGAGAGCCTGTTGCATCTGCAGGTTGTGTGTTTTTTACCCCCCTTCACATCAAACACTTTTGTTTTGGTAGTGCTGTTGAAGATGATGCTTTAATGAGAAGGACCCACATGTTGATGTATGTATGAATACGACCATGGAGAAACTGTAAGACTCCACTATAAGTACTCTCTAATCTCAAGTGTGCATCAGAGAGAGTCCTCAGAGAGCTACAGAGAGAGAGAACTGCAGTAGTCAGTGGTCTACAGGATAGAACACTGACAGTGAGATGACATAAGTGGAGTACCATGCTAGTGTCTACATATTTCAGAATTTTCTACGTTTTGTAGTCAAAAAGATAGGAGAAAAAGTCCTGAGGAAGTTACCCCCTATGATGTCATGGGGGGTAATTCTTTTTTTAATTCAATGATTTTCAGAAATTACAACATGTTTCCAGCCAGGGAGAGTGCATTTGTGGCTGTAGTTCTTGAAAATCACTGAATTAAATAGGGGTATTCATGACTTGAATACGTCAGAGACAGAGAAATCTTTCACAAATCTCCAGAACCAAAAGCCTGCTGGAGATTTGACACTTTTGTGCATTCAGTGGATTGTGTGTATTGGGACTGCAGGGGTTAAAAAGGTGGATAAGACACTAATAGTAGTAAATGTGTTGTTGTACTGTTTGACAAACGACTCTGTCAGCTCTCTGAGTGCCATGGCCACCGACCCTCAAGGTGCCCTTCAGTGGGGCTGACTCTCAATGAGGCATTATCCCCCCCCCCCCCCCCCCCATCACCACACACACACATACACACACACACAAACAGACACACTGTGTACTCACAAACTTAAATACACTAAAGTCTGCACACAGACAAACATACACACGTGGACGCACACACACACAGAAACACACACACACACACACACACACACACACACACACACACACACACACACATTGAAAGACATCTCCCACTAGAAATGACACAGACATCATGGGGTGAATCAGTCTGTCTAAGACTGAGTTTAGTTAAGTTTAATTAACATCGAAAACTGAACCTGAACTACCCCTTTAATTCTATCATCATTGTGACATGCCTGCTGTGTGTTCATTACTCAACACTGTCCTTTTGTTTCAAATAGTACTCTAACTACAGTAAGTGCTTCAGGTTAAAGGAACACGATTTTTGACCTCGCTGTCCAGATCACCTTATGAACATGTGGGCATGTGAAAACCACTTCCAAATGCGTTCTGTAGATCAAAAACTAGGTATTGCTAGGTAGAGGACTTTTCAATGAGTGGCGTATTTGGTTTTTGAAAACTACAAGGAGCTTTAGGGTGGAGTGAGGTTATCGTTTCAGAATTAGCTACTGCCTGGTTTGAGGCATAAGCACCGTGCTACTGCATACATCTATCACTGGTTTTTACTAACCTGCATCTTTGCTTAGATGTGGCAGGCTGGGAGACGCAAAGCACTTGTAGTTCATTATTCTTGTTCCAATAAATCATTTTCTTACTTATTTGCTCAAATTATTTTATATTTAGACAACAAAGACCACAACTAACTTGCTGTTGAGTCCTGATAACCATCTTTAAGTAAATCAGTTGTACACATTGCTCTTATAATTAATGTACTTTAGCACGTTCTTGGGTCTTGTTAATTTATTCATAAATAAATAATTTGTTCATTTCCTAACTATTTTCCTGAGGTGGTGGTTTGACTGACATCTTTTACGATTGCAGTGTTTGAAGATAGAAATAAATCAGTTATAGTATCAGTTTATTAGAGTTGCACTTTTATGCTGAAATACCTGCCTTTTCCTATCATTACAAACAAAGTTAACTTTTAAAATAAAATAAAAAAAGAGTGGTTTTAAAAAAAATAAAACATGTTTATACCTCCAGAGACAGAAAGGGGAATGATTCATTTTTGACCATTAGTCATTTCCATTAGCGTTAACTGAGCAATGCAGGGTAGAGGAATGTACATTGTTTTGTGGGGGTGGGTGGAATTTCACTTGTTTTAGCGCAGAAGAGGGCCATGGTTGTGACAGAGTTGGTCAAACTTGGTCATTATAGTGTTCTGTTCATTATGAGAGCTGCCTTATATAGAAGTGTGTGGGTGCCAAGTGCCTCACCAGGGTTGCTTATCTAATTACATGACGCTGAGTGGGAGGGATAAGAGAAAATTAGCATCTGTGTTTGCAATATTAATGTGTGTGTGTGTGTGTGTGTGTGCCGATATTTGTGCTTTAGATTGTGTGTAAAATCTATTGTGTGTGTGAGTGTTTGTGTGTATGTGAATACTAGTGCGTACTAATGCTTTGTGTTGAGGCAGAGCTAGTGTCTAGAGGTGACGGATAGTGGGCAATTGTCCCCAGACAACTACTTCTACAGCAACAGTACTGACATAGATAGCGAGTGAGCTCAATTAAGCTCTAACATGGTATACCCCAAGCCACCTCTTCAGAGTCTTCAGGACGACCCATGGACACCCAGTAGTAGCTCAGGAAAGCCCATGAATTCCATACCGATGCAAACTCCAACAACAGCCACTTCTACAATGCAATAAAATAACTACGGCCCCTAAAAATGAAACATCACCCCAGTAAGAAGCCCCCCAAAAAAAAGAAAGACCAAAAGCCGCAGGTATGATTTTCATAGCACAACAGATACAGGAAAAATGCAGAGAGCAAGAAGATCTCCACATTGCCTTTATAGAGCTTTCAAAGGCATTAGAAGTAATTTGTTTGATGTACTGTATGTTTTTTCCCCCGGATGTCCAGCCCTTGTTCTGCACATTCCCAACCTTCTCAAATACCAAAGGGGGCCTCCGACCACTGACCAGCGGTGTCTCTGTATCAATGTTAAAAATATATTTTTCCCATTGTTTACATTTTGTTGTTGACCCTGCATGCAGAAATCACTGATAGATGCTTTAAGCTCAGTGCTGTGCCCTCCTATCACCATTTAATTTTTGAGCATGGTCTGGCCACCAGCCCATGTCAGTGGGGATGAGGAGCTGCCCAATTGTTGGGGGCATTCAGAGTTGTGAGAGAGGGTGTATTTGCCATTTTGTAATATAGTAGCCCAACGTGTGTGTTTGCGTGGGGGCGTGCATGTGTATTGACACTGTGTCCCAAGGCTGTTCATGTATGAATAGTGCTGCTAACCTCCAGATGTGGCTAATTATGCTAACATCTTACCTTACTTCAACCAAACAGCAGGAGGAGGATGATGTAACACAACAGAAGGAGCTTTCGTTACATAATGGTGGCCAACATCAGTCTTTATCATGATCATGAAAAGACATCCAGAACTAACTAATAGTAGTATCTGTCTCCATTTCACTTAATTGAACACTGTGTGTAAAGAATTGTTGAGTTTGTGTTGGCTAGAGGAAGAATGATCACGTGAGATTAAATCAAATGAGACTTTAATGACATAAATGCATACATCGATTAAAAGGCAACTACATCAGAGAGAGAGAGACAGAGAGACAGAGACACACACACACACACACACACACACACACACACACACACACACACACACATACAAAGGCTTTGGGGTGAAGTTGCCCTTAAGCACTGCTCTAGGATCAGCTTACCCTCCCCAAATCCTAACCTAACCATACTCCACCAAGAACAGAACCTGCTTTACCTGGCCATGTCACACCCTCCACTTCCTCCTCGTTGGTGCCAGTGCCACCCTCTCTTCTGTCTGTCTGTCTGTCTGTCTGTCTGTCTGTTTGTGTTGTGTGTGGGCGTGGCCAGGCTCCCATTCTCTGTTCACATCATCATCTCCATCTGCCTGACCTACACACCTGCTGTTCATCAACCCATCACCTTGCTGTATTTAAACCCCAGCTTCCCTTCCACTCATCGCCAGATGGTTGTTTAGTGTTTCTACACGTTAGTCCTGTTCCTCTGCCTATTAGTTTAGTAAATACACACTCTTTGTGTGTATATTCTGTTTCGATCATCTTTCCTTTATCCTCCAGAAACCCGATCCGGTTATCCACCAGTCTACCTGTCTGCTTGCTAGCCTGCCTACCCACACTCCCTGCCTGCCTTGCCTGTCTGGTCTGCCTGTTCTGCCTGCCCAACCTGCCCTGCGTGCCCGCCTGCCCTGTCTGTCTTCCTGCCTGCCTGCCTGCCTGCCTGCCTGCCTGCCTGCCTGCCTGCCTGCCCTACCCCATTTGCCTCCCCCCCTGGCTTGTCCTGTTCCCTGCTTGTCCCTCATTAAATCTTTATCATTTTATATTCATGTCCTGAATCTGTGTCCGTGCCTGGGTTCATTAGATCTGACCTTAACAGCACATCAGGTTTAAAAAGAGATGCAGAGATGCAGGTAAATTAAACCTGCGTTAAGCAGTTATTTTAAACCTGCAAATGTTTTCCAAACCTTCTTTGATGTACACACTCTATGTACACGCTCAGCAGACTCTCCCGATTAAATCAATTGTACACTTAACCGTGTGAAATTAACCCTTCACGGTGAAAAGATGGCCAAAGTTCGCCACATACTGAACTACTGCCTTCTGAAAGGAGAACCAATGCCTGTCTGTGGTTGGATTAAATTAAAGGATATCCCTGGGACGCACTGATTTAGGGTTAGGGTTAAGCTCAATATGCTTGAATGTTCCTCCATTATCTGATGTATGCTACACAGCCCTCTGTCTATATTTCTCTGTGTAAGACAAATAAATGTTCCCCTTGTCGGTGAAGTCACTCTAAATAACATGTTTTGTTTTAATGGTTCATACATTTTTAAAATATATGTTCTCTTGTACTAGAAATTCAACTCCCCAGTGTCTTTGCCTAAATACCTTACAAGAATTCTTTTTTTTTTAGCTTGAACTACTTAATGTCAAACAGAACTCTACTGCTGCTCTGAATGTGAAGAAATTATATTTATTTGATTTTGTTGTTTGAACTAGGCCTAAGTTTACTGCATTCCAGGACACTGTCTTTGTTGGGTAACGCTTTCTATGCCACATGTGTGTAATGCATAATAATTGTTCTTCTAAGCATCTTTCTCTAACTAGATGACTGTTACACATCAATTACTGAATGTTTGTTGTATCTGTACATGCTTGTACAGCATGACAGTAGTTGTGAGTTAATATATATACCTTTACACAGTTAAACAATTACCAACAACATTTCTTACAGTAGATGTAGCTGAGTCAAGATGGTAAATTCAGTATACCCATGCCATCGAATTGCTAGCTTTTTGTTGGCATAGCTGGTTAACATTGGGTATTTCGGTGATGGTCATGTATGTTGGCAATACAGAGGACGCAGGTTGTAGACTTGTGTGAGCAAGTGTGATGGAGCGATGCTGTATGTGGCAGCGTGACGCCTGTTACATAGACATTGAAAAGACTCATGAATGACATTTGTCAGATCTCTCAAGGTGGGGGATTACAGTGACTATTTGAAATGCTGTGTTATAATAACATTGACACCAGAGAATGCAATAGAATTTAATCAAATATTGATGCTGTGTGTGATGGTTGACCTCATTGCTTGTAGGTCACCTTACCCCTCAAGGACGCACTCCTAGGGCTAATTTAAGGGTTTATTAAGACTTCCATAATGGACTTGGGTTCACCTTTGTGACACGTCTAGAGAGTAGATTTAGCTACCTTGCACAGTGCCTGTTTTTATTGCTGATTTTGCAACTTGTTTTGCTGTGAGACAGCAAGATTTATGAGTGTGTCCTCTATTAGTAATTTACAAACAAGTGTTTTTACAATCAGGTATGAGCTTTAATATTCAGTGATCCTGTCTGTTAATTTGTTTTCATAGAGACACAGAAGTGAGATATACAGTATATTAACATTGAGAATTAAATTGAGACCAAATCAAGTCAGGAAATTGTGAAGTCATTGGACTCATATTGAATGCTTATCGGAGACTGAGGAGACATTCAGTTCAGCTAAGTTATCACAGATGGCCATCTTATTCGTTGTCTATGTAATAAGTATTCCATGTGAGTCACAACAAAGTGCTAGAGTTACTTAATATGCACATGCATATGAGATTTAAACTGGCTGGGTTGGTATTGGCTACTCTTGGAGGACATAACTTGGAGAAAATTGTCTTTATTGTTAAAAACCAACGCCTTTCGGTTATATTGCCTTCATGGTTATAAATACTGTATAGACAGACAGGTTTTATATATTTCAAGATGGCCACCTGAAAAAAACATTATAACTTTATTTACCAGTTATTCCAGCAAAAGGGTAACCATTTAGTGTGACATTGTGCTTAAAGGTCGTTATTCAAATGAGTAGGTGACTGTAATATAAAGTATTACCTGTGTGCCTAATATTTTGTCAACCAAGAACTGCACTTTCATTTTAGGGGCAGAAGAGAAATTGAGTGATATTATATTTGTTACAAGGCACTTTCTACTATGGTAACATTTGAATATACAGTGCAGCGCCTGTATAATAGTCTACACACCCTTTCAAAACAGAGAAGACCTGTTTGAAAAAGTCTACACACTCCTTTCAAAACAGAGAAGACCTGTTTGAAAAAGTCTACACACTCCTTTCCGTGGCTCTCCTAAAATGAGCTCAAATGCAAAAATGTTTTCAATAAGTTACTAAATAAGTTGAATTGAGTCCAATGTGCAGTGGTAATAGTTCACTTGATTTCAGAAAGAATACCATTGTCTTTAGAGGGTCCCTCATTTGAATAGGAATATTGCACACAAATTTTCTCTTGATCTTGACAAACTCCCCAGTCCCTGCTGATGACAACCCATGACGTGCAGCGACTCTTCTTCACATGAGAGATGGTGTGGAAATTGCGATGAGTGCGCTGGATTTGCACTAATCTTGCTTTGTAGTAAAACCAAAGCAAAACAATTTTCAGAGTTTTGCTGTATCACTTCATTGTTGCAAACACAATAATGGATTTGAAATAGATTTGATTCCTTCTGGCCACTCTGTTATAGACCAGTTTTGTAGATTAACTGGGATGATCCCATCCACTGTGCTTTTCCGTCTCAGCCATTAGCAGATTTATTTTAAGTCTCTCCATGCCTCAGGGCGCATTCCTGAACAGTTTTGTTCCTCTTCGTTCACTCAGTTTGTAGTGCCAACCTGATCAACACAGTGTTTAATTGATTTATAATCAATGAAGGACCCTACAAAGACACAGGTATCAAAATTCAACTTATTGAGCAACTTGTTGAAGAAATGTTTTATTTGAGCTTATGTTAGGAGAGCAACAGCAAAGGGTGTGTAGACTTATGCAACCAAGTCTTCCTTAGTTTATTTTATTTTGTATAAATTATTGAAAATGTCTTCATTTTTTATTTATTCATTCACTTTATGTCCAGTAAGCTGTGTAGATCAGCGAGGGGGGGGGGAATCCTATTTAATGTATTTAAATTCCCTAAGGCAACAAAAGGGTGTTGGACTTTGTAAAGTATGTGCAAAAACATGGTGAAATCCTGCTTGAATCACCAAAAAACTATGATTCGAGAACAAACCTGAAGAAGCACTGATGATAGTGGGTGAGAGTGCAGCACATCATCACACGGAACGCCACGTTATTCCTCTATCGCTGACAATCTGCTTTGTCAGAGGAGAGAGGAAAGCTGCTTTCCTTTGCGCTGTGTGAAAGCAGGGAGGTCAGTATCCCTGGTGTAAATGACTCACCGGGCCGCTTTATCGATCTGTCCGATAAAGCGCGGTGATTAACCCCAACATAGGCTCTAAATCAACTGGACAGGAGATGGATAACATAGACAGACTAGGGGACAGATGCAATCTCTGCAAAACTGGCAGAATCACCTGCATTATTATCCAACCAGGCAAACTGGTATCTGTGGTCCAGTCTGGCGGGTTTGGCTGGGATTAGTCGCATGTCAGGTTGCCAGATATGATCCTGGGGGGTTGTTTGTTGTTGTGTATTTGGGCTACCCACTGAACCTGCATATCAGCTCTCAATATTCAGCTGTATGAATGGAAATGTGTAAAGGGTTGCAGCAAATCCAGTGTTAACTGTAATAGAAACTCACTAGGGTTAAAGACCTTTTGAACTTGTGTTGTGACATGCAAAGGCTTTGAACATACAGTATATTGTGTAACCATAGTACAAGTTAGAGAGCCTCCCCATGTCTTCCACTTGGGATGTCCTGCCTTGGGATATACAGTGAGCCTCTATTCACTGAAGGTGATTTGTCTAGTGTGAGAGTGATGATTTTTGTGATGAATTGAAATATTGTTTGAAGATAAGGCATGTCATTTGTCACACTCCCACGCCGCTGAAATGCTCAATGACATGCACATAATTGCCAAGGCTCACGTCACGTTTCTTCATCTGGGATGTCTCCAGAGCATCTGAATAATGCAAGTTTGAATTATATAATTCAGACACAGTACTGCTCAATCAGCTGTCATAACACTGAAAAGAAGAAGTCTGTTTTCACAGCAAAACAGATTTGCTCTTGTAGAAGCCAAACTAAAATGGGGCTCATCAATGAGGATCGAAGGAATCGAGGAATGACACTGAACCTCAAAGCCAAATCAGTTTGACCTAACAAAAAGCCCATTAAGTTGGAAGAAGGGTTAAAGGTCTGAGAAAAATTGGGCTCCATTTTGCTTTCGCAAAGTTTGCTTTCGCAAAGTTTGCTTGAGCAAAGTTTAGTTGACATCTGGACTACTTTGGTACTTTCTTTGTGTGCGTATTACAGCCTTGGGGTGGGGCAATGCGCATCATGGTCTGGGGGACCAATCACTGCCTACTGTGGCCAAGATGGGAGTTGGGTGGTTTCAAGGTTGAAAATTACTATGGAGACAGCTGCGTTGGAAACACATCATCCCTAATGTCATTGTATAACCCACAGTTAAGTAGAGAATGAGCTTCAATTTCAATGGATCCATTATTACAAAAAATACATTTTAGAGATATTTAACTAGGGTAGTGTTTGTGTATCCACATGTTTTTATAGGGGCCATTCATCATCTAAATTTAGCAAAAAAGCTTCGATATTGATGGGAAAAAATATTACGTACATATAATTCTGTCTCAAAAATGCTTTTAAAAAGGCTATAGGTGCGTAAGCGACAATTTACGTGGCAGCAAGGCAGTACTGAGCATACATTTAGAGTGGTTAAGGTTAGGGTTAGGATTAGGGTTGGCCATTAACTGTGAGTGATCAGAGTTGGGAATAGGAATAGCTTCGAAGTGGAACTAGAACCCTCCCCCCACATGCCTGTAGAATGGTTGCTTGTTGTTATGCGCATCGTCTTTTCTGACCAGGTAGGACTATTTTGCATTGAGTTGTCGCCTATGCTAATTTGCTACATTGATGAAAATGGAAGAAAACCTGAAGGCAAAACTGAATTCATTTTTTTTAGAGTTATGCCCAAACAAGGTATTTGATTGGTATGACGTGTTGTGAGGCGTCACTCATTTCAAACCAGTTTCCATCCCTTTGCAACTATTTTCTGCAGGCTTTCCGAACTAGGAAAGCATGGTCTTAACAAGGTTAGGGTAAGTGTAAGTTATCAAGAGATAGTATTAGCAACATTAGCAACAATAATTAGGGTTAGGGGACAAGCCAAAAGCAGGGTTAGGGTTAGGGTTAGGATTGACTTGGAAATATATATTAATTAATAATTGAATGAATGATTTATTGTGTCTACACCACCCCATCCCTCTTCGGATTACAAAGACACATTGAACAAAAAATGATATAAACAAGATCGCAAGCACACTAATAAACAATAAAACATATAAACAAACATACAAACCAAGACATACTATGACAATAGTATGGCAATAAGAGAAAGTTAGTACAGTGTGTCATGAAATCATTCCAAGTTGTCACATGGCACTCATTCTTTTCTTTTCTTTTTTGTTTGTGTATGTATTCTGCTATTGCAAAAATGCTGTTATCAAAGTGCCATTTTAATATCTCACTGTCACTTAATCACATAATATTTGGTTGTTTTTTGTGTACTTTTACAAATAACATGACGGAAGTCATGATAATATGGACAAAAGAGGACAAAAGTAATTACATTTTCTCACCAAGCTCACAATAATTACAAAGTCTCTCCCCTCCTATATATGTTGGCCAAAGGGGGTCCTTGGTCACAAATATGTAAAATTTGGGAAGACATTTTTGGGAAGACAAATTTGACATTTTTGGCCCTTCAAAACAGACCCTGGCCCTTAATCCAGTCACTTCCTGTGGATACAAGAAGCTAAAAATCAGGGCCTCCCAGGGACAACTGTCCTGCGAGTTTCAAGTCTTTACATTAAGAATTTACCATTATGCACAGGGTGTAAAAGGCTGTCAGCATGGAACTGCAGGGACATAATGCAGGACCATGTTAAGTGGTAACTAGGCCACTTCCTGTGGACACAGAAAGCTGAGATTCAACACAGGGCCTCACTACTAAGTTCACAACAGATTGTGTAAAAGGACTCTTTGCGAGCTCAATCTCAGCCCACAGGCAGGCACTGGTTTACTAGCCTAAGTGCTGCAGGCAATGGCTCTTTAAGGGAGAGGCAGTGGTTCTCTATGGTGGCGACCTTTATTTGGCGACCACTATGAAGGGTTCATTTGCATACACTTGCGTTATTCAGGAGAGTATACTGAGCATGTACATAATTGAATCATGTCTCTGACCTCAGCCATTCTAAAGATGTGACTCAAAGCACATCAGAGTGTTTTTTTTATTGTGTTCCACAATGTGATTGTTTAATCTGTATTTCTTTATTGTTCAATTGATGAATTATTGTGTGACACCTATCTATCTATCTATCTATCTATCTATCTATAAAACTGTTAATGCCCTTGTGCCTCTGGAGACTGATAGAAATGCTAGATACATTGGAGTCTGTGGATTAGCTGAATATGCAGGACTGTAGGTCAATGCAGCAAAAATCGTTTTTTTTTTTTCTGCTAGAGTAGAGAACACTAGAAATGGCATATTGTGACCTACAGAAGGCCCGGCCCAAATCTTATTGAGATTCTGCACGATAGAAGCTCTATATTCTCCCTGCCCAAAGCAAGCCTCAGGGCAAAATACAGCTAAAACCTTAAAGGGTCTGTCCAGTTAACCGTTAGATACCCGGTAGAGTTTTACTTGCATGAAAATTAAGCAGTAATTATGACTGGCAAAGGAAACCCCAAATAATTAATTTCTGAAAGAAAAAAAACAACATTCAACACTCATATCAACAGTATAGGCATTTATTACACAGGTTATGTTTAGTTTTGTTGCATTATAAAATGTACTCTGGCATCTCTGGACATCAGAGGAGCAGACTTTCTGTTTTTACAGACTTGTGTTTTTCACAATTTTCAGAGAAAACTTATGCTGGTGTAATTACAACAATCAGCCACCAGAAAAGTGTTTATTAGGAACTCTTGTTCAAGACAGTACTTTCCTTTTGTGAATTGATCGTGTACATACATTTTACCAGGTTACATCAGGCATTGAAAAGTTAAAGATGCTATATGGAGAATTGCTAAGGAAAGACGTGTGCAACCTTACATTTTCATTACATTAGTTTTACTTCAGCTTGAAATGGAGCTATAGCCTGATACATGTATTTTGATCACTCACGCAAAATCTTCTGCTGTAATGATTAACTTTCCCGAAAGCAATTTCCTAGTTGACAAATGTCAATATTGATAGAACATAGAAACGCCCATTTGAAACTCAAGTAATCCTTGCAAATGCTAGTCCTTCCTTTTCACAATTCCAGCCAAAATAAATTCAATATATTGATAGAACAGCACTTTTTATTTCTTCTTGCACTAAGCAGAGACAGTCTAAAAAGTGCAACGGGGCATTCACCAGTGTAGTTCAAGGTAGCTTCATAAAATCAAATATAATTTTCAGCCACATAGGCAGATAGAATGATATTACCACACTCAACCAGTCGCTTGCTGTTTTTCTGTATAAATGTAGGCATAAGTTAAAGCTGTTTTTTATGCATTGTGGCGATTTTGACAAGAAGTATCACATTGCAGTTTGTTGTTACCTATGGATAGTATGTTGTTACCTAGGGATACTGTGTTGTTATCCAGGGATAGTAACTAACCCTAACCCTAGCTGAAATCAGAGCAATTGGACTGACCCTTTAAACAAGTTTCCATTATCAAACTCTAGAGTTCCTCTCTTCAATGTCTTTTCACCTGTACTGTATCATTGAGACAGTAGTTAGTTCCTATTGTACTAAACAAAACAAAGTTATGGAGGAAACATTTCAACATTCACTTGCATATACACCACTGTATGCAAGACGGGGACTCTCTCCCTTCATAGTACATTGTCACTTCACAGTTTTAACTATTTCATGGATGCCATCTCAGATTGTAAATACAGTATGAATATGTCCATATGCAGGGGGACTGTGGGTAGATGAGCGAATGTTTGTGCTTTTTGATTATGTATGAGCATCTGGGTCATGTGGGTGCTAGGTATACCGCTGGGTATTACATAGTGTTTCCCTACGCACAGAAACAAAAACACAACCTATAGAACACTCTACACCCACGGCTCTCCTGTTGATGTAGATCGTACCAACTTCTAGTGGTATCTGACAATGGCATCTGTTCCTGTTTCACATTTTCTACTTTTTATGCATATTCCATAAACAAGAATGCTTTTCCCTGTGTATAATGATAGCCCAGAGATCATCATATTTTGTATTTCGTATAATTCTGTGAATGGAAAACCATAACCCTTTACCGTAATGCCATATGACAGTGTCCATATGACAGTGAAACCGCAGTGTCATAAAAAGAGCATAAAGTTCTGTCAAGAACATAAGCATAAAGTTGTAGAACTAATGAAATTGGACCTTACATGTTGTTTGACATGAACAATGAATGGGTCTGAAACTCCTCAAGACCATCATATCAACTAATGAACCTTTCCCTGACTCGGGACATGATTGATGTGATAAGTGAGGACATAAAGATACTGTACCATTGTATCCAATGACACAATGTCATTGAAGTGACTACTAGATACTGACATAGAGGTTCATGACAGTGTCATGAAACAATTTAGACTGTGTCAAATATGGTTGGGCAGATATTAGATATTATTTATTATCATCTAGCGGTGAAAACATGTCTCTGTTTTACCACTCTTTACAACACTGACAGCCACACACTAGTTCAGTCACAGTTCAGTCATTTTTCCTCACGCTGACATGTCTCATACTTCAGCAATGAAAAATATTATCGTACATCATTCATCAAACAATTCAATAGTTTTGAACATTTGCAAGCTAATGCATATAGTTTGTGCATTTTGGGGTTGTTTGGTGTAGTTTGGGGTTGGTTGGTAGTATTTGGGGTATTATGGGGTTGTGTTGGGTAGTTTGCAGTACTTTTGGGGTAGTTTGGGGTATTTGTGTATAGCTATTAAGCTCTTATGCACAATGTAATGATATTTTGGGATCATATGAAGAAGAAAAATATACAAACAATTTATTTTGAGTAAACTACCCATTTAAGGTGCAGCCCTTCAATGCATCACAGTAATGTACTCCAGCTGCATACATTTATGATTGCATAATACCCTTTTGAATGTACTATTCCTTAAAATATGAGCTTAATATAGTATGAGCTTGGATATTGTCTGTCCTATGTTTAATTACTGTAAAAATAGTCCACTCATTTCAGGTGATACTCAGAGGAAAGTCCTCCTCTACAATCAGACTAATGAACTTCGGCCTTCATGCAGAGAGGTAACCATCTTCATGATTTATATTAGTCTCAAGAAAAACTAAATGGCCTGAGGTGAAATCTTCATCCTCTTCTGAGGGTTGCCACAGAGATGCCAAATAAGAACTGTTACCAGTTGCCGATGCTCTGGTCTCTACCTCTCAAAGCCTTGCTGACAGAATAACATCTCTGGTCAAATATAGAGGTTGTAAATAGTTGATGGGTGGTGTGTTAGTTGTTTGTCATGAGAGACTATGTTTGAGCTGCTGCTAATGCATTTTACACACTGGCCACATGCATCAAATGGAAAGTGGGGTGCAAATGTGAAGCATAACTAATTTATAGGCCTTTTGGGAAACATATTGCCAAACACAACAATGTTTTTTCAAAAGGATTTATTGTTATTTGTATGTAGGATTAAGTATTTTATAGCATGAAAGGCTTTCATATTAAATTCACATGTATATGACCTCAATCCCCCACCACTGGAATATAATATCAATATCATCAGAAAGTTAGAATAAATCAATATGGCAAGAAAATTAGCAAACCATTTGCTCTCACCCAGTGGGCAAGTGGGGATGCATACAAAATAACAGTATAGTAAAAACTGTGCAACATTTTCACAATAAACAAATAAATCATTAGATAAATAAATCAACACATTGAGAATTATTTCAAGATATGAATAAGATGGTGAAGAAGAAGAAGAAGAAGAAGAAGAAGAAGAAGAAGAAGAAGAAGAAGAAGAAGAAGAAGAAGAAGAAGAAGAAGAAGAAGAAGAAGAAGAAATGAATAGTAAAGGTTCACTATTTCATATTTTCATCAGTGAAAGTGAAATTATGTATAGGTTCACTGGGGATACGACATATAACATTGCATTATTATTATTTAATTTTGACAGAATGATGACTGTTTAGCCATAAACAAGGCTCTGGCTCTAGTTTCAAAACAAGTAATTTCGAGAGAAGAAAAGAAGCTTGCTAAAAAGGCAATTTTGGACTCACACCCTGTAAACATGTTCCCCTAGAGGCGTAATTTATAAACTACATGCTTTAAAAAATAGTCTATGTATTAGTTGGCTAACATTACTGTTGCTACCTTGAGCAAGGTAGCAGTTGAGCAATATTTCAAACATTATTTTGTATAAATGTGGCTAGGCTGGTGATTTGAGCAGCTAGTAGCTATAATTTATCGTTGCTAGCCTGCCACTTATTTTCTAATCTTGTATCCCAGAATCTCATCTCTCGATTGAGATTATGGGGGCGCAGGATGGAAGAAATGCTGTCGGAAGGAACTTTTTGCTGCAGGCTCCACCTGAATTGAACAGGATGACCCTCCTCCCCTGCCCATGCTCGTGTTTACAAACCGATACGCATTGCAGATAGCTGAAGAAGTTTTTGATGCCAGCATTTTGCATGTGAGCAGTGTGCAATCAATTATCTATTTAAAAAGAACTAACTAACTAACTGTTGAAATCCCCACCTCCATGTCAAGCACTCCTCTGTACTCGTCTGTAGAATCTGTGTTTGACTGGTGAAATTTACCAGATGCACCACCTCCCATCAGCACTTTTCGATGGGTGCGCAGTAGTGAGACTACTTAGTTTCAAACAGGCTGCCGTTGTCCACAACAAGCCAAAACAAGGAAAATAGGGCCTTTTCAATGGGGGTCAATAGAAGAGATTAACAGAGTCCCATAACACTGAGGGTGATGGACGGCTTCATTAATCTGAACGTGAAGAAAAATGCAGAAGGATAAAATCGATAAAACAAATTAATTGAGGTTAAATCGTATAAATCGTATAGTCTGACAGCATACCAGTGGCGTTTCCTGCCTCTGGGATTTTAGGAGCCAGATATTGAGAACAAAACCTTACGAGGGGGTTTTGGGGTATCATGCTATTCCTGCACTTTGCCCCTTGACTCAACACGATTCAATCTGTGCGCATAAATCTACACCACTCTCACTTTCGCTAGCAGCCCGTTCAAAGCTGATGCGAACAACCGTGTTTTTGCTACTAGTTAGTCCTTGAATTCAAACCGTGCCATCTCACCCTTTCACACAGATTGAGCATTCTAAAAGCTAATAAATCTCTCCAGGATGCCCCTGTTTCCTCCACACATCGCACTGTTAATGACAGCTGAGCATGACTACGGTCATCATAGACATTAAAGTAGGAGGGTCTAACCATTCCTGACAGAGCAGTTCAATCACAGGAAAGTAAAGACACTGCCTCCTATCACGTGACTTTTAATCAGAATTTGGGCATTGCCACTTCATCGCTGTATGTCTCCTATCTGGAGGCAAGAGCTCTCGGGGAGGTAGAAACAATACTGTCTCTGACCACTACGCTACTGGGTCACTGTTGTAAACTTTTGTATTTGCCTTAAAATCTCTGTGCTCTATGTATTATTCTCTGATATTTCTTGACAAATTAAGCAGTTTTATTGTTGCTTTTTACATGAAAAATTAGTATGAATGAATGAATGCCCCTGCAGCATACCCTTTAAGTGATTACAGTGTTCCCTTGTCTCCCCCTTTAATGTAGAAGTGGTGTATAGGTCATACAGAATTGTAAATTGATGAAGATGATGATACAAGATTATACAAAATTAATATAAGGTCAAAGGACGTGTTAACATCAAAGGGGGCAGTGGCACAGATGGTGGTCTCTCAAAATTGACTCACAGCATACAGTACAGTGGATGGGTTACCAAGTTGAGTTTACCAAGTTACAAAGCAGAGTAATCGGAAAATAGCCGCATGAGCAAAATGACTATTATTGTTAAAAAACAACATTACCCATCAAGCCTGTCTTTTGTTGGGTTTTAATGGAGTCCATTAATCACCTGAAAAGAAAGAAGATTCCCGCTGGCTAATGCTTGCATGTGGTTTATTTCTGCAACGTTTAGACCAAGTAGGTCTATCACCTGTAGTAGGTCTATCACCTGTAGTCGGTCTATCACCTGTAGTAGGTCTATCACCTGTAGTGGGTCTATCACCTGCCATAGACCAAGTAGGTTTATCACCTGCCATTCATAGTTAAGTTTAGCGGTCAGCATTCATTCTTCGTAGTTTGGCAGGCAGGTTATCCTCGGGCCGCCCCCCAGCCAAAAGGATCTGGACAGGAGTCAGCGCAGGGGCTGGAATGGCTTTCAGGGCAAGGGGTAGTCTGTGCGTCTCCAGCTCCCCTGGCAAATGAGTCAGTGGCTCCCCGGACCCACCTTCCAGGGCCCTGAGGTGGTGCTGCTCCTCTGGCTCCCCATGGCCTACGGCGGGGATGGAGTTGGTTGCCAGACGCTGGACCCTTAGGGGCAGGTCCCCTGTGCTGGAGACCTTCTCGGCAGGCACGGTGCCTCCGGTCTTTAGCCCTCTCCGGAGGTCCTCCTTCCCTGAGCTCATGCGCTGGAGCTTGCTGGGGAGCCTCCCTGCTTGATCTTCAGCATGGTCCACACAGTCCACCGACAGCAGCCTGTCCCTGCGGCTCCAGCCCCCATTCCCCAGTGGAGGGGAGGTTGTGGTGGGGACAGCAGGGAGAGGGTTTGGGGAAGGTAGGGAGGCTTTCTCCTCTTGCTCCTTGACGCTGTATGGAGGTGTGTTGACCTCGAAGGTGTTGTGGAACTGAGAGTAGTCAACTCGGAAGAAGCCCTCCTCCAGGGACATGACAGGCAGGAAGCGATGGCCCCACAGCACCTCATCTTCCGTGTAGGAGGTACGTGCCTGACATGTCATACCTGGGAACAGGAGAGACAGAAGGAAAGGGAGAGAAATACAGAGATGGAGAACATAGAGAGAGGAAAAATAGCATGAGAGGAGAGAGAGAGAATGGGGAAAGGGGAGATAAAGGGAGAGAGGGAGAGATGGAGAGTGAAAGGAAGAAAAATGTACATGGAGAGAGGGACATGGAGAGAGAAAAAGAAGGGTAGGGAGAGAGAAAAGCTAGTAAATTTGAACATAAAGATTATATAATTATTACCGAGTATTGAAGTTGTCCTTGAAAATCAAAAGGACAGTGAAGCAAAAGGGGGAAACATTAAACAGGAAAAAAGTCTTGTTTACCAGTGGTCTCCACAATGCCCTCCAGGATGACGACAATCTCAAACTGCTCGTTCATGAGGGAGCGTTGGGACAGGTCGAAGAAGGGGCTCTTAGTGTTGATCTCATGGCAGATAGTCAAAGGGGACACGAGGAAGAGCTGGTCTGCTCCCGTCCCAAAACCTACATCCAGCTCACACTGATCCAGGGGTAGGAACTCTCCCTCTGGGGTCTGACGAGACTGGGACATAAAAGAGTGGTTATGACTACACAAGGAGGGTTGTAGTATGAGAAACTATTGCAAAGTTCAAAGTCCACCCCAAGTCCTATACATTTCTCGTGTTGGAAAAAAATCTCCACAGGTTGCTGCTACAAAATGGCTCATGCATATCGAATACTCTCAGATCTACAAGGGGCCATCAAGAAGTGTCTAAAGGGGTGGGGGCTGTGGGTTGATTTGGGATTGGGTATCTTAGAAACCTAATTTGTGAAAATTACCTGTGGAAGCCTGTGAGTCAGATAATGATCAGACTAATGGTAAACTTTATTTCCTCTCCAGTGTAGTTATAAATCATATCATGAATATCTACAGCAACTTATGCTAACTTTAGCCACTGCTAACCAAAAAAACATTGTGAGTGACTGGGGCAAGAAGGCTCCAGTTCCACATTTGTGGCCAAATCACCTCTAAGCTATTTCAAACCATGTTCTAGAGTAAATTTTTGGCCATGCAATTTTACATTGCTTAGCAGTGGCTAAAGTATGTTGCGTTGGATCCACATCCCATAGACTACTTTCAAAGTAAGGAACCAAGTTTTGTGATTTGGGTGAACTATACCTTTAAATTGAATGCCTCTTTATAAACAAATAATTAAACAAATAATTTTACGCACAGAACTTCATCACAGAGCCAAAAAAGAGAATAACAGACACTGTTCTAGCATTTCATTCTGACATCTCCCATACTCTAAAATAGCGAGGAGGGCCCAAGCCCTTTGACTGAGCTGCCTGTAGGATCACAGATGGCGAACAGACTGCAATTCTTATTCACAGTGACATTGAGGACAGATGGGTGTGAAAATTCACAGGAAGGAGCCTGTACCCACAATTCCCTCCTCGCTTTGGCTGGGGAAAGCAGGTTTTTCCAGTGTTGTCACTTTTCCTATTGCCAAAGTCTGTGCCAGGCACCCATGATACAACAGTGAAATCTCCTAAAAGCTAGAGGGGGCAGTGTGTAAGTCATGTTTTTGACCAATGTTCCTGTTATGTTCCAGGGATGAGCAGCCCTCAACGTACCCAGTCAGCAAGCACTTGCCGGATCACTGATGGCAACCGAATGGCTCATCAGCTAATATTGGACCCATGGCCGTAAACTGACGGCAGCCAACATGGCGTTATGCCCCTATTGGCCCAACCTCACCACAACCCCTACACAAACTACTTGAAACTATCTGCCATTAACCCCAACCCTGTGGGTAACACTTTCAAATAACATTCATTTATAGGACTAAACTTTTTATGCATTTCTAAAAACAGAATAGTTCCTTTGCCCCTTATTCCTTAAGCTACCCACCCAGAGAGCATCATCATCATCATCACCACCACCAACATCATCACAGGATTCCTTGTCACATGTGTTGTTTATTTCATGTTGTTTATACATTAGATTATTTCATAAACCACTTAATTACTTTGTTTATTTCATTTATAAACATGATAATGCATGTGTTACTGATTTGTTAATTTTTAGGAGATGCATTTGTGAATGTTCGCTATTTGTAAATAGTTAACATATCATGATAAAACTCCTTCACACATCATTTAGAAGGCATTTAGATTTTCAAATTAATTAGAAATGATTATATCTAAAGAACAAGGATTGCTCTTGAACCCCAATATTGTCCATGACCTCAGTAAAAATATGGCCCTGGCTACATAATGGCCCTGCCTCCAAGCTGTTGAATCTTTCTTCTTCTTCCTTCCTTTTTCTCCATCTTCCATCTCTCTAAATCTAGATGACATAGAAAATACTGCTGCTCACCTCTCTTCCTTGAGGTAATCACTTATTGGATGAATTAAAGTCAGGTTCCAGGAGTACTCCGGCTTCTGAGGAATGCACAACCAAGTGACCAATTTCACCTCCTTTATCAGGCCACTCTATTTGTTTGTAAAGGGGCCATGTAGTCAAAACCCAGATTTTCACACTATGAAGTTGAAGTAACACTGTGAAATTGTAACAAGTATGACCATGACATGACAGCAGTTTGAAAAGTGTCCCTCGAATTACAGCTCATTTTCCTTGGGTGTGATATTGGCTCCTTGCACTGCGTCACCAGAAGATCTTAAGATGATTTTAATGTACCAATGACAACCAAGTACAACTCAATCAAATAAACTAATAATATAATTTTTTTAAGTTTTACTTCTCTCCCTTTTGCCAGCACTAGCAGTGCACACAGTGACAGCAGAGACTAGATGAAACTGGCCATTTAGAATGTTGAGGTAAAATTCAGCAAGACTGTTCAGAATATGTTAAGAAAATTATGTAATTGAAGTTGTCTTGTTGTTTGAGCTAGCACAGTGTTGTATTTTGCAAGCTAGAAAAACAACCTGTTTGCTAACTTACGTTAGTACAACTGCAAACAATTTTACAAAGCTAGCTCCAAAGTAACTCACCAAAATGTAGTACTGTAGCATCAATTGTGTACATGCTGCATAAATCCACATAAGAGACACTGTATGCTGCTAACAAATTGGTAAACACTGAACTTAGAATACACATTATAAATGAAAAAAATATTCATAATAACAACTGTCAACCAAACCTTTTTGTCCCCTCTCAGCGAGTTTATGTGTGAAGCTGATGATGGATGACTTACAGGCAGGCAAGGGACAAATATCAATCTCATTTGCCTCCTAACATATCATCACAAGACTGTGCAAAACTATTTTCCAGGACAGTGGAGACAAGTTATTTAGTATATGCAATATAGTGCGGGAACACAAGAGAAAGCCATCAATCTTATTAGAACTGAGCACATATGACAATTTATGAAATCAACAGTGAAATAAACATTCTCAAAACATTTCAAAAACACACTACAACTTGCCTCGCAAAATTTCAGAAAAGCTGCAGCAAAATTAAGCATTTTATGATATCTGAAGCATTACGATATCACAAGAAAACATTGTGAAATCCTGAAGAGACTGATTAAAGGTGTTAGAGACGGTGAGAAGCAACTTGTGAGCACCTATTTACATGTGACCCATGAACCCCAGTGAACTTAGTGATCCTAATACCACACTAAATACATGAAACACATTCAATAAGCATGTCCCAAATGGCTCCTACCATGATAGTTGTCACGATCAAGCACTACATTAATCCCATTTTGGCACTGAACAACAGGCATTGTCAATGTTTGTCAGTGTTCAGTTAAAAAATAAATGATTATTTGTGAAAGAAGTGACTGCACATGTTCCTAACCCTTTGTCATGCCTTAGTTATCGCAGCAATTGTTGCAAATATGTTCATTTGCAAGAGGACAAATTTATGTCTCAGATACTATTTTTAAATGGGTGAGTAAGCCTGTCGATCCATATAATCTGTTTTCATTTTCTTCCGTCACAAATCCAGAATAATGGCATTTATGTATTTTCCAAAGAAAGGCTCAGATAAACTGCTCTTAATTTATGTAGCTTGAGCTCAGTCCAACCTTCAATCAATAAGACAGATATCCCAACGACTATACCCTGAGGAACCATTAATCTAATTTCCAGTCGGTTGATGAGGTACATGGCTCACTGAGTGCCATTCTGCTGACTGAGGAATAGTGGGGTTAACTTAGTGATGACCTCCACTGTCAGACTCAGCAGATCAGTGACATATATAACAGCTGTGAGATCAGAGAGAGAGAAAGAGAGAAAGAGAAGTGTAAGTCAGAGAGAGAGACACACACACACACACACACAAGTAAAGCACAGATGGATGGAGTGAGAAAAGAGTAAAGCAGTGAGAGAGAGAGAGAGAGAGTGGGTTCTCTAGTAAGGAGCTTTTTAATAGAGTGCATAGCATGTTTGAGCAAAATCTAAATCAATTCAGGAGGTTATTGAAATGCAATGCATGAGTTGAGAAGCTCTCATAAAAATTTGCAATTTTTAAATATTGAAGTGACTGTAAACATATTCTGCTAAATGTTCCCAACCTTGATGCTTTACGGTCATTTTTCAACAGTTTAATACATTCAATTTAATACATTAAATTAAAAGAGTCAAGGGGAGCAGAACTCTTTGGCTCTGTCATATTTACCTTGATGAGTTTGCACCTGATCTGAGCTGACACCATATGGCTGTTTCGCAGGTTTCCCACTCGGAACATAAGGCATAACTTCCCATCCCGCTGCGAGATAACGGCGCGCTGGCTGAACATCAGCGTCTCCGCGCGCTTCTTGGGCTGGGACATCTTAATAAACATACAGCCGATAAGAAAAGCGTCCACAATGGAGCCGAGTAACGACTGAAAGAGAAAGAGAATAATGCCTTCTGGGCACTTTTCTGTGATGTAGCGGTAGCCATACCCGATGGTAGCCTCTGTCTCAATGAAGAACAAGAAAGCTGACGGAAAGTTGTACACGTTCGCGACGCAAGGGGTGTAGGATGAGTCGTGGCCGTTTAGGTTTAGGTCACCGCGGATATATGCTATTATCCACCACATAGAAGCCATAACCAGCCAGGCGACAGTGTAGGTTAAAATAAATATGAGTAGGTTCCACCGCCACTTTAGGTCGACTAACGTGGTGAAAAGGTCGGAGATGTATCGGCTGGTCTCCCCGCCAAGGTTACCATGCTGAACATTGCAGCGGCCGTTCTTCTCCACAAACCGTTGGCGCTTTCTCTTCGCCGGCGCTGAGAAAGTCATACTCCGGTTGGTGTTGACCACCTCGTAGTCCTCGCCAAATTTCCTTCGTATAGTAGACATAATGAACGATTGCAATTAACCAAATGGCCTTTACGCAAGCTTGGCACCACTATTGTAGTGATGAAATTAGCCTACATTTAGGCTACTCGATCGTTCCCCATAAAATGTATCTGCTTGTAATTTACGTGCAAGATGCGCCACAATCCATCAGCAGCTTTTACGCATACACGCACTGGTATTATTGACCCATCAGTCCTCATTGGCAAACTTTTTGTCCCGGGCTCACATCTTTGTTGTATGATGTCACTCACTCGCCACAACCTCGAGATCACCGTGCGTATAGCATGCGCGTCGGTTGCGCACCTTGAGCTTGGGTCTATAGGCAGGCGTTCATGTACGAGGACAGAAGAACTGCGGCACTCGCCGGCTGATGTAGCGTGTATTTTGTCGGGAGGCGGGGGGAGTTTGGCAGTTGTCCAATCTAATCATGTACGACCGTGCACAGAAAAGGGGCAGGTACTCAAACCTGCTGCTCAATAAGGGCGACATTCGACTCACATTAGAAAAAACAGAACCCCAGAACTCAGAAACCACTCCTCTTTCAATATGCACAATAAAACACCAGTGCAGGTCTGACAAAACGTTGTTTCATGCTGAAACTAAATTATATTCCATTTTAAGATGTTATCAGGATAACTGAATTATAAGACACAAGCAAATGTCATGTCGGATAAATATCCCTGGAAGGAGCATCTTCTTCTACACTGGCGTTTGAGGAACAGTCTCCCCCTTGCGCATTAAAGGGATGTTCTACCCAATTAATTTAATTTTCCTGGTTTGGCTCTGACCTTGGCTGTAGTTGATTAGCCAAGACAGTTTTTAGCTACATATTTTGCTTCTTAAATACTGAATAGTATTTAATGGGTCCCATAGAGACCCATTAATTCTGGAAATATGTCCAAAACACACTCCAAACCGATTAATATTATGACAGAATTCCCCTCTGAAGACTTTTGTCTGCATTTTGAAAAGTCACTTTACGACACTAATCCACTTTAGCATTGTGTTACCATGACAACACAATGCTAAAGTGTATTACAGTGTAACAAAGTGACAATAATGCAGACAGAAGTCTTCAGAGAGGGATTCTGGGGAACAAACGTCACGTTTACACCCCCCTCCCTCACTGCAGCGCTAGATAGAACTTTGTAGAATACAGCAAATCTATAAAAAAAAAAACTCTGTCATAGAGAACAGACTATGTTCGGGAAGCACAATCGCTTCTGAGATATGGCATATGCATTTTATGGGATAATATTGGGTCGCAGGATCACAATTTTACCGTCCTCACTACCGAGCAAGGACGAAAGAGGACGCCCCTTGCACACCATGTCGGCAAAACGGACTGAAGTCATTCACTCCAATGGGGCGATCTGCACTACACCCTGTTGTTTGCATCGCATAGCACCCCTCCCCTTTTTTGGGAAACAGCACCTGCTCTTCCATAACTCTGCCTGAGCATTGTGACTGCTTTTGACACTTATTATGGAGTTGTACTTGCGATGACTATTGATTGATGTATAGTTGATGTAGCCTACTTACTTAAGTCGCTCTGGATAAGAGTCTAAATTACACGTCTTTTAATAAAAGCAAATAAAACGATGTCATACAAACAAACACTATAACACTACATTGGTGTAAAGCGTATCAGACAGTAGAAGGATCCACGCTTTCTCAAAAAGTACAGTCTGGATTGGCTAATATTAAATCATATATTATATTTTCTTGAAACATAGGCTATCAATGTATAGCTATTTGGTTCCCTCTAGTGGTAGATGGACAGAAGTACTATGCTCTTTGAAATAATGTCTTGAACGTTTTAGGATCCATGCTAGGAGTGCATCAACCATGATTTTTGGGGTAGAGTCATTGGTATTGTTGCTGATGATTATGGATGAATATTAAGAGACACTGTGAGTTCGAAAATGTACGAAATTTAACTACTGAACAATATAGTCCTACACTGATTGAACAGTTGAGGGAGCACTGCCTCTCAACAACCCATGGTGTCACTATCTGCAGTGCTATCTGCCAGCCAGCTCCATAGGCGTGCAGCGGCTCACTCCTGCCTCCTCTCACGACCCGTCCGCTAGACCCAGAATTCCCCGCGCCAGGACAAGATGGAAGAAAGCAGCGGCCTCGAGAGAACAATGTTTTGGCTATAAAACCTCAAAGGAACTGTAAAGGGAAGAAAATACCACCGTTTAAAGCCAGTCGCGGTCATGTGTAGGTAAGTGTACAATTAAATTGACCTCTACTTTCGAGTTATTGATGGAATATGTCGAGATATACGCAATGTAAATGAGAAGCAAATCGCTCCAGCAATTGAGATGCATTCAAAGCCGAGCATCATTGTTTCTGTGTGTTGCATGGATGGGCCATAAGGCGGGTTGTTGCTAACTAGCTAAGTTAGCTTGGTAACTGTAACGTTGGCTAACTTGATCGTGTAAGGCACGAATTTGGCTCAGAGGACCCGGACTATTTACATAATGGTATAAAGTTGACTTGTACCGCAAAGGTTCAGGAATGTATTGCTAAATTCAGCAGTGGCCGAGTGTATTATTAGAGCCGTGATATAGCTTAGCCAATGGCAACGTTAGTTATCTCAGTAAATAGAGCGCCAGGCAGGTTTTATTTAGTCTCCTCAAGCTAGCTAGCTAAATCGCTCATTTTCACAAACTTCTTAACAATGAAATTGCAAGCTAGATACTGTACACACCCAGTGTAAATTAACTAGAAAGTCGACCATTTGGCTACGCGACCATTTGATCACGGAAAGAGGATGAGCTTTTGTTATGCAGCATATGAGCTAGCTAGTTAGCTGCAGTGAATCGAATAGCTAGCTCGAATGCATCACAAAAGCTCATCCGCTTTCCGTATAATCAATGGTCGCGTAGCCGAAATGGTCGACTTGATAGCTAGCTAGCTAGCCAGCTACACTAAACAATACATTTGCGCAGCCTTGAGCCACATAGGCAGCTGTCTGGGCTGGCTAGTGTTCGTCAAACGATAGTCAAAATCGTGTAGCAATCTGGCTAGTTAATCTCATGATTCGTTTTAGACACGTTTACTGGACCGTTTCATTTGATATGCAGTCTGTTGTTTCAGCCAGGCATAATTCTTTACCCATTCATCTTCATAAGTGATCACGCAAATACGGTATCCGTTGTATTCACGGCAATGAAAGAAAATAGTTAAATTGTTCACCAGATGCCACTTGAAGAGGATAATAAACATCACATTTGGCCACTGATTTTTGTTTGGCTACAATCCAAACTGCATGTGACACAAAATGTCGCACATTGCACGTGATTTGGATGTAATATTTCGAAGGTAGGCCTACATTTTATATGCGATGTTATTACTTGTTTGTTGGCCAAATGGCACGCATCCACATGTTTATAGTGATGTCAGTTGATACTGCAGAAGACGGTAATCTGAGACGTAGACTTCTGAGACTGTAGCTAGAATGGACAATATTTGACCACCATAATTGTCCACTCATTGGTAATTCCCAACACATTCATACAATTGACTGTAATAAACGTGTTTGATATAACAAGTAAGCACAGTATCAGTGTTAACTTGCTGTAGTTGACCTTGCAGCTGAGCTGCAGCTAAAGAATTACAGGTCACTCATGACTGTTTTCTTTAGGCCTACCATTTTCTAACTGCTGTTATACACTGGTATTCTAACCTGTCTTGGCAGAAATGCATGTCATTTTATCTCCACAAACTAACAACAGAGTGTAGGGCTGCGATTAGTCACAATCAACCATGGATATTGATTGATTTAAATATTCATAAAATCAATTTTCTTACCATTAATTTCCCTATAACCCCAGTTACTGTATATATAGAGTAGTCTACCTCAGGTGCATAAGTCCCTGACAAACATTACGATTAACCGAGGCCTATTGTTCTGGTATTGGTTGTTTAAACGGAAACGTCTCAAAGTTGTTAGATAATCGCGTTCAACCCTTAGTGACCCAACTTCCTTCTTAGAGAGACATCAGATTTTTTTTATTTTATTCGTTGGACATTGTGAGTGAGTGTGTATGTATGTATACACACACACACACACACACACATTTATTTATTAGTACCAGTCAAAAGTTTGGACACCTTCTCATTCAATGGTTTTTCTTTATTTTTGATTATTTTCTACATTGTAGATTAATATTTAAGACATCAAAACTATGAAAGAACACATATGGAATTATGTAGTAAACAAAAAAGTGTTAAACAAACCAGAATATATTTTAGATTCTTCAAACTAGCCACCTTTTGCTTTGATGACAGCTTTGCACACTCTTGGCAGGTTTGTGTCCAAACCTATGACTGGTACTGTATATATATATATATAATGTGTATATACAGAGACATTTTTTTTCTCCAGAAAATCCCATGGTGCGGAGGGGGGCAATTTTATTCAGGCTTGTAGATATGCTGCTGACCTCAGTCCATTATTGATGGCACATTGCTTGCAGTCAAGGGGTTAAGCTTTGCCGCAGCTCCCTTAAGTAGTTTCTTAAATCTTTGTTGACCTGGTGAGACTTACCACAGCTTGTAACCACCTTGATTTTGGAGTGTAACTGTGATGACTAAGTGACAAGGCCAATGCATGTCACCCCCTTCTACTTTGTATGGAACTAGTACAGGGCAAAAATAACCTGTCTAAATGTTGCCCAGCTTAAACTGTCCCTCTCTATATATTTGCCAGTGGCTAAATATAGCTTAATTATAATTGTAGGCTATTTGGTTAGATGCACTACTCTTGATGAAACATGAGCTTCGCTGGCAGAGTTCAAGTTAACAAGAAGGGAGCAAAAAAGAAAGTCTTTTAAAAGAAATCACATCCTGAGTTTCTTGATAACCTTAAATCGTCAACTATTCCCTTACCCCATGCATCGTGTTCCAGATAGGCAAAGCCCAATAAATCCAATCAAGTAATTAATGGTTGACTGAGAGGAGATGTAGAGGACACACATCCACTTGACCAGTCTAGCACAGGCCTGGAATTTCATTTGTTTGTTTGGGCATGGCCACCATGGTTTCGAAATTACCCAATTCATTAGCAGGGTTCTCCCCAGGATTTTTGAACAGCATGATGGTGGATTGCATTATCAAAACCCGACTTGCCTTTGTTCATGTCAAAATACTGCTAACACGCTGAATTCACTGAGGAACATCACTTTCATTTTTAACAACGATGTTGTTGGCGATCAAAGACAGTGACTCTATCTATCATTACTAAATATATCATATAAAAAGTTCAGTGTGGTGCCACTCTTAGGTTCTTTGGGGAGAACCCCTAGTGCCAGGGCACTAAGGCCATCAGGCCATCGTGTCAATTAGATTTTTTTTTCGGACATCAGAAGAACATATTTTTATTAAACAGAAATTATGATACTTGTGCCTTAAGTTTTTCATTTAATAGCTGTAACATGTTAAGAAAAAAGCAAAGTGTCATGCCATAAGTCAGCCCTGCACCTTCATTCTAATTGACCCATATTATTCATGTCACCCCAAAGAAAAAATATCCACAAGAGAGAACAAAACCATATAGCCTATTGTCTCACTGATAAAGTATTTTTTTGTCTTTATTATCTTCATTATATAGCCTTTGTCTTTCTCCTTCAGGATATCCCCCTTCGGCTCCATTTAGTTGTTTCCCCCTACACAAGCAAAACCACCATGAGTATTATCCAAGACAAGCTAGGTAACGAGTTTCTGCGCAACGGGGGCATGGATCCCAACTTTGCACCCGGCATGCTCATGTTCAGCCACCTGCCTCCAGTGACCAGCTTCACACGCCTGGCCTCCCAGTCAGTGATGGGCGACCTGCCCCAGGAGATGATCCTGAAGAAGGAGCGTGACTCGCCCCCCGACCACAGCGGCTCAGGGGGCTTTCTCCACGGCATGGGCATCAAGCAGGAGAGGATGAGTGAGCTGGACTATCATCTGCCTCTCTATGGTGGGGTTGGTGGAGGGGGCAGCTGTGGAGGGGGCACAGGAAAGAGCAATGAGCTACTAGAGATGTCCTTTGGCAACCACCACAACCACCAGAACATGCTTCTGCACGACCTCAGCCTCAGCAACGTGAGGGCCATGGGAGAGCCGGTGAGGCAATGTTCAATGTTTGACTTTTTTGTATCACTGTCATGTGGCTGAAAATGGGCCTCACTCAAGACAACATTTGTTAAGGGTTATCAATGCTTTCACATTTCCATCTTTGATACTCCCCTTGCTACTTGCTACTCCCATTAGAATTGTTATATAATAATATGTATATGGGGAATATGCCATCATTTGATGCCCCATTATTAAAAATTAAAAATCGGTATCGGCCGATCCTGAGCAAAAGAACCAGTGATCGGTATCGGCCCCAAAAATCCAGACCGGAGCATCCCTACCTTTAACAATGTTTTTGCAAACTGTGATTGTATAATACTGTGAAGTATTAGTAAAGACTGTGAAAATGTTTTGATTGCCATACACTTGCTAGCAGCACTATTCCTTACTTCCATTGGATTATGTCTCATTCCACCTATTAGAAATATTTTGGTTGTCATGGCCCACTCTGCACACTTTTTTGCTGAAGCAAAATGGAGTCCGCAGTGTTTGTCTGCTTGCTCTTTAACCTTCAGTCAGTAGACTAATAGTCTAATTTTCCGTTTTATCCTTAGATGTCTGCAAGACCAGGAAAAGAGCCAAAAGAGTCCACAGGAAGAAGGCGGAAGAGCAATGGTGACGGTCAGGAGGGGAAAGCCAGAAGGAAACGTGGAGATGCGGCCAAGGTAGAACACAAAACGTATCTCCTTCTCACACTCTTTTCACAATGCTCCTATACTGGGTATGAAATCAGATATTTCCAGTGACTGCATTTCTATACAGAAATAATGAAAGTCAAATATAGATCTTTTGTGAAATGTAAGTTGAAGGGGTGTCTTCCTCCATAGAATTTTGACCTCTTATTATCTCATCTGTCTTCCCTACAGTCCATGATGCTGGATGGGGATGGGGCCAGCCTGTCTCCCAACTCCAAACCACACATTTGCGAGCACTGCAATGCAGCCTTCCGCAGCTCCTACCACCTGCGCAGACATGTGCTCATTCACACAGGTGAGAAGCTTTTAGTGCTCATTTGCGAGTATTTATAGTCCTCATCACTGATTGTCATGTCACCCATGCCACTCTAATGTGTGGATATGGCCAAAAGCAGAAAAGGTACGTGGTGTGAGCCAACAAGTTGCTCACATTTCTGTCAGGATAACTGACTCATGTTCACTGATGAGAAGTCAATTGTCATTCAGCTTCTATTAATTATTTGATTATTTCAATCTTTTCTTTTTTTTTTCTTTTTTTTTTTTTACTTTCCCAATATTAATAAAAAATGTCTGAACGGATAATATTATTTTAAATTATTATTATTAAAGCATCTCTGCTGATCTCTCTTCAGCCTACTTGTGGTAGACTGTGTCAAAGATCACAACCCTTCAGCAAGAGCTGCTAAACACCATCATAGGGGTTTTGTCACAAGGTTTCATGCCCTCGTCCTGATGATGTATAGGGCTAACTGTTCTCTGATTGGCCTACCCATGGCATTACATTTACCTTCTAGTCTACCAGCCAAGGTGTCTGGTGCCTTTGTTTATCAAACCAACATTAAGACAAAACAATCAAATAAACAAAATTAACATGACTCCTGACACATTGAAAACAAGTATACAGTAAACATGTTGTCCCCCACGGATTATGTAGCAAGATGTTTCTTCATAAACTTTTTACGATGACACAATGTTTTTTGTCTCTGTTTTACAGTGCTGTGTGATCACCTTCTGTGACCAGAGAGAAAAATTATTTGGCCACCATTAGGCTACTATTGTACTGACTTTATTGATATAAGACGCCTGTACTTCAAACACAAATTTCGGCAAAAGGCTAAGACAAAATATTTGCACAGCCAAATTATTTGGTTACAAGTGTGACCGGCTATACACCTAGGTCACACTGCTCTGGTTTCCCTATTGATATAGACCAAGTGTAAATTATGCTGCATAACAAACTTCACTCAGAAAATATTATTTCCAAATTCGTTAGGCTTTAGGCCTACTGCATTAGGCTACACTCCTACACCTGCATTCATAGCCAGACTGAAAAGGTACCAGAACATGTAGTGCTTATTTGATTAATTAATTAATCAGTATTGCTTCTTACAGCTTTGCATTGATTTCGCAAAATATTATTCCCAAATTCGTTAAGCTATAGGCCTATTGCATTAGGCTACACTCCTAGCTCTCCACATTGCACCCTATTATGATGTGTTTAATGACGTCACCTCGGAACTCTTAAACAATATCTACAGTAAGATGCATCTTTCACCGTAGTTTAGTCAAAATTGGGCTGATCAGTGTAATTTTGTATCTGTATGGCAAGAACCGTCATTCACTCAAGTTTAATAAAAATGGTCCCAGTGGTGTTGAGAGACATACGAACAGACAGACACCGAATTATAGTCCAATTACTGCCGGCAAAGAATAAACCTCCCGTAGAAGGGTTTATGTTTGTGCCTATCTCAAAATACTGCAAAATATTTCCCCTTGCATGTTTGCTATCTCACATGGTCACTTTTAAGTTGCTATCTCTTTTGCGTGTAGTTGAATTTTTTACTTTAATGCTTCATTTTAATGTTGAGTCAATGTTCACAATAATTGCGGGTTGCACCAGTTTTGACTGATTTAAATTGAAGCATAGTATTTGCGAACTCTTGTTGGCTACCCACCAAAGTGGTGGGTAAGATTTATAGATTTATACGCCAATGCCAAAATCTACCCGCATATAGCGGTGTTCTTTTTCTTTTTTTGCGATGCACCTATCTCTCTGTCACAATGCACCACAGCTGAAAGTCTGGCTATCCTGGCCTATCCCTCTTAACACCTCCCATGTTCGTTTCAGTGAACACATGCGAAGTAACCTCAGACAGATTTCCAAATTTTTGGGGCAGAGCTCAGAAAATGTATGCCCCATCTGAATCGAGAGGAGGGCGCGTACAACCTTTTTACGATGACTAAACCCCTATGATCAATGTTTCGTGGCTCCTGCTGAAGGAGAGAGATGTGATCTTTGACAGTCTTCCACTAAGTCAGAGGGTTATACGAACAAAAACAATCTCCCGTATTTCGCTGTTGCTCTCCTTTAAGCCAACCCAATGCTTTTCTCCACCTGTCACTAATTAATGTGGAGAGTGGGTGATTGTATTTTTGATCGCACAGGTGAGAGGCCTTTCAGGTGCAGTCAGTGTAACATGAGCTTCATTCAGAAGTACCTGCTGCAGCGACACGAGAAGATCCATAGTGGTGAGTACTGCCCTTGACTTATGTTCTCACCCTTGTAAATTTTACCTTGCTTTGTATGAGGAATGTTGGCCAACTGTGTCATTGCTGTCCCGATCCTCAGGAGAGAAGCCCTTCAGCTGTGACCAGTGTAACATGTGCTTCATTCAGAAGTACCACATGGAGCGGCACAAGAGGACCCACAGTGGAGAAAAACCATATAGATGTGACACCTGCCAACAGGTTAGTCGTGTTCAGTTTTAAAGTCCGAATGCCCATTCTTGACGTCTGTTTGGTATTGATGCCAATTTTGTTTTTTTTTATCATATTCTGAAACCACACTGTTGGATACACCCTAGGTGCTCTTTATGGATCAAAATGTTATCCATTTTATAAAAGAGCCCTTAGGGAGCTTCTAACAATGTAGTCAGTGTTTATATTAATTTCTTTGCTCTATTCAGTACTAGGAAAGGTTATTTTAATGTATGAATAAGCCAGTAGTAGTAATAATGATGATCATCATAAAGTCATAGTAATGATAACATACTATGTTCTGTTTCCCCCAACTCCCTTGCAGTTTTTTTCAAGGACGGACAGGTTACTGAAGCACAAGCGGACCTGTGGAGAAGCCATGAGGAAGGGCCTTGACCCGAGCATGCTGGAGCTGGGCGATGGGGAGATGGGCCAGGGCAGCTACTCACTCACTCAGGGAAACCCTGCCGCCACCTCCGGACGCAAGAGAGGAAAGTCTAAAAACTCAGGTGAAGGTGGTGAGCGCAAGAGGAAGAAGGCTGCTGCTGCTGCAGTCTCATCGTCTGGTGAGGCCCAGTTGGGCCGAGGGATGGGCCTGCAGGACTATAGCATGGAACACCCCTCGGGGTCTGCCCCTGGCCCAAGCATGGGACACACGCCCAAGCTGGTCTTCAAGAAAGTGGGCCGCAAGGGCCTGGACAAGGGTCTCCTCTCCACAGAGGACGGAGGAGGGTCCTCAACCTCCCTCCATGGGCAGAAGATGCTCTCTCAGAAGTCAGGCTCGTTGGACCTGGTGGGGGGCTCCGGCCTGGATGGCATGGGACTCCTGCAGGGGTCTGGAGTAGCCAAACAGGGCCCCACCACCAGCAGTAACTATGATGATGCCATGCAGTTTGTGAAGAAGCGGCGGTACCTCCATGCGGCCAACAACGACTATGGGGCGAGCTCCATCCACATGGCGCCCCAGCCTTGCAGCGTGATCCAGGGGTCCCTGGGTGCAGAGCCCACCCTAGCTATGTTGGACTCCTCACCCCTGGACATCAAGCACGACAAGTCGGGCATCCCAGATGAGGTGCTGCAGAGCCTGCTGGACCACTACAGCCACAAGTCAGAGCAGCATCATCATGACGTGACATTTGACCTTTCTGACCACCCACACCACGTGGACCTCCAGCCAGCTGCACCAGTCACCCCAGAGCTGGATGACGATTCGCCCAATGGCGGGGACAAGACGGTGGTCATGAGTGAGTACTCAAAGTTCCTGCTGCAGGCCCTGGAGCGCACTAGTCACAGCGGACCCTTCCCCACCTTGGGCCCCAGTGGGCCCTTCCCCAGCCTGCTGTCCAGCAGCTCCAGCCCCACGGGGCCCCTTTTCTCTGACAAGCATGTCTACACTACGTCCCCGCTGGATTGCAGCTACCCCCCGGCCATCTCTTCACCCTTGCCCATCCCCATCCCCGCCCCCTCCTCCTCCTCTTCCTCTTCTTCCTCCAAGTCCCACTATGGGATGCTAGTGGGTTCACCCTCCCAGCCAGGCTTCCACCTCAGTGGCCTGGAGGCGACCACCCACCAGCAGCTCACCCCGTCTCAGGAGTTGACCGAGCAGCTAGAGAAGCAGCACTCCCCTGGGTATCCCCTCACGCCCCAGGAGCTGACAGCCGGTGGAGTCCAGAAGGAAGTGAAGGGGAACAGGAGTAACGGTAGCACCAATGGCTCCAGCTACCCGCTGGCTCCAGACCTGGCGACGTTGGACCCCCCCAAGGAAGTGGACCTGCGGGCCACCTACCAGATTGAGAACTTCGCCCAGGCCTTTGGCTCCCAGTTCAAGTCGGGCCGCCGCACCCCTCTGGGCTACAGCGCTGATACCGGGGCTGAGGTTGACCACAGAATACGGACTCCTGTGTCAGAATTCTCAGGGTATACCAGTTTGTTAGCTGACGTCAGTGAGCCAGTTAGTACAGGATCGAAAACCCCAACAAGCCAAAGTTTCAGGTAAAGGTTAAATGAGGTGAACCTAGTTGGGGGTGTGTTTCAATTTTTATCAGTGTCCCTATACCCCTCTTAATTTTGTTCTTGTAGCGAGGTCCTTTTTTTAAAAAACTGCCATTAAAATGTTGATACAAAACTCTACCAGGGAAGGTCTTCAAGGCCTCAAATGCAATTTTTTTTTGGATATTCTCTTTTTAATCTGTATTTAGTCTCTTTATTTTGTTAGTGTAGTGGGTATTATATGAACGTAAACATCAATTGTATTGTAATTTAATAGGGGGTAGCTATACATTTGCGTGACAAATTTCTTTCTGTGAACCCTTGTGTTTTACCAATCATCATGCGGTTGTAAAGTAATAATGAATGATGTTGATGATAACAATAATAATTATAACGTTTGTGGCAGGGAAAGGCCCAGAATTCAAATGGCAAAAAAAGTATATATTGTCTGTTACAAGAATCATATTACTCAGGAAATAAGAAAAATTGTGTAATAAGGAGACTTTGTATGATGAGATGCAATTAGCACACTTTTTACAGGTGTAGTTTGAGACTACAAAGCTTTGTTTCTTTTTATTCCTTGAGGAAAAAAAACTGCAACACATTTATGGATCTTCCTGTTCAGTGCGGTTGACTACACTTGTTGTCGTGTAGCTGTGTAGAGATTACGGTACTTCTGTGTCAATGTGAAAACATTTGTTCACATTTCTTTCATAAAGGGCCACACGTAAACACACGCTAACATGGATATTTATACACTCATGGTGCGCACAGTTTGGCCTGAACTGAAAGGAGGTTAAAACCAGAGGACTTTTTGTTTATATACTGTGTCAAGTGATGGAACCTGCCTGACCATGCACCCTCTGGGATGCCCCCTCCAGTGGCCCGTGACAAAGAAATGCACTGGGCTCAACTCTACCCAGGGTCATTCTTCAACATAGCCACTGTTTATAGTGGCCATTTATGGTCTCCAACTCACCACTTACTCCACTCCTGACTATTCCCTTTTTGTCAATGGAATCAAACAAGCACTTTTTTAACAAATCATCATTGAAAACAAAACCAACCATTCAACTGAGGATGAGCCGGAAAAGGGGATTTTTATATGAGGAGAAAACTGTGAATGGGGGGTGGGATGGGGTGAGGGGATTATTGTTTTGTGAGGGTAGACCGAGGTTTAATGAATATGACCATGGGCATTTAGATGTTGGGGGGGCGGGGGGGGAGGGTTCTGATGGTTTGGTTGGGTGGAGGGGTTGTAAAAAATGATGTTATGCCATAACTTAATGTTATACAATGTTTTGAGAGTACCTCTTTGTATTTAAGTTGTTTCAAGAAGGGGGCAAATATGCAGGTACCCTATGTTTTTAATCCTACTGTTGAATTAAGACTGCTTGGAAGCAAAAACAAACTTTTCATTCTATTTATTCTTACCTAGCAACAACAGAACACTTCTGTTTTGTTTCTGGAAAATACAAGTATTCACCGGACCTAAATCTGTTTTTACCCCATGGAATCCGGCACAATACAGAGAATTATATCAGTGATACAGGCTTAAAGGTTATGGTATATACCCCGAAATGCAGTCCGTCAAAATCACAAGAATAAACAAAGGCCTTCTTTGTCTTCCATGGCTAAAGCCATTCTTTCCCCCGGCAGCCAGGGTTGATATTTGATTTAGTTCATTTCCTGTGTGCCGCCCCTTTCCTATGTCTGTGAGCTCCACAGCCAAGAGACTTTGAAGCTGCTCAGATCACAGGGAACAAAGACTGACTGACTGGCCACTTCACTCCAAACATACACTATGCTTTTATGAAAGAGAGAGAGACAGAAAAATGATAGGATTGACCTAAATATACCTCATATCACTGTTGAAGCGTAAGAAAGCAGGGACACACGTTTCATGTATGTAGTGCAAATATTTGTAGTATAGGTATATTGTATAATCATGCAACACCGCCTGTGTTTACAATTATAGAGAGCAATTGACTTGTTGAAATGCAAATGTATTATCTTATTCATATTTTTTGTCTGTAAAGCATTCACACCAAGCAGTGTTGCATTCTAGATGCCTCATAGAACTTTAATTTCTCTCATGTTGTTATATCCCTTATTTTTGTTACTTGCCATAATGTGTTTTGATATGATCTCTAGAAGGATGTTGTTTACAAAAATATACAAAAACACTAAAAATGTGTGTGTTTTAAATTTTTGAGTTTCCTCTGATATGCATGATATGAATTTATGTATGGCTTTTTTTCTGATCATCACCACAACACCAAATTTTGTAGCAGATGCCTCCCCATCTTTGTCTTATTTGTTCTAGACCTGTGCGATATAATTTCAAGGGCTGTACCTGTGATTGAATTTCTAAACTGATTAGAGAAGCCAATAAACACATTTTGTTACAAAAATGCCTGTGTAGATTCAACCTTGATTGTCAGGAAGTCTTTGACAGCTGTCAGTGATTCAGTTATTTCGTTAGGGCTCGCATTCTAATGAAACTCATTGATAGCAAGTAACTGACCGCATTGGAACATGTCCCAGTAAGTACAATAATTATTATGTAAAGGCTGGCATTCACGCAGATTTCCAATGCATCTCTTTGTTCCAATGTATGGCCAACCTACAGGGGGCAGCAAGTGACTTCTTTTGATGCATTCCTTGCTGTGGTGTTCGCTGCACTTTATGCTTTGTTACTCATCTCACATACAGTGCACTTTGTAAGTAATGGGACAGTGAAGCATTTTGTTTTGTTTTGGCTCTATACTCCAAACATTTGGATTTGAAATCAAACAATTGAGGTTAAAGTATAAAAATTATTGTTGATTTCACCACTCAGAAATTACACTTTCTATACATAGTCCCTCTATTTCAAGGCACCAAAGGTCATGGGACAGATCTGACTTACACTAAAAATATTTGTAATTATATTAATTACATTACTTACATGGAGCACTGTACATCGAGCGACACTACCACGGCAGTAAGATGTGATCACTGACCGATAGGCTGCGGCAGCTAATCAGGACATACAGTATGCCTGGTCAGAGCACCACTAACACTTTTTATTCAACATGTTAAAAAATTATCGGGATGCCATAGAGTGCCGGTACCCCATGTGTCCTGTCAATTGCAAATTGTGTATGTTCTTAGACTTTGCGAGCTGCAGCGTTACGTTTTACGTTTTTTCCTATGGTTTGGAAAAGTGCTGATCGGAAGCAGCGGGCTAAAAACTTGTAATGTCCACCTGACTTTAGGGAGCAAAGCAAATGTTTTTGATTTATGGACTAGAGGAGTGTAGAGTTACAACATAGAAACAAAAGAGGTAATGCAACAGGCGGTAACACTATGTGGATAGGCACAAATAGATGGCATGTAGAAGTTCAGCAGATGTTCAACTAACTGTCATCAAGATTTAAACTAACTACTACCCTAACTACTAACTATTTAACTGTAACTCTAAACTGAACCTGAAATCCAACACTAGCCTTAACCTCAACCCCTACTCTAACCTTAAACCTAACCCTAACCGTAAATAGCTATCAAGCTGTTGCATATCAAGAGAGTTAGAATTGATAGTTTGTTGATAGTTTGTGCAACTGTAGATCATCTATAAGACTTAATTTTCCATCTAACTATAACAATATTGGGAGCATAAAATCACAATCTGGAAAAAGCCCAGTAAATACACAAACTGACATGTGTTAAGAGAAATGTCCTCAGTAAATTATTGTAATATGCCGGTATACTTCATGTTCCTGACTGGCAGTGGACATTTCAACTTGCTATCGACTGAGACATACACTGCAACCCTGTTGATAATTCCAACATGAGTGGTGAATGATGCCCTACACTATATTCAGACCACCGCAACACATTCTCCTGTTCCTGCCCATCCAGGACATCTACTCCAGGCGATGTCACAGGAAAGCCCTGAACATCATCAAAGACCCTTATCAACCTGGTCACGGTTTGCTCTCTCCCCTTCTGAGTGGCAGATGGGACTGCAGCATAAAGACTCGTACCACCATGTTCAAAAACCCCCATTCTGTGAGACTGATGAACAGCTGAATTTCACATCCGTCTTCCATATACTCTTGGCATCCTACTACACACCACACACTGCTGTACCATATGTCCTATATAATATACTATGTCCTATAGACAATATTACTCTGCCTCATCATCACTGCTGCTACTATATGTTTGTGTATAGAACCAGTGTGCTGTATTAGTGTATTGCAATGTTACTGTTTTATTGTATAACTATTCTGTGTTTTCAAAGAGGAGAGCATGCAAGTATGAATGTCATAATGTCTAACCCTAACCCTGTATCTGAATACATAGGCCAGGATAAGTTTTTCATTGTTTATAAGGTGTGCCCATGCTAATATTTTTAATATTTAAGGAGGTGTCTAGTTTTGTTATGGGAATGCTACAATTGCATTGACACAAACCCTGATGATACACTGCAATTATACAGATTCAAAACAGAAGAGCAAAAATTAGATCACATACAGTGCCCAGCATAATTAATTGGACAGTGAAGCATCTTATTTTGGCTCTGTACTCCAAAATTCAGGCCAAAGAGTTCAATCTTGGTTTCATCAGACCAGAAAATCTTGTTTCTCATGGTCTGAGAGTCCTTTAGGTGCCTTTTGCTCTGTCAGAGTGACCATTGGGTTCTTGGTCACCTCCGTGATGATGTCCCTTCTCCCCCTATTGCTCAGTTCACCCAGAAACTTGAAGCTGGTGACTCGCTCCACCTCAGTCCCGTTGATGAGGATGGGGGTGTGTGTGCCAGCTTTTTGACTTCCTGAAGTCCACAATGAGCTCTTTGGTCTTCCTGGTGTTGAGAGCCAGGTTGTTGTCGGTGCACCACACTGTTAGGTGCTGGACCTCCTCCCTGTAGGCCGTCTCATCGTTGTTGCTGATGAGACCAATCACTGTTGTGTTGTCTGCAAACTTAACAATGGTGTTTGAGCCATGTACAGGTGTGCAGTCGTAGGTGAAGAGGGAGTAAAGGAGGGGGCTCAGCACACAGCCTTGTGGAACGCCAGTGTTCAGGGTGAGGGTTGAGGAGGTGTGGTTATGTAGCCTAACAGACTGCAGCCTGTTGGTTAGGAAGTCAATCAAGTCATAGAAACATCTCAAGGATGATCCTATGGAAAAAGGATGCACCTGAGCTCAATTTATTTCAAGTGTCATAGCAAAGGGTCTGAATACGTATGTAAATGTGATATTTCAGTTTTTTATTTTTAATAAATTAGCAAACATTTCTAAAAACCTGTTTTCGCTTTGTCATTATGGGGTATTGTGTGTAGATTGATGAGGAAACAAATGAATTGAATCCATTTTAGAATAAGGCGGAAAAAGTGTGGGAGTGTGGTGTGGAAAAAGTGAAGGGGTCTGAATACTTTCCGAATGCACTGTATGTCTCCTGCTTCATCAGCCCATTTTATCTGTAAACTTCATGGTGATGAAAACATTTTTCATAATTTGGTTTTAATCCAGAGACTAGAGAAATTGTCCAAGTCCTTAATAAGACCGACTGTAGTAGTAATCTGGATTGAGGACTCAAGAAAAAGCTTGAATCGTCCGCATACATTGACACTTTTGTCTTCAAGCCCTGAATATCTAACCCTTTGATCATATTATTGGATCTGATTTTAGTTGCTAGTATTTCGTTGGCCATTACAAACAAATATGGAGATAATGGACAACCTTGTTTAACACCTCTTGACAATACTCTCTAAGTCTCTTTTTGAAATCCGCTATGAAGACCAGGCCTGGTTTCTTTGATGTTCATAATTATTTCAAGTAATTGTCGTATGTTATCTCTAATGTCCATGCAGAAATCCTGTCTGATCATGATGAATAATGTCCTCTTCCAGGAAAATGTGGCCTTCTGTAAGCCCTTTTTGTGCAATTCATACAACATAGTTTCAACAAATTTCTTGCTAAACACATATGTGGGAAGGAGGGGGGCATGTATTGCCCATCTCTAGTGAAACCTATGGTTATAATTGTAACATGAAGTACAACCTGCGCATCTCCAGTACATTAGCATACGGTACTACCCAAGTTAGCCTAACATGCCTGGTGGAGCTTGCTTGAATTCTGGTCCCATTTGACTTCATTTCTGAAAACGTGTGTAATGGAAACAGAACTACGGCTAGCTCCAGGCAGCATTGCTAAAATAACATCAACAGCAACTAATAAACAGTGACAATTTGTCAACAAAGCACACATGGTGAGTGTGTTAGGCATTTCCACAGATCCACCAACTGGTCATTAAAGCATTATTTTATCAAAGCAGCACCCAGTAGAAGTCATAATAGTAATTTTCAGTTATGGACTGAAATGTCACACCAATTTACATACATATAGACATTTACAGTGTTCTATAGACCTATACAATACACAATGTTCTTTTTACACAGTTAAAAACAAGAAAGCTCAAGTGCAACACAGAGTGGTTTTACAGTCATTAGGGGTTGTATTTAGTGGCTTGTAAATGTCCAAAGGGCAGTAGGACTAAGGTGTGTGTGTGTGTGTGTGTGTGTGTGTGTGTGTGTGTGTGTGTGTGTGTGTGTGTGTGTGTGTGTGTGTGTACGTGTGTACGTGTGTACGTGTGTACGTGTGTACTGTTCTATATGCAATAACATGGATGTTGGCCTAAATTTGGTACAACCAGGGTTGGGCCAAGTGAACTTTGTGTTCAAATTATGATCTCAATAATATATCTCACCAATTGCCGGGAATGGCACATTGGGTGTGGGTGAGAAGGCTGTACCAGTAAAGTGACGTGAGATACTTTGGACTTTGCCATGGCAACATGACACAAAGGCAATTTCCGAGCCATAACGTTGACCACCTTGCCACGCCTCTTAGTCTATTAGCCAGTCTAGTATTTACATTTCTCCCAATAATGTTTGCTTTTATTGCAAGACACTTATGACACCAATGTCAAAGTCTGAAATGAATCAGTTTCTCATAGTGGATTTCGTTCCTGTTGGCTGAAACCAACAGAACATTTGTTGAGTTCATCACCGGGGCCTGTACATTTTGATGAACAGCAACTTTAACCCAAAATTAACCCATCCCTTTATTGATGGAGATCTTCAATCTTTGAACATTCTTAATGTATTATAATACCCCCGAGGTATTCCATGCATAAATAACTACGTGGAGCTTTAAAGACAGTAATAAACGTTTATTTCACAAGGCAGATTAACCAGGAAATTGTATTTCCCCATTCCAACCTTCAAAAGCTTTTCCCTATCATAAATCATCCCAAATAAAGTTAATACGTTTGTTTGCTTTTTGGGTGTCCACATTTTCAGACCACACTGCTTTTATATGGAAATTCCCCATCGGCATAAACTGTGAACTACTAATGTGAACTATGTTGTTTTGGGAGTTGCTGCCCTCTCTTGCCACACTGAACATTTGAAAATGTACATTTGTATGTTTTTCTAATCGCGGAAAACATGTGCATATCCTTGTAAACGGACAAAATATAAAATAGGTATATAAAGGCCGGTGCTCAACCTCAACAGGAGATAGTGCTTCGCTGAACTTTCTTTATCTTGTTATCTGATTCTGTGATCGCTACCGATTTATCATGGCCATTTACCTCTATTTTAAAGGGCTAATTCACTTTTACACCTTATAGTTCCTTACCCTGAAAATAGTCCATGGGCCAGGATAAACTGTCATCCATGGTACAGAGTGGTTTAAATAGTCACTACTAATTTCAGCTAACTTTAGCCACCGCTAACAAAAAAATCATTGGGTGTGAATGGGATCGAGAGATCAAGTTCAACATTTATGCCATATCACCTCACAGTAATTACCAACCAAAGTCAGAATGTTCATTTGAGTTGATTTGGCCATCCAATGTTGAACTTTGTCTCTTGATCCCATACAATCCCAGTTGTAATTTGCAGTGATAGGACAACTTTGGTTTGTATGCATTGATGTTGAGGCATATATGATAATTGATTTGTTATAGCTGTCCTATTCATCTATGGCAGTAACTTGTAAGTTGCAGGTATAGTCCAGTCATTGAAGTGTCCAGTTCTAAATGTCAAATTAGTTACTTGGATATGTGACACTGGCACAAACATTTTTGGAAATGCTTTCAGTTGTCTGTTTGATTATGTAAAAAAACTCATCTAGTTCTAAAATGAAGAGATCTCCCCATGCATTAGCCTAATCTCCCTTTAAAGTGTTATATGAGTGTAGTGACTACAAGAAATAGGAAACCCAGGACTACTACTTATATACTGCATCAGTATCACTCAATTTATAAAGCGGTCAAAATCTGATTTACATCTTTTGTTGGGACTTATCAACTTTTTTTTTACTCTAATTTTCCAGTGACGCCCATGATGATGCTGAGCTGGAGTACGAGATGTACCTGAGCTCAGAACTGCTCTATGGACTAGGGTCAGAAGTAACATAGAGATAGGGTTTCAAAGGTTGCCACTGGGCGCAGCCATGGTTTTGTTATAATAAAGGATGACTGGAATTCCAAGAGGTTACTTCTGTCTGAAGGTAAAATGGGATACAATCCAGGATTCATCCTGTTTTTTATTACTTTAATACGTTTTTATGTTTAACTTTTAGTAAAGGTTGAGCATGTCTGTGCATGACGTCTTTAACCTCAACATTGAGCCAATAAAAGATTTGAGCCTCCCATAATAATTTATTGACCATAGAGTTTGAGATAACATGGTGTGTTCACAGCTTGAGGGACCTTAAAGATCTTAGAGAACACTTTTGAAACAACACCTACATTTCTGTGTGTATTGGAAAGGCCCTGAGGTGCGGCTTCGTAATCGTTTTACTACATTTTACAAACAATGTTTGTCAAAGTTTTAATAAAATAAATTGGGGACTAGCGCAACTGGCAATACATTTATAAAGCGGAAAAAAGCATGAATCGAACTTCCTTGGTACAACACTTACTTGGTTTACTTGAATACATGTCACTCACTCTAGTATTAACTTCTTCTCCATGGTCTGATATATAGTGCATTCGGGAAGTATTCAGACCCCTTAACTTTTTCCACATTTTGTTATGTTACAGCCTTATTCTAAAATGGATTCAATTCATTTTATCGCACACTTAAGGACAATAACATCTTAGTTCATTTCATAGTTGCTGTGTACAAAAATCATACATAAAAGTAACCAGTGAGAATGTTTAGTTATGTAACTGCCTTAAGTTTCGTTTTACAGTGAAATTGTAGTGAGGTTGATGGTTTTCAGCAGCACACTGCCATGTCTGTACTGCTTAGTTATACTGCTTTGTTTATAAATAACCTCATGTTTTCTGTGGTGTTTACCCCGAGTGATGGGTCAGCCAATAAACTAGTTTCACTGATAGCGGATTGTGCATGGCTTTAAAACCATAACAAGATAAAAAATAAGGTGGAGGATAATGGTCCTCTGTAGACCAGAAGAGTAACTTGAAGTAGACGCTTGCTGTTGTGAGGAGGTTTTCCAGACGAAATTCACTATTAGATCCAGAAAACTTTGGCTATTTACACAAGTCATATCTGATTCCACATGACAACCCTATACCAACAGGGTATGAATCAACCCTATACTATAGGCATTAGCTTGGGTAGCTATGTCTTCAGGGTTCAGGCAGGGCATCTCAGTAGTAGTGTGATCTCTCTTATCACCGCCATTACACTCACCCCTCTTTGACCTCCTCTACAGAGAGACGCATCCAGGTCATGGCACCAATGTGACAGAGGCAGGGTTTGAACCTGGGCCCCCTGCATGGAAGACATGCACAAACTTGCTAAGCTACAACCTTGGCATTAGCTCACAGAGCTATGTTTTTAGGTCTCAGGCAGGACATCTCAGTGTGTGATCTCTCTTATCACATCTGTTACCCTATACTACAAATATCTCAGGTCAGTGCCCACTGAACTAGGCTACAAATGAATTTGGCCTGGCCTTAGGGGGCATTCTGAAACTATGTGTGTGTGTAAAATACGTTGGAATGATGTTGTCAGGAATAGTGCATAGTAAAAAAGTGATTTCTTGGTTACATCATTTTTGATTATAATGTCTAGGCCTATATCATATACGTTATAAACTATAGAGAGTAGCCTATTCTCTATTTCTTAGGTGGTGGTGTTTCTTTGTATTTGCGCTGTAGTAAACGCATATTCGAATAATTCTATTTTAAAAGATCTGAAAAGAAGGTAAGTGGCAGCTTCATTTCCCACCTGAAAAAACTCACAGCGCACTGCAAAACGGCGTATAGACATATAATTTGGTATTCTGGTCAATCTTAGACTGCATTCCAAGTTGGAAACGGTGCCGCCCTTTGCGAGCTGGGGCATATTGTTAAAACTGGCGGTGAGAAATACCTGAGCTATCAGTATTCCGGGACGGGATAGACGAGGCGACCCATTCTGAAGTTGTTGAATACCATTAGCCTACCTTCTTTTGTCTTTTTTAATTTTAATTTTAATTTTATTATTATTCTTTTGCATAATTCATTCGTCTTTTTTGGTGACCAAGATGTTTATCTATAAACGCATTATTTTTTGCTGGCTTACGGTGTCTCTTTTCGTAGGTAAGTGCAACGGTCTCACCTGATGATTGGATAGCATGTGCCATAACAGGTTGATTTTTACACACTATTCGAATCGGAAATTAAACGGAAACAGTAAACATAATACCTTAATCGGACATATGAATTACAGATAATCTGAGAGTTACAAATAGCCTATTTGTATGAAAATGGGTTTAAACAACGTTATTTCTTTCATTTCACTCTGGAAAAAATGACTGTGCATAATTAGACATTTCAAATGTCAGTATAATCCAATAAATTGCAGTAAATCTGGTGAAAGGCAGAGCATGTCTACAAAACAATTGGTTCTCAAACAAAGTATAGTCCTATCCTACAATAATATGAGTAATGCGCATCATTGGTAGTAGTAGGCTAGACTTCGTCAGAGACTATACTAAAACGTGTCCATAACCAGGTTAGACTAGTTCCTGTCGGGAAGTGTTTTTGATATATTTTCATTTGTCTATAGACAAGCTCAAAGTTAATATGTAATTCAGCAAGTATCTCTGCAGGTTGAAGACAAGCAGCATAGCAAACATTAACTAGCCTCTTTCATCACAGGAAGGATTTGGGGTCTTGTGGTTTCCATGGAGCAGTTCCATCGCCATTGCAATATGTTTCATTGTTCGATTGATTGTGTTGTATTGATACAAACATAAAAGATAAAAAAAATAAAAAAAGCTTGGCACTGAACAGCCTGACTCCCCTACACATATTTAAAATCATAGGTTTGGTTTAACCATGGGCTAAGGTTTTGGCTCTTACACCAATCCTACGATTTTAAATATGTGTGTGGGAGTGAAGTTGAAGCTGGCATTTCGATTATAAATCAATGGGGTGTCCTTTGTCTTCACCCAAAGCATGATAATTTAACTACTATTAAGAATGATTACTGAGGCTGTTTGGAGAAGTTGTTGTCGCTAGGTAGACTCTTAAGTTCATGCACATTTATTGATGCAATAAATGGCAGTATTTGTTAATATGCAAATTAGGTGGTTTTATAAATCGTATGATTTTATGTAATGACACAACAAACAAAAATGGTGTCTTATGATGTTGACATGGTGTTCCTTAATAGAAGAAAATATGTAAAATATGATTAAAGTTGAATTCTTAGATGACCACCAAAACAGATTGAACCCCATTTAAATTATTTGGTTCTTGGATTTCAATAGTTTATGTGCTGTAACTTAATGTGGAGGTGGATTTAAAACATTCCAAAAGTGTTGTGTATCTGCACTGAAATGCCAGTTGTTAAATTGATCAGAATGAGATGACTTTTGCTAATGCACGTAATTGCCAATAGGATGTGTATAGTCAAAGAAAGTTCAAGCAGGAGCAAGGCATTTGGTCATCCCTAGCGCAAGGCTTACATGTCGATGGGTTTCTCTTGACTCATTAGAAAACACAAAGCTGTGACTTTTACTGATGCTGCTAGGATGCTGCTAGCTTGACCACGCCACCACTTGACCACGCTACCACTTGTTGCCACACAACCCTTCAAATGGTTTATCCTTACACTGATTGTACTGTTTGAGGCTATACTATGCTGCTATTTATCTATAGCAGCATAGTATAGCTTCTTTGCTTCAGATTGTGGCTCTACAAAGGTTACTTGTGTGGAGAATTAAAAACAGTCAGTACAGCTAAATCATCTTTGAGTTGGCCATTGTAAACCGCACACAAGTCTTTAATTGGCACGTTCTGTTCTGAGTGGATACCAGCAGCTCATTTGAATACCTATCTCTAGGTGTTCTGTAATCAGGACTACAACCAGCACTGCTTGATGGCATACCGACTATTTCAGGAATGTGGTCTAATCCCCCTTTGTAAGCAGGAGATGTTACCACGGTAACTCAGGAGAGCACTGGCCCTCCATCCTGTCTAGTCGGCTAATGCTCAAATGACTCAGCAGCCAGTGAAGACCCCAATGACTCAGGTGCCAAAGAACTCTGTTTGATCCAGGCCTCAATTATTCATAAAAGTGTAGACTATAATGACTCTGCAAGCCTTGCTTTTTTATTGTTATTTTATTATTATTACGAATGCACTCTTCAGGGTGAAAGGAGGAAAATTGTGTACCATGACCACCTGGTTAGAGTGGAGGTCAGGAAGTTGTTTTTTCCTTGTGTTTTGGTTTCTTTCTAGGTAAACGAAAGGCAATACCCATTAACCCATAAATACTGTGTTCTTATTGGGCTGATATATTTCTCTTTTATCCTTTTGATATACATGCATCAGTTGACCTTGCTGTGTTGTTTGGTAGACTTCAATGATTCATTAGAAATGGAGAAACTCATGTTGTTAATGTATTGAAAGACATTTTTGGATATAAGCAATAGTTTTTATTATGAGGCTGTGACTTATTAGAGTTAGAATGTGATCCTTCTTAGGGGGTCTGTCCGTGTCCCATCTTAGGTGCACAGTGAGGGCTGTGCAGGTGGAGGGGAGAGATCTGGGGTGGTCGGGGGTTGCTGCTGGGGGTCAGATGGCCGGTTTCAATGGGGGCCTTTCAGAGACCTGTGAGATTGTGTCTTCAGGTTTGCACAAACCCATGCACGCATGCACGCAAGCACGCACGCACGCACGCACGCACGCACGCACGCACGCACGCACGCACACACACACACACACAGGGTCTGCTTATCAGCTCTATCAATGATTCACGTTTTAAATCACTCTGAATTGTGACGCATGATGAAATGTCTGTTGAAGAATTGTCTCAACAAGATAATCAGTTTTTGTCTGTGGGCAAAGGCACATTCTGGATACTGCATGACCTATTCTGCAGCTGTTTGTGCACAAGCTGTTTTCAGCAATGTCGTAAAATCATAATAACGGCTAAATATGTCTTTCGAGGTCAATATTATACTATCGATCTGAAAAATAGGAATTCATGTTATTTGAATCTGTTAGTTTCTTGCTGTTGGTTTTGCAATCCCTTATCTTATCTCAGTGTTCTTGTGGTTTATGGAATGACTTTTGAAGTTACCTCAACATTTGTGTGGTATTTGGGTCTTTATGTCTGAGTAAAAAATGTCATGTCATTACATTACGGTATGTATGGGTCGTTAGGCGGCCCTTTGGATAGAGAGAGGTTGTCAAATTAGTAGGAGTGTACCAATAATTATTAGATACGTAAGTGTCAAAGCCATGTACAATACCTTTGTACTCACTGAACCATTGTTTTCAAGGTGGCTTTCATTTTGACCCAATTCATGCCCCTAATTGTCATTATAGACATAATTGTCTTTGTTTATGTTGTCTTTATATTATTGTTAACCATTGTAGAATTTCACTTTCACTAAAGAGGGTGAATGCTCCCTTTTTACCAGCCAGTGAACACTGTTTGGTAACCAAGCGATTAATCAATTTAGTCATATCACTCAATGCACTGAGCAGGTTGCCTACCTGCCGTACAAACAAACACTGTCTACACTTTACATACTCCTTTATTGTCAGTGATTGCAAAATGGGTTGGTTTTATGGTTGGCTTTTTCTTTCAGAGTGATACCTGTAAATATGGAGAGCAGAGTTGGCAGTTGAAGGGATATGGAGAGCAGAGTTGGCAGTTGAAGGGATATGGAGAGCAGAGTTGGCAGTTGAAGGGTACACAATGTGGAGTGTAACTGTAGCTGGGTGCTTCAAGTCGTGCTCGCTAGCTTTGTTCTGCTCACCAGGCCCCTCTAGGTCTCTTGGGACTGAGCTGTACAATCATGGGCCGAACCCACAGCACTCGAAATAAAGACCCTATTCTTTTGCTATTCCCATGCTGTTGTTCTGCAAAAGCATATCTGTGGATATTGAATGAAAGGGTGTGTGTTTGTGTGAGTGTGAGAGAAGTGCATGTTCGTCAGTGTGTCTGTATAATGTCTAGGCCTACTTATTATTGTGTGTTGGGCTGGGTGTCCGCTTGAGTCGAGATTACTGATTAATCTGTGTCTTCTGCTATTCTTCTTTTCTTTTTTTTTTAAAGCCATCTTGTCTTCTATGATTTTAGACTGTGTAGGCTTAGTGCATTCAGTCAATTCTCAGTGATTCCTCTTATCACCGGACTGATTGCTCTGTTTTTTGGTGGAAGGAAGAGAGAGTCTGATCTCCTTCTCTTCAGAGGTGAACTCCCTTTGAGTGTGTCAGTTTAGTATGTGTACACGCCCATTGCTGCATTTTTATTTGCTCACAATTTAAAGGTGACTCAACGTTTATGGTCCCTGATGGTCTTGTGACAAGGTTACACATCCTGTATTTAGCAACCCTGGTGCTTAAAGGAGCTAAACATGACATTCTCACTGTTCTACAGAATATACTAGCCTTGAAAAACCTGCAGGAATTGTGAAGTGATAGTGTTGATAAATAATAGCTCCCTACCAATGTTTTGAATAATAGCTCCCTAACAGTGTTTTTGATTGGCTATTAATGTATTGATGCCTTTTACGGAAATTAGGCAAATCCAAACTATTCATAGCAAATATTTATTAGGTAACAATTTATTTTAATGAACCCACATTTGCACTTATTTGTAGCTTCTAAGTGTTTACTTTCTACCCAGCCCCTCAAGACACCCACACAAGAATGTTTTTGGGGGCTTTATACCGTCCTCAAATTTTACCAGGGTTTTGTGGTATTACCGCGAAAAACGCGGGAGCCGCCATTGAAAAATGACATTATTTATGTGGTGACACATACGGCTATACCGTATGACATTTAGCCTAAACAATCAGTCACACAGGGATGTCTGTCTGTCACACAGGGATGAGCAAATCATTATCAGTCATTATTAACCAATGAATATCTTTTGGAGTTAGATATAACGTAATGTTAACTTGTGTTAGTTAGTCATGTGACCACTTGTGTTGAATTCGCTTCATCATGTCCAAACCTCTAACTTTTCCTATTATTTGTGATTGTGATGAATTCTGTGGTTTTGGTTGTTTTTCAGTTTTTTCTTTTATATCTCCCAAATAGATACAACGCCATTCCAACGACCACCTCTCTTTTGTATGCCATTCATTTTCTCTATGTTTCAGGCGAACAAGCGGGTGTATCTGTAGACGGATTTTGTTGGCGCCAGCCTTGATTTAAATGTGTATACCTATTTACAATTGAATGAACATGCCTGGCAGACATCCTGAAGAAATCACACCCCCACCCTTTGTCAATTCCTTTGCGATTGCAATGTATCTCACACCTTTGTTGGGAATGATACTTAAGGAGAGGGAGAGCAATGTTCTTTGAGTTACTTGGGTTAGGTCCATGGCCACCAGTCTCCTGTGTTGTCCCCGTCACACATCTATGTATGGTTAAAACGTAGTCATATGTTGCTTTGAAACTGTTAAATTGGTAATTTTGAGAGACGTCAACAAAGTGTTAAAGAGTCAGAACCCCCACAAGGCAGCTCGACCAGACACTGTCTCCCCCTCCACACTGAAGCACTGTGCAGACCAGCTGTCTCCAGTGTTTACAGACATCTTTAACACCTTACTGGTCGAATGCATGGTACCTGCGTCCTTCAAAACATCCACCATCATCCCAGTTCCCAAAAACCAGAGGATCACAGGCCTTAATGACTACAGACCAGTCGCCCTAAACTCTGTGGTAATGAAGACCTTTGAGCGCCTCGTGCTCACCCACCTCAAGGCCATCACCAACCCCCTCCTCGACCCACTGCAGTTTGCCTACAGAGCCAACAGGTCTGTAGACGACACAGTCAACATGGGACTCCACTTCATCCTCCAGCACCTAGACTTCCCCGGCACCTACGGCAGGATCCTGTTTGTGGATTTCAGCTCCGCATTCAACACCAGCCCCAGCTCTCCTCTAGGACAAGCTATCCCAGCTGAGCGTGCCTGAGCCCACCTGCAGGTGGATCACTGACTTCCAGACAGACAGGAAGCAGCACATGCGGCTAGGCAAGCTTGTCTCAGAGCCCCGGACCATCAGCACTGGAGCCCCACAAGGCTGTGTGCTCTCTCCTCTACTCTTCTCCCTCTACACCAGGGGCGCCCAATACGTCGATTACGATCGACCGGTCTATCGCGAGAGTAGTGCAGGTCGATCGCGTGACATTAAAAAAATCACGTCGTATTACGACGTGATTTCTTTTTTTACGACGGACATTTGTGCTTCAGCACGGTACGAGGCAATTGAGCCAGTGTGGGTGCGCCACTTGATTGACGTACAATGCGGCCAGTCTGAGATCGCTTCTCTTCTACGGGTCACGTGTCACCATGCATTCGCGGTTAAACACGCTACCTACTGCAAAACTCCAGCGAGCTAAGTGACCTAGTTAGCCTTCCAATTTATATATACTCAAGAAGGGATATAAAAATGAGTGGGGGAGCTGGACCAAGTAAGAAGCCAAAAACTTACCACTTCCATGCGGAATGGGAGGAGGACTTTTTTTTCACCATGTCTCATATATATATATATATATATATATAGCATTTTTTAATGTAGGTAGATCATTATGACCTGGTCATTTTGAAAGTAGCTCGCAAGCCGAAAAAGTGTGGGCACCTCTGCTCTACACCAAGAGCTGTACCTCTAGCCACCCTTCTGTCAAACTCCTGAAGGTTGCGGATGACAGAACCCTCATTGGATTAATCTCCAATGGGGATGAGTCCGCCTACAGAGAGGAAGTTGACAGCCTGGCTTCCTGGTGCAGCCAGGACAACTTAGAGCTGAACGCCCTAAAAACTGTAGAGATGGTAGTAGACTTCAGGAGAAGCCCAGCCCCAACCGCCGCCCTCATCATGTGTGACTCCCCAGTTAACACTGTGGAGTGATTCAGATTCCTGGGGACAATAATTTCACAGGACCTCAGGCGGGCGGAGAATATCACCTCCACCATCAAGAAAGCCCAGCAGAGGACTCTACCTGCAGCAGCTGAAGAAATTCAACATGCTGCAGAAAGTGATGGTCGAGTTCTACATGGCCATAATTGAGTCATCGATCATCATCTGGTTCGCTGCCTCCACTGCCAAGGACAAAGGCAGACTGCAGCGGACTATTCGGTCAGCTGAGAAGGTCATCTGCTGCAACCTGCCATCTCTCCTGGACCTGTTTGACTCCAGGACCAGTAAGAGAGCAGGAAAGATCATAGCTGATCCTTCCCATCCTGGTCACCACCTCTTCCATAGACTTCCATCCGGCAAAATGTTCCAGTCAATCAAGACCAAAACCTCGCGCCACCTGAACAGTTTCTTCCCCATGGCAGTGGGGCTCACAAACAAGCTCCCTGCCTCTCACTGACTCTGGGTCTTCCACCCCCCACCCCACCCCTGCCCCACACCACCCTGTCACACACACACACACACACAATGCACTGACAGTGTAATTCATAATTATTTAAAATTATTCCAATTTATAGTGTACATGCCCCATACCCATTTCACAGCCTCTAGCCTCATTGTCACTTAGCCTCACACAGCCTACAAAATGTATTGTTTTATTGTTCTATTTTGTACATTTGTAAATTTGTTATTGCTATTTTGTTAATATTTAGCTATTTTGTAAATTTCTTGTCAATATTTGCTATTGTTTTTTATGTCCCATGCACCAACCTCACTAAGTCAATTTCCTGTATGTGCAAATATACTTAAAAGTATTCTGATTTTGATTCTTGATACTCTATTCTCATTCTTCCTATGTGCATTAATGTGATGTTGTGCGCTAGATAAAGGTTCTGTTAAAACAGCACGACATAATCGTGACCAGGCTATCACAGAGTTGAATCTAGGATCCAAAATGATCGAATGTGGGATGAGCAAATCATTATCAGTCATTATTAATCATGAAATATCTTTTGGGGTCAGATATAATGTAATGTTAACTTGTGTTAGTTGGTCATGTGACCACTTGTGTTGAGTTATACACTGTATATATTAGTTCATGTACAACTGTTTGAAGTAATTATTGGGAAGAAATGTATGTCTTATTTTTGACCCGTCCTCTATTCTTCAGCATTTAAATAACGAGTATATGGATATTCTCTAATATTTATTTATAGAATTTAGAATTCAGAAGATCATATTGTAACAACCCTGTATAAGGCCCCGTTAGCATCTCAATTGCTAGCACTGCCGGTTGACAAGCAGAAAATCGAGTTGGATTCCCACTTTGGCCATACTACTCTACCCTGCCGTTCCCTACAATATGTCCATTATATTTCCCTTATATTCCTCTTTTTGACACACACCAGAAACTGACTCCACCATAGCAAATCCAACCAACATAGCAGCCGGTGGCGTGAGCACCACAGAAGCCAGCGCCGTGAGCACCACAGCAGCCGCAAGCACCACAGAAGCCCCCGCCGTGAGCACCACAGCAGCCGTAAGCACCACAGAAGCCCCCGCCGTGAGCACCACAGCAGCCGTAAGCACCACAGAAGCCCCCGCCGTGAGCACCACAGCAGCCGTAAGCGCCACAGAAGCCCCCGCCGTGAGCACCACAGCAGCCGTAAGCGCCACAGAAGCCCCCGCCGTAAGCACCACAGCAGCCGTAAGCGCCACAGAAGCCCCCGCCGTGAGCACCACAGAAGCAGTTACAACACGCCCAGGTTTGTCATCAAAGACAAAGTCTACACCTTCAAGACACCACTGTCGTTGTGAGGCGTTATGTCAGTTATGACACCTCTGTCATAACAAAAGTATGTCATGAATGGACAAAAACATGACACTCAACAAAAGATTGCACAACACTGTACAAAAGCAGCCAATTACTTTATCCATCCCTATCTCTTGTACAGCTGAGATGACTACCACGGCCTTCCAACTCCAGCCCTCAATAGTGTCCTCTAGTGATCAGGAAAACGTATTTTAGACTATTGAGACTACCAATGTCTCCTCTCTTTTCTACTCTACAACCTGATTTGGGGTGTATTATTAGTGTTAAAACGCCTCTTCTCCTCCCGCTATTGTTTTCCCTTTCAATTTTGTTTACAGACAGGTGAAGGAGAAAAGACAGGAGAGGAAGCCACTTCAGACTATTAAGACACCTAGAGGCCACCTCTCATCTCCTCTCTGCTCAACAATATTTTTTTTGAATGTGTTATTGTGCCTAAAATTCTAACTCAGTGAAAACCTGATCCCCTTCAGCAAGAGCCACAAAACCCCAATTATCTTACTGAAGTGCGTTGAAGTTCACGTGGTGGAGTCATCCTAGTTAACAACCAAAGATTTGCTGTCACAACACAAACTGCCCCATAGCTCCTTTAGTGCTCTCTCAATCCCATTGTGTACTGTAGAACTTACAATATACCTCTCTGCCACTAGGGGCGGGCATCAAGTGAGTGCAACATTGCGTAAAATAACGAGTATATGGAGCGAAAGTCTTCTCTAATGTTTATTTATCGAATTTAAAATTCCGGAGATCATTTTGTAACAACCCTGTATAAGCCCCCGTTAGCATCTCAGTTGCTAGCACTGCCGGTTGGCAAGCAGAAAGTCGTGAGTTGGATTCCCACTTTGGCCAAACTACTCTACCTTGCCATTTAATACAATATGTTTTTCCCTTGTATTCAGAAGCCGTGAGCACCACAGCAGCCGTAAGCAACACAGCAGCCGTGAGCACCACAACAGCCGTAAGCAACACAGCAGCCGTGAGCACCACAACAGCCGTGAGCAACACAGCAGCCGCAAGCACCACAGAAGCCGTAAGCAACACAGCAGCCGCGAGCACCACAGAAGCCGTAAGCAACACAGCAGCCGCGAGCACCACAGCAGCCGTAAGCAACACAGCAGGCGTGAGCACCACAGCAGCCGTGAGCACCACAGCAGCCGTGAGCAACACAGCAGGCGTGAGCACCACAGCAGCCGTGAGCAACACAGCAGCCGTGAGCACCACAGCAGCCGTAAACAACACAGCAGCCGTGAGCACCACAGCAGCCGTAAACAACACAGCAGCCGTGAGCACCACAGCAGCCGTAAACAACACAGCAGCCGTAAGCACCACAGAAGCAACAACACACCCAGGTTTGTCATCAAAGTCTACACCTTCATGACACCACTGTTGTAGTGAGGCTGCTGTGTAGGGATGTTATGTCAGTTCAATCATAATGCAAGCTGCTACCTCTGTCATAACGAGTATGTCATGAATGGACAAAAACATGACACACAAAAGATCAAATTTACGACATTTCCATGTCATAGTGACCCTGTCAAATAGACTCCAAAGACTATCTTAAAGTGTGGTTGTATGGTCACTGCCAGTATTTATCAAGCCTCTCAAAATTAGTTAATAGGATGTGGGACCATGTTATGAAGCTGCCCAGTCACTCTCAGCCATGAGTTAAAGTGATTTCTAAGGAATAACTCTTGGACTCTAATGAATAACAATTTGACATGCTGTAAAAGGAATGAATATAATGACGTTTCTCGATTTTTCAAATATTGTAGCCTAATATTGAAAATGCTTGATGTAATTTTATACATTTTAGATCTGATCACAAATGTGTTCCATCAACACTCTCAATTGTGTTTGCATTGAGGTCATAGAATACATAAATCTCATAGAATGTGGACAAAGACCACATTTTAAGACAAAGAGTCTGAAAGGGGTCATAGTGTTACTGAACATCTGTTTGTGAGCAATTGCAGGGGGAAAGGTATTAACATTTTTGCTACGTTATCCAACAGAATAACCCTGTCAAATTGTGTCTCTATGAATTGCTAAATAAATATAAGTATATAATAAATATAAGTATAGGCATGATTGAATATTTAATTCAACATTCAGTGTAATGGTACTACAACAATATATTACAACAATTTAATTGTAAGCAACATTTATTTTTCCAAATTATTTCACATTATAATGTAGTTATTGATTGATTATTCAAATACACATATTAAGTTGTTCCAAATTAATATATCAGAAAAAATACACGTTACAACAGTACTGTATAGTACACTATGCTACTCAATTGTACAGCCAGGAGTTGATAATTTTTGTAAATAAACATTGTCTCATACTCTTGTTATTAACTGTATATTTATGTGCAGCCTTTGAGGAGTTAACAGAAGACCACTCTCTATTCCTTGCTGGACAATAGTGATTGTGTTTCAAATAATTATCTTGGACTGCAAATGTGATGTGTGTTCTTAAAACATTTTTATTTTCTTTAAGATCCTTGTGACCTTAAGCCTTGCAAAGGTAGTAGCACCTGTGAGGAGCGCTATGACAGCTTCATCTGTGTGTGTTTGTCCGGTCAAGTCTACTTAAATAACAACTGTGTGGATGGTGGGTATTTGCTGAAACTGGAACTATGGATAGGCTTACATTTTGATGAGTGAATGAGTCAAAGCACTAAAACAACCTGTGTGAAAGTAGTTTGAGGAGAGTCAACTTGATATTTGTAATTCTATCAATGATTAGGACAATGTTCAGTGCATATTTAACCTCCCTCTGATGATTTTTAATTTCAGCCAAGGTCTTCCCTGGAACTCTTAGCCTTATTAATAAGGCATACGAAGAGGGCATGTCGGATCCTTTGACAGCCGTATTCCAAAAGGCAGCTACCGAGATCATTAATGTGGTAAAACTCTTTACTCTTTTACTCTGGTGCAAGAAATTTTCCTTTGCTAGTCCACTTCTATTTTCTTTTTTTCTTTTTTTACAAATTGTGGGCTGTTGCAATTGTGGCCAAATTCAAATCAGCCAATACGTCAGTGTAAGATGGAGTCTGAAGTACATGAAGTAGTTACAGTACTTGTAGAACAAATGGAAAAGACAGAACTATAATACCCTTGCTTGTAGTTTCAATACCTGTTCAACTGTTACAGCTGCAGTGTGCAGCTATGCCCACCTTACAATGTCCTTCCCTTTCAGCCAGAATTTAGCTTTGTAAAGTGTAAAATCCACTTTGTCTGCAAATTTCGCCGTATTGATTTCGTTCAAATGAAAAGCACCAACCTGTGCAAATCACCTTTCCCTCATGTTTTTTATTATGTAAACTTGTTTAATCACCTCTATAACACTTTTGGGTTCCACTTGAACTGCAACTATGGAACATATACACACAGTTGCAGTGCCCTGCATAAGTAATGGGACACTGAAGAATGTTTGCTTCTTTTGGCTCTGCACTCCAAAAGTTTGGATTTGAAATGTTCTGTTTACATTGATCTAACTACTGGTTGTAGAATCACAACTTTATGTTGGCAACCAACAAATGTCAGGAGTGCAAAAAAAAACTGCTGTTTGCCCTGTAAATTATTTAATTGGGCCCAAAGTCTGATTAGTAAACAGACATCTTTGTTAAACATCTGAGGACACAATGAATGCTGAGTTCTCCTGTTGTGAGCATGTAGACATTAAATTATACTACTCACTTAAATCCCATTAGGCATATTACTGTAAAGTAAAATATTTGTGTTTGTATTACCCATTAGAAAAGCTACTATATAGCAAAACTGTTTGAATTTGTCCCTTTGTATTAAGCTGCAGTCTCTTTTTAGCCTGTTTAGCCTGATGAAAGATTTGAGAAGAGGTGACATGTCCAGTCAAATAATTGTGTGAACTTATTTGTACTGTTCCAAATGTAGCTGAAGGACATTATGGATGGCCAGCGAGGCTACATCAACTCCACGGTGCTGGGACTCAGGTCAGTATTGCTATTGTAAATGTGATCCCCTCTGAAGTTAAAAGATCATTATCTACATTATTATATAAAATACCCACTTACCTTCAAAACAAAATTAGTGTAAGAATAGTCATGAGGATATTAATTGACATGATTGTGATAATGTCAATGACATGAATGAACTTATTCTACCTTTAAAAACTTTAGGTTACTGTATGTAACCCCGGTTCTCTGAAGGAGATGAGGGAGACATCTCACTATGGGATATGCACCCTATTAGCTGAAATCCTACACAGTCACGCCTGGAACAGGCCGAGCGTACTTTGCATTGCTGACCCCACCCCAGCCCAGCCTATATCGGCTACTGCAATGCACTGCCATTTCATTCTGTGAACCACCTCTTCACAAGCCTGTAAAAGAGGGGCAATCTGGTGAGATGTCTCCCTCATCTCCTTCAGAGAACCGGGGTTACATACCGTAACCTAAAGTTCTCAGTATGGGACATATTTACAATGGCCCAATTGCCAAAGCCCGTACAGAAAACCTGATAGAGTACATGGAAATGTACCCAGTCCACCCTACTCTGCTCCAGCGCCCAGGACCGATATCCAGGTGGTAGAATCTCATGAAAGTGAGAAGGGGAGCCCAACTGGTTACAGCACAAATCTCTGAACAGAGATGCCCTTGATCAGAGCCCAAGACGTAGCAATTCCTCTAGTGGAATGTGCCCGGACTCCCAAAGGGGGTTGCAGGCTTTGAGAACTGTACGCCTCCACTATACAGTGATAAGGTGCCTTTTGAATAGTGCCCTACCCCATACATGGTCGGCGAACACCCAACAGTAGATCACATCCCCAGTAGATCACATCCCCAGTAGATCACATCCCCAGAACAGTTCAGTAGCATGACTACTGTGCGTCATAGAAATAACTTCGGGAACAAACGTGGTGTTAGGACATACCGTCACCCTAGAGTCAGCAGGGGAAAAGTGAGTGCATGAAGGATGAATCGAGAGCGCATTGGAGGTCTCTACCGCTCTTGACTGTGGTCTAGGCTAGCAACAAAGCAGTCTTATAAGACAACATCTCAAAGTCGACGGTCACCAAATGCTTGATCGAGCGCTCGTAAGCGCATCAAGAACCAGGGACAAGTCCCAAATGGGACAGGTGGCCTGGAGATCGGACGGATGTAGCGTGCACTATTCGCAAAACGACGGACCAGGGGGTGAAACCCTATAGTCGTTTCATCAGGACCAACGGCATTGCCGGATGATGGCCATGTAGCCTTTAATAGCAGGTCCTGTAAGAAGGAGTGGGCTCTGCAGCACTGAAAAGGCACCACACCACACCTCTCAAGCCAACGCCTCCCACTTGAGGTTGTATAGACTTGCTGTGGAGGGGGCTCTAGCACTCTGAATCTTGCTGGAACACATTTGGGGCCAAGCCCTCTGGGTGTAAATTGGACAGGCTAACCCATAGATCCATCAACTCGGGGTGCAGGTGGAATATTTGGCCCCCATGCAGCAGTAAATCTGCTCCTGAATTTAGTCTGCCTGGTACATGTGTTGAGAGACAACAGATGGTCACTGCTTCAAAGCAGCAGTTTCCGTGCTATGGCCAGGAGCTGCTAGGAGTGTGTCCCTCCTTGGTGGTTGATGTACAGTTGTGGTCAGAAGTTTACATCCACTTGTAAAGAACATGTATGTCATGGCAGTCTTGTGTTTCCAATCATTTCTACAACTCTTATTTTTCTGTGATGGATTGATTGTGGCACATATTTCTTTGTCACAAAAAACATTCATGAAGTTTGGTTCTTTTATTAATTTATTATGGGTCTTCTGAAAATGTGACAAAATCTGCTGGGTCCAAAATATACATACAGCACCTTGAATTATCAATTTTGGTGATGTAGAAAGTTGTGTCAATCAAATTTGCTTTGTGGCATGGCCTCTTAACTTCTTATGAGTGATTATGATTGACTACAGCTGGTGACTTACTTCAGCCCATTTAAATAGGGCTCGTTTGATACACTCATTACACTCAGCCAAAAACGCTACAATGGGAAAGTCTAAGGAGCTCAGCACGGATCTGAAAAAGCGCATCATTGACTTGAACAAGTCAGGAAAGTCACTTGGAGCCATTTCAAAGCAGCTACAGGTCCCAAGATCAACTGTGCAAACAATTGTTTGGAAGTATAAAATGCATGGCACAGTTGTGTCACTGCCACAATCAGGAAGAAAACGCAAGCTATCACCTGCTGCTGAGAGAAAATTGGTCAGGATGGTCAAGAGTCAACCAACAACCACCAAAAAGCAGGTCTGCCATGAATTAGAAGCTACTGGAACACAGGTGTCAGTGACAGTCAAGCGTGTTTTACATCGCCATGGGCTGAGAGGCTGCCGTGCAAGAAGGAAGCCGTTGCTCCAGAAGCGGCACCTTAAAGTTTGCTGCTGATCACATGGACAAACAAAAGGCCTTCTGGAGGAAAGTTCTGTGGTCAGATGAAACAAAAATTTAGCTATTTGGCCACAATGACCAGAAATATGTTTGGCGGAGAGAAGGTGAGGCCTTTCACCCCAAGAACACCATACCTACTGCTAAGCATGTTCTGGGCCTGTTTTGCTGCCAGTGGAACTGGTGCTTTACAGAAAGTAAATAGAATAATGAAGAAGGAGGATTACCTCCAAATTCTTCAGGAAAACCTAAAATTATCAGCCAGAAGGTTGGGTCTTGGACGTAGTTGGGTGTTCCAACAGGACAATGACTCCAAACACACATCAAACGTGGTAAAGGAATGCCTAAATCAGGCTAGAATTAAGGTCTTAGAATGGCCTTCACAAAGTCCTGACTTAAACCCCATCGAGAACATGTGGAGTGTGCTGAAGAAACAAGTCCGTGTCAGAAAGCCAACGAATTTAGTTGAACTGCACCGATTCTGTCAAGAGGAGTGGTCAAAGATTCAACCAGATGCTTGCCAGAAGCTTGTGGATGGCTACCAAAAGCGTCTAATTGAGGTGAAAATGGCCAACCCATTGCTGGGATTCTTGCATGAGACAGAAGCAAAGCCGGACTACAACTATCAGGAGGCCATGCATCCTAGTAGCCTCAGACACATACAACACAATACTGTCATGGCTGGACAAAACACCTCAAAGGGCCAGAGTCACCGACAAGGTTTGTCTCTTGGGTTGGTGTGAGCTGGTGTAGCATTATTTATCCAAAACCCTAGGACGAGCAGGTGCGACACCAGGAGTGTTGTATGCTCTGCTGCCTGAACTGAGGTGACCGCACATATCAACCAATCATTGATGTAAGTGAGGACTCTCAAGCCCTTGTCCCGAAGGAAGGCTATGGCTGCTTCGGCACACTTTGTGAGTGTCTGTGGGGCCAGAGACCAAACAGTAAGGTTATATATTCGTAAATCGCACCCTGGAAGGTGACCTCTGAAATCACCTGTGTGCAGAATAAACTCTGATGTGGAAATACGCATCTTTAGGTCCACCGTGGTAAACCATTAGTTGGGTCACATAGACTCCAACAGAATGCGATGCGTGAGCATTCTGAAGCGGTAGGTCCACACAAACTCAAGTTGAAACTGAAAGGAACTACAAGAGAAAGTAGCCAGATAGTGGTTCATAGTAATTACCTCATGTGGGTTTATTACTAGCCAAGCGCTCTGTTGTTAGCCAACTAGAGTAGCGAATGTTAGCAAGCCAGGCTAATAACAGTGAAGGGGGGGAAGCAGACTAACGGTTGTGTACCGTTGGCTATCTAGTCAACTTTTTCCAATGCTGCAACCAAGTGTTCAGTCATGCACTTCAACGGTCATGTGCACTACGAGAGCTCACCCACCAGCTAGCAACAAAACTTGCACACCTGGCACACGAGGGGCACGAGAGAAAGTAACTAGGCTAGCGACTAATTAAATCTCTTGTTGGTGAACCAAACTAGAGAGAACTTCGCTCGGTAAGAGTGAAGCCTAAATCAGCAGGATTCCTGTAAGGAAGAATAAGTAACCTAATGCCCTGGGGAAAGCTTTGAACTTTCCGGTGGAACAGTTAAGCTAGGTAGCTAGGTTCTATCAGAACACTGTAGATGGGCTTGCGAATAAGCGAGTGAACAGTGTAAAGAATGAAATGGCAGTGCATTGCAGTAGCCTTTATAAGGTGGCTGGGGCAGGGTCAGCCATGCAAAGTGCTCCTGGTCTGTTCTAGACGTGATTGAATAGGGTTCCATCGAATACGGTGCGCAGGGGTGGATATCCCATAGTGAGATGTCGAACCGAGTTGTCTGAAATAGAACATGTATTGACAGTTAAATGGGAATCGAGGACACACTGTGACAAAATGTGAAAATTGTGCAGGTATGAATACTTTTGCAAGGCACTGAAGATTTCACTGCCCCCAATCATACTTTACCTAGTGAGTGACTGTTCCATAATGACGATAACCTGAACAACTTTTCATTTTTGCCTCATAGCAAATCGGGTGCAGAAGGAAATCGTCGGGCAGCTGTCAGTGGTGTAGAGGCTACCATGGAGAACCAATTTGAACTCAGCTCTGATTTCACTAAAGAAAAAGTCCAGGCACAAATAACGCTGGCTATCACAAACTGCAATGACATTAACAGTGGCACCTGTATAGACAAATCTCTCCAAAATGCAGAGTTCACACGTATGTCCCCCTTATATATTAAATTATGTATTCCCTTTATGTATGTAATGTGGATTCAGAAAAGTAAGAGGACAATCTGAAAAGCATCAGTTTCTACTCTTGCTGTAGACAGTGATATTCAAGGCTAATCTTTTTCATGTAGTATGACATTTATAGTTTGATGTGATTTCACATTTGTACATGGAAAGGTAAAAATAGCTCTTGTGCAGTTTTTTGACTTCTTTTTTTTTTTACATTTTTGATTTTCAACATCCTCTCATGTAATTCTGATGTTTATGATGGTGTTATGCGTGCATCATTGGCCCTTAAAGGGATAGTTCAGTCTAAAATGTTGTGATTAACCACACATTTACTCCAATATACATATGATAAACAAACTTTAATTTGATATCTTTCCATATCACAGTTAGCAACTTAGCTGACACATCTTTCAATATAAGGGAAGCTGATGGGGTCCAATTTGTGTGGCTACAAGGGGACCCAAAATTGAACCCCATTCACCTCTATTATGTTAGATTTAAGAGTGAACTATCCCTTTAAAGCGATGTTCCACTATATTTACATCTTATAGTTGTCCAGCACAAGGATTCAAAGTGATCGATCACCACAGTTTATCTCAATTTCTGTCAGAATCAAAAAGTCCATAACAACACTGAAATTGAACTCTATACTTTGCAGACCATAATGTAAATATTTGGTCTGTTTTAAAAGCCTTTCACGTGATTAGACTACAATAACTAGAGGAGAATAAAATGCTCTGTTCTGTTTTAAGCATACTAAATACATGGAACTAACTTCCTGTCAAAGGTGCAAGTAACTCTGCCTCTCATGTAGAGAGTGGGCAGTTGTGATGAACGGGAGGCGGGTCGACTGAACACCAGAGGTTGCTCCTATTGGATAGCTAGTTGTTTAGTGAAAACATGTGAAGCATGTGACAGAAAAACAGGAAACAGCAAAAAGTGCCCATTGGATTGGAACCTCTTTCCAAAAAATCTTTTAAAGAGTGGGTTTATGAATTACTCACCGAAAAACGAATGAAGACAAATTGTCATATATCCTTTTTAAGTGTTTGGAGTCTTAGATATTGTGTGCTTTAGATATTGTTACGGAATGAATGGCTTCAATGTACGAAACAAGCTGATTTAAGACTGCATCTAAATACCTAAAGAAGCGAGATACAGTATGAACCTAAAAACTACTGGTTGACAGCTATAAGATGAAAATATAGTTGAACATTGGTTTAAGAGTGGTAATAAATGTATTACATGCACCCCTCTGTGATTCTATGTACAGCATCTGACCTGTGTGAGCAGAAACCCTGTGACCTAATAACAACTGTGTGTAATGAAACTGATGATGGTACCACACTGTGTGAATGCTTGGAAGATTACGTGAGCACAAAGTTCTCCCAAAGATCATGCACAGGTGAGTGACAGTGGAGGTCCCTTGAACAACGAATGTTATGATATGTGGTGTGTGTTTAACAAGACTAGAAAGGTTGGATGCTTGAGGTGTGTGTGTGTGTGTGTGTGTGTGTGTGTGTGTGTGTGTGTGTGTGTGTGTGTGTGTGTGTGTGTGTGTGTGTGTGTGTGTGTGTATCCTATATCAAATTATGATAGCTTTAAATAGACTTACTTTGCTTTCTCTGTTTGCAGCTTGTCCCAGTGGTGAAGAAGCTAAAAATGACATCTGTGTTGTGTGAGTACTTAATAATAATTAATAGAATAAACAATCAAACATGATTTGCTATTATTACATAGTCATTGCCAATTTCTCCTAGATAATTTGTTTTGCTGCATTTGTGAGACTATAGTGCCTGGTACTAGTGCCTGTTTTAGTACTTGCAATGGTTAACACACAGGTATGTTTTTGCTTTGCCTGCAAAGATAAAATGAAATTCTGTACTTTCAGTTGTTCATTTGGTTATTCTGGATTGAACTGCAAAGAATGTAAGTAAACAGGCTGCCTCTGGCCATCCTCATATCTGTCTTTGGTTGCAGCGTCTTTGTTGAATTGTCATGATTAATTGTGTGTGTGTGTGAGAGAGAGAGAGAGCAAGGAGAGAGAGAGAAAGACCAAGAGAGAGAGACAATGCAACTCGTCTGTACATTAATGTTTGTATTAATGTCTGTACTGTATCTAAGCATTGTTCTGAGAGTGATTGATTGAGGGTGTGCACTTTTTTTCAACATGTCTCTCTGCTCCTTTCTGTGTGCAGCATGGAAGTTCACACTGGTTATTGTCGGTTCTGTGCTTGGTGGACTGCTCCTCATCACACTGGTCCTCCTGCCAGTAGTCGCACTCAAGTAAGTCACATATATACCCAAACACACAGACACAGACACACACACACACACACACACACACACACACAAATAAGCTGAATCTGATGAATCAATGCTATTCAAAGATTATTATTCAGAATCCTTAGATAGCACCAACTAAAAATACATTTTCTGTAATCTTGCATGATCCACATGATCATGATAATGGAGCATTAAAATATGCATAGTTATAGGCTAACTGATGTGTCTTCCTCCTTAGATCAAAAAAGAAGGGCTCAAAGAAGAGAGAGCCCAAGCCTGTTAAAAGCCCAAGCCCCTATTCCGCCAATGATTTCAGGCCATCTGTGACCAATGGGGGGATGACTAATGGGGGGATGACCAATGATAGGATGACCAATGCAAATGCAGGTTATGCCAATGCGGGGGTACCCAGAATCCCACGGGCCATAGCCAACAACAGCGGTGACCGTGGCAGCAACCTGGAGATGACGGCGAGTGGTAGCAGACAGCCACTGGTGACCAGGGCTGGCAGCGGAGTGGTAAGAGTGTGGAAAGAGAGGAAGGGAGGGAATAATGCAGGAAGTGTGTCAGGGAAGAGCGGGAGGGAGTTTAAAGAGATGGAAACACAAATATTAACTGCAGGCTTTTTTCTGTATATTAATCATCTAGGTGGCCCGTCTAGCTGATTTTAGGACCCGCCTATGTCAAAACAGTATCTGAAATAGCGAGAAAATACAGATCCCTCTTGGCGCCAATGTCCTGGTCTGGAGCTTGGCCTTCGCTTATGGTCATGTAGTCAAGATGCACCATCAGGCATTGTTACTCAACCTGACAGGAATAAACCAGCACGACCACTGTGACATACATCGATCTAGTATGCTTACAGTTAACATCATTGTTGAAAAATATGTGTGAAAATACTAATTATGAGTACAAATGAAACATTTAAGCCCACATTAAGATTGGAAAAATTTAGGAGATAAGAATTCTCTGTTGTACACCTCCATTATCGCACAGCCTGCAGCCAGCAGACAGTCTGGCCAGTCAAAGACATTTAGCTTACTCTTCATGTTGACATTATCTCTTTATTATTGATTCATTTTGTACAAATGCATAAATCTGCATTAACTCACATGCTATTACATTAGATTACAAGACCCCAACCCTGGTGTTATTTACAATTGAGACCGTAAAGGAAATAGTTGGTATCACCACACTACCGTGCAAACCTATTTCAGCGTGTGACCTGTTCCAGCACACGCCTTTTCAGTGTCCAGTCAATCAAGCATGTGCCTATTTGAGCATTATGGGATATCTTGTTGCCAGAACATCGCAGGACTATGGGAGCACATGCCTATCTAAGCGTGGAGTGCCGCGCAGAACAAAGCAACAGTTGCACACTAATATTTATTTTAAATCGTATTTACAATGGCTGTAAAAAGTGATCTAGAAATGGACACTATTTCCTGCCTATGATTGATACTATAAAAAATATATTTCACTCTGCTTAAATAAAGCCATTTAGGAATGGAGAAACTTCGATATTTTGTTTCTTTTCTAAAGAACAGTCACTCGCCAACATATCTAATTCATACCACAGCTTGGTTGAATATACGATTCTGATTGGCAGAAGGGGCATTCTAGAGTGTACATTATTTTTCAATACATTAAGTAGTTCCAGTAATTTTAATGCACTCTACGTTGAAGTAGGGCCTCTACTGACTGAGTGACACATAGGCGACATTCATTGGGGGCGGCAAAAAAAATAAAATAAAATAAAAGACTGCAATTGGAGGTGACGAGGACTAGATGATTCTTTCAAGCTATAAGCCTTAACTTCACACATTTATTACCTCAAAATCATTGTCCAGATCACCTTACGAACATGTGGGCATGTGAAAACAGCTTCCAAATGTGTTCTTTAGATAAAAAGCTAGATATCACTCGTTTGAGGATTTTACCCTAAGTGATGTATTTGGGGGTAATCACATGGTTTTGAAAACTACAAGGAGCTTTAGGGTGGAGTGAACTAACCGTTTCTGAATAAACTACTGCCTGGTTTGTTTACATCCATGCGCAAAGCACTATGGACGTTGTAGGAAGTTCATCATTCCGGCTATTACTTCCTAGTGTGATAAAAGGCTACAAAAACCACTAATCACTAACTGTTGAGTCGTGGTGACAATCGGTGAAAAAAAAAGTCCCAAAAACAATTATAGATGTCGATATCTCTCTCAAACTGCAAGCACAAAACAACTACTCTGCCTGCCGACCGGCCTCCCTCACTAGCAGAAGCACACTGACTTTTCCAAAACATTTGTTTGTTACATTTGACTGTTGTTAGAATTTCAAAATCACAAATAGAATAAAATCTAGAAACACTTTTACCACCAAGAAACGTTTCAGTACACTACAAGCTCCCCTCTGCAATACTTGCTATCTTTATTTAGAAATAGCCCCTGTATCCATGGTCTTCTGAAAAGTCGGGTAGCCCAGATTGGGTTCTCGAGATGCAGCGGTAACCACAACTGGTGAAGTTCACCATTGCTGTTAAATAGATAGGGCAGCTTCAAGAGCCGAGAGAATTATAAAGGGAAGATCAATTAAAAGAATTTACTCCGCAACATGAGTATCAGTCATGCTGTTAAACTCTGTTGAATTGCATGAAATGTGCACACATTTTCCTAGGAGAAATCAAAGTTTTAATGAAGCCACCATGGTGCCAAAAACCCCAGCCTGTGGAGACAGTGAGCTGGCCAGATGAACACAGAACAAATAGTAATGTAAAATAACCTGCATGAAATGCACTTCTAAAAGGCCCACTTCAGCAATGTCCATTTTCAAAAATATAGGTTGCTAGCAATAAAGGTTAGCTAAGTTGATTGGCCAACACTGTGTAAGGAAAAAGTGGAGGGGTTGTTGCTCTCGAAACATCACTTCTGCTCAAAGCCAATCAAAATGTGACCTCTCGGCTAATAACAATAACAACTGAATCGGCTAATAACAATTTCTCCAGACCTCCAAAGTAGGCGTGAGAACAATGTGATTTGGAGTGATGGCTACACAAGATTATTGACACATTGTTCATTACAAATAATATCTGTTTTTTTGTTATAGATGGGTGCTTATCAGAACCCTGATGATAGGAGCTTCAGGAACCCATACGCCCAAAACCGGGGCCAAAACAACCCCTACTACGTACACGACGATGGAAGACGAATCAACTAAAGAGCCACGGCAAAAGTTGACCCAGGACACCGTTTATCTCAGAAATCAGAAAACTGTGCCAATGGTTTAATTACATTCAGTGTAACTTGTGTATGACTAATGACAACTGTTGCAGTGCCCACTCTGTCCTTCAGAGTTTTACATATCATTCAGTTCATTCACTGTCATCACATCTATCTATATTATATTACTCCAAGCTGCCGGAGGATCTCCTCCCAGAGTCCTTATTATAAGCATGGCTTATGTCACTGTTGGCTGTATTGGAAACTAACTGTATTAACATTACCCATAATTCTCTGTGTAACATATTGTTATGCAGCATTCCATGGTGCAAGTTTATAGGCCCACTGACAAGTTGAGAATCTCATGGCCCCCTCTTGCGCTTCTGCCCCAACTTTATACTGACTCCCATACAATCCTCTAATCCACTACTTCCAAAAAATGTGAACAAATAAAATGGTGGACAATTAATCAAATAGGCTCAGCATTGCAATATGGGCCACAAACGTAATCATGACATGCTTTCAAATGTAAATGTAAGCAACGCATATTTATAGGTCATCATGAATCAAAGAAGCACTATGATATAGTGTACCTTGAGCTCTTATCCGCAAACCCAGCAATGTTTGATTTGACCTATACAAGATAGCGTAATGAGGGTAAATGTTTTAGCAGTGTACACTACAGTGGACATATGATAAGACAGGTACTGTAGGTAGATAGGTACAGTACGAGACCGCTGATAGATGGGGAATGGGACAGAGATCTACATGCAATATGCTCTTTTAAATACACCTAATTTAGAAGCTCATACTTCAGTTTACAAAAATAAACATTGATTGCCCTTCACTTCCATGAGTGCATCTGATGCCATGCATGGGGAAAATGTGTTAAAATGTTTTTCTAGACCTAAGAGGCACTGTAGACACCACATAACCTACTTCTTCATAATTGGTTTGGTTAAAGAATGTGAAGCAACTGTGATAATGTCTTATGTACAATTTTCTTTAAGCCTAATTGCATTGAAACAAAAAATCTGATCCAATGGTTTCCTTCCCTAACGATGCGGTGCCGCTCATTTTATTCCATTACTGGAATGGAAATCAATAACAATCTGTAAGGGGTATTATGGTACACTCGCACATGATTGCAGTCTCAGATGAAGGGTGTTCACACTGCGCCTTTTTCCCTGGCTGCAAAAAAAGCGAGGCTCCTCACAAGGTGAAGTTGAACTATTTCTAACTTTGGCACTCTTCGAGCGGTGCTCCAAAAAGAGCGAGGCGCACTGCCATGACATAGGAGCGAGTGCTTCAAAGCGCATTCATGCCTTATACTGCAACTGTTGTAACTCATGAAAAACTTGAAATCAATATAAAATCCACGCCAAAGTTACGTGCATATCCCTTGTCAGGGTTTTGGCTTCACGACTCGTTATGATTGTTTGAGTCAGTAATTTTATTTGAAATGTATCTTATTTATGAATGTATGATGAGGTTTTAGTAAAAAATTGGGAATATGGAAATGGACTGAAACCTATAGAAATTACTTGGTACTGTTCGCATGAGCTTGGTTAATTTCTTGCTTGTCGGAATTTGCTGATATGCCTTTCTCCTTAAAGAGCAATGCAGTCAATAATCAACTTTTAAGTTGGCCAGAGATTGCACATGTTTAAATACACCAATCCTGGTGTTAAAAGCAATCTACCAACCTCTATTGCTCAAATGGTACAATAGATGAGCTTGGTCTGAAGTATTTAGACCATTGGACAATAATGTTATAATAGTTATAATATTTTCCAGACTTAGGGTTATATATAGGGTTATGAGTAGTTAGGGTTAGGGTTAGGAGTGAGGTATGAGTTAAGGTTAGCGATAGGGTTAGGGTTAGGGAATGGTTAGGGTTAGTGTTAGTCAATGGTCTACGCCAACCCCAGAAACGGTCGGCAAAAAACACAAGCTTTGCACAATCAAACTAGACGATAAACCTATGACAAGTCCGATGTTGTCACATATCTGTAGCTATGCCCTTAATGTAAATAAACATGTGCATGATGTGCATGACACTGTTCAATGCTACACATATAATGATGTCACTTTTAATTCAAAATTGTGTAAATGAGATGTGCTTCTCTTTGTTAATGTTGGGAAAAAATGAAAAAAAGTGCTTTAATAGTGCAATAAAATCTGGTTAATAATTTGAATTTGTATTCAAGTGTTATCCATGAAGTTGTAATGAGTTCATACCATAATGGGTAACACTTTACATTAAGGTTCCCTTTGTAAAGGATTTATAAATGGTTCATAATTAGTTAAGAAATCACTTACAGTATAACCAGTTTATTATTGAATTATAAACAATTTACAAACAGTTATAACTCACTAGTTTAGATCATGAACATTATTTACAATGGTTGCACAGTTGGGAAGGTTATTTCCTGAATTGTGGGGATGATTCGGTTGGCACCAAAAACAAATATCAGAAACACAGCCAAAAGCTGCCACCAATGGCTCACTTGTCTTTATTGATGATTGTAACTGCTGACGGCAGCAACAGAATGAATTCTGAAGTGTATAGAAACATCTTGTCTGCTCAAGTGCAAGCAAATGTCTCCAAATTCATTGGATGGCGCTTCATCATACAGTAAGACAATGACCCAAAACATACTGCCATGGCAACTAGGGAGTTCTTCAGGGCCAAAAAGTGGAAAGGTCTTGACTGGCTAATCTTCAGATTTAAATCCAATTGAACATGCATTTAATAGACCTCAAAACTAACAACAACTGAAGATGGCTGCAGTACAGGCCTGGCAGAGACCTGGCAGAAGATACCCAGTTATGTTCCTGTCACATGTGTCATTTGTGCCTGGAAACAGTTTACTTTGAAAAAGTTTGGCTTTGAAAAAGTGAATCCTTTGCAGAACTTTGAACAGAATGAGGCTCAAACGCACACATGAGGAAGTGGAGTAAACTCTAGCGAGCGCTTCCTCCCACCTGTCATCTGCCAACTCCAGCTCGATTCTCATTCCCAATCATTTTTAATCTTTGCAAAAGGGGACGTATCAGAGGATACCATGATATTATATAAAATTGAGGTAAGACCACAAATCTGTGGGAATAAGATGATCTCCTCTGACAAGACACATCCCAAACTCGCCATATTTGGTCCTCTGTGGCTCAGTTGGTAGAGCATGGCGCTAACAACACTTAGGTTGGGGGTTAGATCCCCGCTGGGACCATATATATTGAAAAATGTATGCACTCATTGCAATGTAAGACGCTCTGGATAAAAGTGTCAGCTAAATGGCATATATAATATATTTCACATCCGATTAACTAAGCAGTGGAGCCTATTTCAACTCAATGAATTAAATAGTATATGCTATGAAAAATAAAAACCCTGAAGATCAAGCTGCTAGGCGGGACCAAACAGACTTTCTTAATCAGAGGACATTTAGCAGGAGAACAATGTTACCAGTAGATGGCGAGAGAGGACTAAAATAAGGAAAAAGCACATCAGACAAAATAATAAAATAATAACCAGGCCAAAAAAAATATGGCTTGATTCAACAGTTTTAAATTACATCTGGATTCTGCTTGCTCCGGGATATCAAAGTTGTAATCCACGCTGTGGAAGGTGATGCGTAGGTGGGCAGGGTGGGAGAGCCCAAACTGAATTCCCTTTTTGTAAAGCCAGGACTTTATGTCATTGAAAGCGGTTTCCTTCTTTCCAATGCTTGAGCAGAAATCCTTGTACAACTTAATGGAGTGGCCCTGATAAGCAACATTCCGGTTCTGCTTGGCCCACCGCGAGACAGGTAGGTGGCAGGGGTGGCAGGCCTCTCTAACCCTGGAGGTTAGAGAGGCCGGCCAGCAATCGGAAGGTTGCTGGTTCGATCCCCGCTCCAGGAGGGATGTGAGCAGAAATCCTTGTGAGCTGGTGACTGGAGGATTACTGGCATCATATCCAGGTGCCTACCACTACCGTTGTGCCCTTGAGCAAGGCAATTAACCCCTAACTGCTCCAGGGGTGCCGGAATATGGCTGATCCTGTGCCATCACTTCTATCCTCCTATTTACATTCTGAAGTAGTAATAATAGGTGGTTTTATTTACCACCATATCATCATGGACCAGAATCTCAAAGGAATGTTTCCAACATCTTGTGGAATCAATGCCACGAAGAATTGAGGCTGTTTTGAGAGCAAAGTGAGGCCCTACCCAGTATTGGTATAGTGTTCCTAATAAAGTGTTCGGTGAGTGTATATGGTCTCTAAATGTGCATCAGTCTGGCTTTAGACCTGGTCATAACAAAGTCTGAAATAGGCCTGGATCAGGCTTCATGTAGATGGTTTATTGGTAAATTATTTAACAGACAGAATGCAGTGTGTCTTAACTGATGGTGTTGTCAGGTGTTCTGGACATAACAAAGGGTATTCCACAAGGATAAATTCTTGGTTCGGTTCTTTTTACTATTTACATCAACAATATTGGATTATCTGTAAATAATTGTAACCTGCATGTATATGCCAATGACACTGTTCTATATGCTATTGCCCCCACGATTGACCAGGCTCTTTCTGAGCTATAGTCTGCATTCACTGTCCTGCAGAGAGCATTTGTTGGGCTGAGGTTGGTGCTTAATGCTGGAAAGCAAAATATGTTATTTACCAAATCACAGAAAAATTTATCTGATTTATGGATTTGTGGATTGTGCAATCAACCTTCATGCCAGTGCTTGATTATGGTGATGTCAAAGTGCAGCAGCCACTACTCTTAAACTTTTGAATGCCATCTAGCATAGCGCCCTTTGCTTTATCACAGGTGATAGTTTTGCTACTCATAATTGCATACTTTATCAAAAAGTTGGCTGGACCTTGTTAAAGTCCCGCAGATCTCTTCATTACTCCCTTTTTGTGTATAACGCCTTACTGCATAAACTCCCAGCTTACCCAACCTAATTAATTTGAAATGGAAGAAAATCAATTACCTAACTCATTCTCAGAGTTGGTTAACTCTTGAGGTTCCTCGGGTCTCCACGAATTGGGTAAATCCGCCTTTAGTTGTGGTGCACCTCACTGCTGGAACAATCTGCAGAGAACGTTTCAGTTGGTTGCTCTGGTGCCGCTAAGCCAGTTTTAAGTTTTGATTGAGGACCTCTTTGTTGAAAAATGTTTGTTTTTCTTGATTGTGTTTTATTATGTTGTAATTGTGTATGTGTATTATGTATTGTTGTAAACTGTGTGTACGCAGGGCTCTCTTGTAAAAGAGACCTTGGTCTCAATGGGACTCCCTGTTAAAATAAAGGTAAAAAAACAAACAAATATGAATGATCTCGTTCACATCAGCTTGGTCTGTAGCGAGGACACCGTGTTTTCCTCAGGGCGGCTTCGATGTCACGGAGAGTAGCTGTGTGCGTTGCCACAGTAGACGTAATGGCATCCAGCGATGCCAGGACTGGAGCTCTGGATTTATCCAGGACTCTAACCAGCACATCAGTCGTTATAGGAACAGGTAAGCCCCCAGAATTACTCCCCTGCTGAAGTTCTTATTGCCATATTGGTTTCTTCTTCCTGCTGGGAATCTGCAGATTGTTGCGTTTGATTTCTCCCACCTGAGTGCGTAGACTTGTTGCTCACATTTACACAATTTCAATCCCTGTGAACTAAAGAACGTATTGTGCTAGCACAAATATACGAAAACAAATGAATTACATAATGGAATAAAAGAATAAAAATGAGTCGGGACAGACACAACGCGCGTCTTTACACTCCATCGTACAACCCTAAGACCGCAAAAATGTCTTAAACAAGTCACTGAATAAATTCAGTTGAGTCCATCTAAGTGCAAGGATAATAGTTAATGTGATTTCTGAATTCATATCTTTGTTTTTATAGTGTCTCTGAATTGCATAGGAATCAATTACACACTGTGTGGATTAGGCCTTAGACTGCCAACTCTCAACTCAAAAATTTCAGATTTTTCTCTTGATCCTGACAAACTCCCCAATCCTTGCCAGTGACAAGCATACCCATAACATGATGCAGCTACCACTATTCTTCACACAAGGGATGGTGCAAAAACTGTATTGCATGTGCTGGAATTGCACTAACCTTAATGCCTTGTAGTAAAACCAAATAAACACATTTCCAGCCACTTTCTTTGCTGTATCACTTGAATTCATTGTTGCAAACACAATTATGGATATGAAATAGATTTTCTTTCATTAAAGGATTCTCTTTGGCCACTTAATTTTGTAGAGTGACTGATGATATCGTCCCATCGACTGTGCTTTTTCCTCTCAGCCATTCAACTTTGTAGATTTTTTAAAGTCTCCCCAGGCCTCAGGGTCGCATTCCTGAGCAGTTTTGTTCCTCTGCATTTGCTCAGTTTGTAATGACAGCCTGACCCACACAGTGTGTAATTGATTCCTATGCAAATCAGAGACCCTATAAAAGCAAAGATATTAATTGAAAAATCACATGAACTATTATCCTTGCATTCAAGAGGTATACAGTAATCCCCCCAACTCCCATCCCCAATACACTAGTAGATCATTACTGTAGATAATACTAGCCATTGTCATTGATGTGTATTATTGTGTCGTGTTATGATATTCATGCAATTGGTCATATGTACCGGACTGCAGTTTACTGATCAACAATTACTTTATTTTGATTATTTTAGAGTCTGGGGACACTTTATAAATGATTTTGTATACAAAAAAATTTCTGTGTGATCCTTATAGTAAACCAAAGTAAACTAAAAACAAGAATTAATTGAATTACATAATGGATTATAATACTATATTATACATTATAATACTTCCGTTTATAGTACATTCACACATTTTAAAAGATGTGATTTAACTGTACAGAGGCATCTCAGAGGCTATTATATAACATTATTGAGCACCGTAGCTAGCTAGTTCACCTTGCATTGAAAGCTTAATGCTACTAGCTAACTGGCTAATAACTGTATTTGATAAAGAGCGTGAACAAGCAAGCTATAGCTGTAATGCTTTTTAAACTTTTTTTTTAATTTTTTTTAAAGAGGACTGTTAAAGACCCCTTACAGTGTAAACCCCTCTCTATCTGTTGCAGAGGTTCTGCAAGTCTTCCTATTCAGGTTTAAACTGAAGATTCATACATGGCTATAAATCTCTTTGCACCATTATGTTAGTTAGCTAACATAATTTCATGTTTGGTTTTCATAAAGGGCTGAGGCAATGACCATACTGTCAGAAAATTAGCCATGGAACATGAATATTAATGGATTATGGAAACACACCCATTGTGTAATGCAGGCTTACCGTGTTGTTTTTAAATCTCTATGTTACTCTCAGGTTTTTTTTAATGATTTTTTTTTTTTACATTTTCTCCACACTCCACTCAATGAAGGACAGGTCAGTTCATCTCTAATTTATCACTATGTCTTATTAACCAGCCTGCAAACAAACCCAACAGCTATGGGCCCACTTGGGCAAGACAAGACACTGTCGGTGGCTCATGACAACCGACACACTCTCTTACAGTATACACAAACATGTTCTCATTCTCTCACACAAACCCAACATACATACCTTTACACAAACACCCTGTATACATACCCTTACACACACATACCTTTACACAAACACCCTGTATACATACCCTTACACACACATACCTTTACACAAACACCCTGTATACATACCCTTACACACACATACCTTTACACAAACACCTTGTATACATACCCTTACACACACATACCTTTACACAAACACCCTGTATACATACCCTTACACACACATACCTTTACACTGACAAATCCAAATGCATCTTTTCTTGTGCAACAACAACAACAACAAATTGCACATCACAGTCAGCGAACAGTGGCCTTCATATTTGGTGTTTTATTTTGTGTCACATAATGTACAGCATATGGTGTATTCCAGTCTTGAACCTGAAAACACACTGCTACCTTGTTATTAATTCATGGCCTTCAATACTGGATTGAATTACTGCCCACAGTAACCCTGGATTTACTTTGACTGTGTCTGTCCTCTATCACACCACACACACACACACACACACACACACACACACACACATACACCCCACATATAATACTGGACACATATAACTGAGACTCGTAGTAGCTGTTGTCAGATCATCCTTTTTTATTATTCAGAGCTGCCATTAGTACGTTTTGTAAAAATGTCAAAGAAACAATACAGGTTTTTTTTCTCTCACCCCTCTCACCCACGTCTGCCTTTTTGAATTTCACTCCATAACACATTAACATCTGTTATGCCACAGTTGTTACACTGTGCAACGTGTTGCCTTTTGATTTGTATCATTTTCAATAAAACAGTACTTCTTGATGAAATCTAGGGACCACATATGTTCCTCTGCTTGTGAACTAGAGATCAAAGTCCCAGATTGAAAGTGCACTGTGCCTTTAAGAGGGTGGGAAGGGGAGGGATCCACATGAATAAAACATGAGTGTATTCAGTGGTCATGCCAAGACATGGGTAGGAGCCATAGAGCTAAGTATACACTAGAGGTAGCACTCCCCTAAATGAAATGTGATTACATTGGGAGCACTGTGTACAGCAGTCAACTTACTTTATCTTCTGTGTTTTGAGTCGGTGTGAATCCAATGTTAGTGTTTCATTGCCACTTGCTGTGCTGGAGTGTTTGCTTTCATAGTATTAACACAGCTCCAGTGTCTCATACAGTTCATTTATTATGTTATTTATAATTTTATTGAAGAAAAAGAGACCATGTGTTGATCCAATTGGCTGATGACTTCCCAGCTCATAGAATGTCCCATCTACTTGACTACATGGCACTCCCCATGCTGTTACAAAAGTAATGAGTGGGAGAGATGGAGACCACTCAATCTAGCCTTTTAAAGTCTTTGGTAGGAGCTCTCCTGCGCTTTAGCATGCTGGCTTTCACACAACCACCCACCCCACCCCACACAGACACACACTCACATCTCCCCATCTCACACTCACACGGGCTAACAGTGTGTCTCCACCTGAAGACGTAACACAGAGAGGAGATACAGATGGAAAGAGAGGAATGAAAATGGAGCAGGAAGAGAAAAGCTAATTGAAGAAGAATAATAAATATTATGAGAGGAACAGAAAAGAGAGTGAAAGGATAAAAGGAGAGCGGTGGAGGGACACAGTACAAACACGGTACAGGACAGTATAGAAGTGTGTCGTGGTTGCAGAATGGGCAATTCTTCATCTCCAGGCATGTCAACTCTATCTCCGTGCATTCTGTAGTTGCAGGTATTTTTTATTTGAGTGCCTTTCTTTCAAATGCTGGGGCTCGAAGTAATCATACTGTGCATCTGTTCATTTGGGTAATTATTTGTACTATTTGTACTTATCTTTCATTGATGTCTTAGTCGGTGTCCCATTGCCTGTTCTTCTCGTGTGATGGCTATGCTTTATTGCCTGTTCTTCTTGTATGATGGCTATGCTTTATTGCCTTTAAATTGATAATACTGTAATAATAATGACATGCTAGTTATGAATTGTACAGTATAGCCCATATAATTAATTTCAGAGAAAGGGGAGTGTGTGGGGCTAGTAAGATGTTGGTGTCTTGCTTAGTCCACCACTGCTGCTGATTAAATGTTGCTACTGTATGAATGTGACTGTTTGTTGATATGCCAATGGTTTGTGAATGCACTTCACAAGCCAAATAAAAGTGAAAGGAGGTTATTGATGGTCATACTCCCTATGCTAGTAAAGACTTGGACAGCAGGTTGTGTGCTTTTAACTGTAATGGCAAGTTGAGATCATAATATAAAGCATATTATGGATACAAATCAAGAGAGAGAGAGATAGACAGTCAGACATAGAGGACTGAAAAAGATAGTGACTTGAGACGTATAACCTCTTTTCGATGGTCAGGATGTTGATATTGCACCTTAAGATTGAGTTAGTATTTGCTTTGTATACAGTGAATATAGATTTTTACTGTGGAGGTTGTATTTCACTGTCTTGTCAGACATGGGATATTACTTCAAATACTTATTTGTGCTTGATTGAGTTTGCCTGGCACAATGGAACCAATGGAATAGTCAAAGTGCAAACCCTGCCACTGTGTTGTCCAGACAGACTCAAGCAAACAGTCAATGTATTTTGAATGTATTTCAAACACTTTGAAGGATGGTGGGAAGGATTTTGCCTCATACAGTTTTTTGTATTTTTCTTCTTATTTTTCCTAGATTTTCTTTTGCCTTGAAAGTGTGCATGAAGCTGTGTAGATCAGTGAGAGAGAATCATAATTTAATGTATTTCCATTTCAGACTCAGGGGTAATTTAAATTGTGCAGGGGGATGAATATGTTTTCAAGGCACTGTGAAAGATGACAAAATAAAATGACAAAATAAGGGATGTGAAATATGAAATATAAAAAATACATCGACATTTCCTAAATTGTTCCTGAATATGAAGGACATTATGAAGGACATAATAAAAAGGACATAACAAAAAGAAAGATAGGTGAAACAGAATAACCTGAATACCATCACCAGACTGTGACTATTTAATAATTTGAGGCCTCTCTATAATGTTTCCTATTATTATTCCAAGGGATTGATAATATACTAATATTCCCTGTAATAATCGGATTATTCATGAAAAACAGTCCTTACAATTCACATTTTACAAGTGTCACACCAAATGACAAAAAAGTGTCCTCTTTTATCCTGAAAGAGGAAAATGTTTTTTCATCCTGTCATCTTTTGTGGAACTCAAAAGGCCATGTCACATCCACGACTATGTTCTTCTTTAGAGATAGCGTGTTTTGCTGATAGGAAGTTATTTTCTCAGTTCTGTTGATGTAGAGATTTCCTTAAATGCCTGTCTCTTCATGTGTTATGACTATAGTGAGTCAAGCTCACTCTCCTCAGTGACATGTCAAAAACCCTTGGAGAAAAGTAGAACATGATAGCAAGCGCATGAGAAGTTCAAGTGACTGGGGATGAAAAGGGATACAGGAGTCTGTCACTCAGAAATAGTTATTTCGGAGCTGGGAAATTGAGCTAAACTGTGTTTTTTCCTGTGTCATTTGATCTAGCTTGTTGTCAGTGAGGAGTGGCTGAGAGAGAGACAGAGAGATATAGATAGAAAGCATGAAACCACTAAATGCAGAAAGGCACAGACATGAAAGCTCATTTATGCCAAGAACCTGCAGGAGAAGTGACTTTCAGTCCAAATGTTTACTCAGGGAAGTCAGTTGCAGGAGAAGCAGTGAAAACACTTCATTTTACAGTCCCATTATACTAACACTCAATGTGTAGTCAATGTGAAATTAGTCTAACAGCATTGGTGACATCTTGTGACTTCTTCACCCTTCGCTAAGTCTCATCTCCGTAGTTACTGTTGTTGTCTTTCACAAGCGTCACTGCTCTCAGAGTAAAGCCTGCTGTATCACGGTATAACCACGCCTGCACAAGATAGTACTTACCGGATAAGTGTGCATGCATGCATCAGGCAAATGCATTTGTGGATAATTTTTGCATGTACAAGCAGAGTGTTAGTGCCAAAATTCTGTAAACAAATGTGACCCGCAAAAGCAGATTCAACAGTTAATATAACAATAATATTGTCAGTAATCTATCTCCATATGCCTGGAGTGTCAAATGGACGGGTTTGCAATTTTGAGACTATCCCATTGGCTTCAATGTGCAAGGCAATCTCAATCAAGCAGAGAAAAGTATTTGAAATGATGTCAAACACAATTTGAACCCAGATCTGAATTCCAAACATATAAATCACAGGAGTGAATGCGTTGGAATATGAACATAACAATTAAACACATCTATATGTATCACCTTGGAGTGGATGTGGAAACACCATATGGATAAATTAATTTAACTTAATTTAATTGTGATTAACTTCACAGGAGTATTTCAATTGGAAACATCACATGAGTGAATTCAGTATATATAAACGACGTGAATGAATATATAAACAAGAATTGGGCGGCTGTGTATATTTCACCTCTGAGTGGATGTGTAAACATGCATGTACTAACAACTCAATATGATTGGGTGTCTAATCACATACACAAGTCATTGCGGCACAACAAGCATAGCAGCATTGCTACGCATTAGAAACCCCAAAAAGGAAAAGAGAGGAAAGATAGAGTTGTAGTCATTAATAGAGAGACAGCTCTCCTCGCATCCAGTGTTATCTGCTGAAAGGTGGAGGCTTGGGGAGGATAATTCTGCTCCAGGCTCATGTGCAAAGCCGAGATACAGTGAGAGAGGGGGAGAGAGAAAAAAAGAGGCTGGTTCATATGCAGCTCGTCCCTGTAGATGGAGAGGATTATACTCTCAGAGAGAGGGAGAGACACGCGCACACACACACACACACACACACACACACACACACACACACACACACACACACACACACACACAGACACACACAGACACACACACACAGTTTCAGCACTGCACTGTGCACTCCTTCTAGCTCTTCAGTAGCATTCGATGCATACACCAACGCGTGTGCACACACACGTGTGTTCAAAAATGCACACACACTCCACTGCCATGTAGAGCCTCCGCAAAAGGATCCACTGGCACAGGACTAATCAGGTATGGTACATTCATTCATTCATGCACGATTGACACAAATGCATCAGTGGATTTTGGCATGAGGTTCTGAAATAAGCCAAGCAGTCTTGTCTTTTGCTTGCAAAGCGCTCTTGCAGACTGCATGCACTGAGATTAGCTGGTTGGCTTTTGCATAACCCAGGAGAAGGAAGGGGGGATTTTGAAGGAGAGAGAGTGTGGAGCCCAAATCCTTCAGTATCCCGTCGCCCAGGGAGAGAAGTATGCGGCAGCCAGGGTAGGCTACAGCCTAACCTGGATCGACCTTGAATAGTTAATGGGACTGTTAAAGCCATGTGCCATTTGGAGGGGCACAAGTCGCCAAGTCTCGCCTCCTAAATGGTACAGTTAGCCTTTGCCAGTTTCTCTCCTGTGGCAACTGGGTTTTGAATATGTATGAGGTGGTAGGAGATGTATTGGTACAAGATGCAAATGGACATGTAGCTGGCTTGATGTATTAATTGTGGGCAATTAACTCATATTTCTTGTGGAATCAGGAAGTGCGATGTGAGGAAGGAAATGGTGATGAACATGGAGTAACCCTTAGGGTTTTTTGCACTGATGGCTTATGATAACATTTTACTTTGAAAATTCTTAGTCTACTTCTAGGTTTTTGTTCTATATCTGAAGCAATTGCAGTGTCAGTGATGTAACACATAGGGTTCATCGGCTCAGCCTGAAGAAAATACTGCTGACTCCAAATTGATTTCATGCTTTTGAAAATGGTGTGTTTTTGAAAATCTAAGACTTAAAGAATCTAGCACCCTCAGAATCCTCTTTGATGCTAGTTTGATATCATTTTGTAAAACCCCAGTGATCTAGGGCTTCATTTTCTGCAAAATGGATTTCAATGAAGTCATACTCCTGCAGTGGGGAACTGCGGCTTGTGGGTGAATCAGAGTTTTATTGTGATTTCTTTGATCCAGATTTTATTTTTCAAAGAGCCGTATCTGTCTGACTCGTTGTTACCCCTTTGTGGGACTTCATCATGCCGTGAATTCATCATTATATGAAACCTTAATTGATTTCTCTATAAATGCTGTCAAATCAATCAATCAGACAGGTTTGAATCAGAATGCTCACTCATATGCTAAGGTATACAGTCTGGACAGACGAGGGCAGTGCTTCATTCCAGAAAGTTGTTCCTACCCATCTGCCCTTGTTCACTCCCCTTGACATATTTGATAAAGTAGGACTGGGTAGGTGTAAGCAACATAGTGAAAACTAGATGGAGCTCTAACAGCTTGTACATGCCCAGTGGTCTCAGATCTGTGAAGGAGAGTGAATTTCTGGAAAAAAAAACTAGAAGACCACCATTTGACTTAAATGTGACATTGTGGAGGATACACTGTAAGTTGAATGTGGCCGAACCATGATGAAGTATACGTAACAGTGTGGTGAAGCAGTAATGTGAGCTGTAATATGGGAGAAGAGTAAAATAGCGGTTTGGCTGTGTGGTAGAAATTGAGAAGTGGGTTCGGTATTGCACAACAGTAAGGGAAGGATGAGCTGACACTGTATGAGACAGTGAACTGGGGGCGGAGTTAGGATAAGAGAGCAGCAATATTTTAGAGCGGCGATTGATTGAGAGTGCTTATGTGGTATTGATGATTTGTGATACTGTATAGCAGAAAACTGTTGATATTAGTTTGTGATATAGGACTGGTGTGCTGACAGTGGTTTGTGGTATAGTAGTAAAGTATGATATTAGGTTGTGATATAGGAGATGGAGTGTTGATGTTAGTCTATGATATGATGTAAGAGGAGTGCTCAGTATTGATGTGACACGGTATAGTTGATGTTGGTTGGTGATATAGGAGTGAAATGCTGACATTGGTTTGTGATATTGTGATGATGTTGTGTTGTAGGAGAGGGGAATGTTGATATGCGTCTACCTCTATGATATAGGACTGGAGTGTTGATATTTGTCAATGATATAGGAGTGTTGATATTGTTCAGTGATGTAGATGGAGAGTGCTCAGTACTGATTTGGTTAGGAAATATAGAAGCAAAGTGCTCAGGGCTTATATTGGTCAGTCATACTGTAGTGGACTGGAGTGTTCAGGGTTGATCAACAGGAATGTGCCATGCTAATATTGAAAGGTGATGGAACCGTAATGAACAATGCACAGTATCTCACTGTGGTCTGTGATATAGGAGTGGAGGATGTTAATATATGGTTAGATTAGGATATAATATGAAATAATAATAATGCATTCATTTTGTATAGCGCTTTTCTCAGTACTCAAAGAATAAATAGATAAATAAAAAGTCAAACAAAAAAAGCAAGTTTAAAAAGATGCGTTTTGAGGGATCGTTTGAAGGAGGAGAGCGTGTTGGATTCTTTGATGTCTTTTGGGAGAGTGTTCCAAAGAGTGAGGGCTGCAGCAGAGAAAGCCTAGGTCCGGTGTTTAGTCCTGGTGATGGGGACAAGGAGGTTGGCATCAGCTGACTGGAGACTGTGGGGAGGGGTGTGCTGGAGGAGGAGGTCAGAGAGGTAGGAGGGGGCCATGTTGTTGAGGTGCCATGTTGTAGTTCTGCTGGTGAAGTCTGCCTCTGACACATTCACGCCTACCTCCTGGAGAGTGCTCCTGATGTTTTGGGGTTTTTCTTAATCATGGTGAGCATTCTTCGGTAATCCACTGTAGAAGTGTTTCTTGGCCTAAAAAGTGTTGTAATTTCTGAATGGTAAAACCAATATGTACACAAATACCCTCAAATAAAAGCTGAGAATATCTACTTTAACTTACTAGTAATTGTTTGATTTCAAATCAAAACTTTGGGAGTTTATAGCCAAAGGAAGAACAAAAAAAATGATTTCACTTCACTGTCCCATTACTTACACAGGGAACTGTATATTAGTGATATAGAAGGAGAAGGTGCTGATACTGTAGTGATATATGAGTGCTGAGTACTGATATTGATGATTAGTCATTAAAACACTAGGAGTTGAGGGCCTGGCTGTGAGGCCACGGCAGCTTGGCTGTGATTGAGACCCAGAGGAGCTGACCTAGCGACCTGCTGCATTAGTCATGGCCTCCAGCCCATTTAGGCCTGCAGCAGAAAAGGGCATGGGCTAAGGAGACATTTGGCTCTGTGGGGACAGGTAGATCACTGATAGCAAACAGCTTGATGGGGACTGGGTTGGTCTGAGCGTTGATTAAGGAAAATAAAGGACTGCGTATACAATACATACAGTGCATGTGTATCTGTTTGTCCTTGTGTAGTGTGTACATGTACATATGGTTTTGTTATCAGCAGAGCTACATTTTTAATATGATATCTCTCTCTCACACACACACACACACACACACACACACACACACTTTTTCTGTTTAACTGTCTGCTCGGCTGAATCAATTTCCCATTTGCTTCCCTTTTCCTCTGAGCCCATCAGTCTTTTTAATTGCCTAGCCTACTTCATTTTCCATGTAGCAGTTGACTTATGACCATTGTTGAATATTTATGTAAAATGTTGCCTGTTATGAATTGGCTGTGTGTGATCAGCCTCAGCACATCGTATCTGCAGGCAAAGCATATGAGATGATGCTCCAGAAAAATGAGTGAAATCAGCAAATTACTTTGATTAACCAAAGAAGTGCCTTCATGCAGTGAGGAATAGACTATCCCTTAGAAATGTTCCTAACTACCGCAGTGAAGCCTACACAGTAATGTATTGTGCTTTAACTCTGAAATATCCCCTTAATGCAGTAAAATGCACCCCCATCACTCGAAAGTGCACCCTCAACAAGCATAGTGGACAGTCAAGCTCTGCACTTCACCTGCAGTGTACCCTCCTCATTTCTGTAGTACAGTACCCTCCTCCTGTGCAGATTCCAGGAGAGTGTACTGTGCTACTATGCTTTTGATGTATACAAAAAGGGTATACTGTAGTGTATACCCAAATTCACTACACAGTCTACTACATAATGTACACTCTCCATCAACCAATGCTGCTCCCCTACTTATTCCGAGACTTGGGCTTCTCCCAGGGCTTTACTGTGTGATTACTCGACACTAATGAATCATGGACACCCAGCCCGAGCATTCAGTCAATGACACCAATTACTCACCATGACTGTGACAGTGTAGCGTCCGGCTAAATCAACATTGTGCAGTGAGTACAGTACAGTATAGGTGAATGATCGCCCAAGCACGGATCCCAGATCAGCTTTACTGATTACATCCTGGTCATGGTTCAGCTCGGTTTAGTTCCGTTTAATCTTTATTATATCAGGTAACTTAACATACAATAAAAATACAATCCAAATACAATAGAAGTTAAAAGCGGTAGTTGACATAAGTACACTACAATATACATTTACAATACACATCATTCATACTACAGTTGAAAGTGCCAACCTATCATAAAGTACAATGTGAGGCATGGGTCATGTCAGTAGTCTATGCCTTCTACACTCCCAGAAAGAGCATTTAGTTACTTGATGGCGGTAGGAATTAAGTGTTTGTATCTATTGGTTTTTAGGTTTAGGAAGCATCTTAAAATACTATCTTAGTATTTTACCAGGATTTGGGGAATTATGCATTGTCTGAAAATGAAATACATTGAATCAGGATTTCCCCCTGCCAATCGACACATCCACTTTCAATGCAAAACCAAAATGTGTGTAAATTACTGAGATTGGAATTATCTAGAAATAAAAACAAGTTACACAAGAAGCTGAATTAAGTCTGAGTGCAAAGATAATAATTCAAGCCATTTCAGAATCAATACCACATGCAATCAAGTCTTCTAAGTTTGTACTTTTTAATGACTTTTGGAAAATGTATTTTGCCTTCAAAGTGTGCAGTGTAGTGTAATTTAATGTATTTCAATTTCAGACTCTAAGGCAATTAACATGCACGTACTGTACTTTCAGAAATCCATTCCTGAGGTCATATCACCCTCACTTCATGGATAGAGGAAATGAGGTGTTCGTGATTGTAATTACAGGGTGTCTGGTGCCTACCAAAGTAACAGCCTCTCAGCTCCTGACCCATAAACTGTGCTTCTGTACTGTGGTTGGCAGATGTGCTTAGTGATAAGATGGGCCTATAAATATCCCAATACTTTGAAAGGGAAGATTGCACAATATATTTCAAATCTAACAACATTGATTGATGATATTCCATCTAAACTGTCTCTATGCAAATGTTTATATAAAAAAATTAAATCATACATTATTTTTGTGATTTGAATGACATTTATCAAAAATCTTGACGTCAAGAAGAGAACAGGCTGAACGAGAGCCAGTTAGCTAGCTGCTCCTTATCCACACAGCGAGCTATCAGCAAATTGAATTTGACAGCTGTCAATCACATGGATCTAGCATGATGTTTTGGAATGTAATAAACTAGCTAGCTAGCAAGCTATCTTACAACAACTCCATCAACAGAATACTGCATGTTTTTCCAAATACCAATCGGATTAATGTCCTTTGTTATTTCAAGGTATGTCTTTATCTTTGCTGAACTGCCTGATCTTTATTGGATGATAACTTGCAGGATATCATGGTAGCTAGTTTGTGTTAGCCATTATAACCAGATTTACTGCTGCTAGCAGTCAGGTTACCATGTGGCTAGCTATACCTACAGTCGACCAACCAAACATTTTAGGCAGGTTACTTATAGCAGTGTCTATGTGGGTTCATAAGTTTATCTTGATTTTGTTTCAGTAAGAGAAATGCAGATAATACAGTGCCCTCCATAAGTACTGGAAATAGGAAGTATTTTGTCTTCTTTTAGCTCAATACTAATGATAATAATTCTTTTAGGTCAAAGTAGAGATTCTCAGCTTTAATTCAATGTTTTTTCACCATTTAGAAAGTACATTTTTAACATACTTCCCTTATTTCAGGGCTCTGAACATATTGGTAAAAATCATATATTGTCCAAATGAAGTAGTCATGTTTAGTATTTGGTCGATAGGTGTAACAGTAAGCAAACTGTAGCTGTAGCAAACTGTAACCTGACCATCCTTTTAAAATGTTTAACTATTGCACTTTGCAGTGAAGCCTCTGTAGTTCGGCTGGTGACGTATTGTATGGATGGTAGTCTCTGACACATTCACACCTACATCCTGGAGAGTGTTCCTAATCTGTGGGACAGTTGTTTTGAGTTTTTCCTTAATTATGGTGAGTATTCTTCAGTCACCCACTGTAGAAGTCTTTCTTGACCTACCAGCCCGTTTGTGATTGCTGAGCTCACCAGTGCTTTCTTTCTTTTTGAATGATGTTACAAACTGTTGATTTTGGCTATGTCTATGATAGATTTTTCAGCCTCATACTGTAATGGCTTCCTTGACTTTCATTGACGTCTCTTTGGTCCTTATGTTGACAGACACCAATAGCAGACTATTAAGGCAAATGCAAAGCCTAGACTCAATACTAGACATTGACAGTTCTCTTATGTCTGCATAAATGATGTGACGGAACACACCGGACTAACCAGAAACACCAGTCAAGCCAATTTTCCAATTTTCCAATACTTTTGGTGCGGGGGACTATGTATAAAAATTTGCTGAACTGCTAATATGTGATGTGTTTCAAGGCTTTCTAGTGGTTAGCTAGTAGGAGTGAGCCAGAGCCATGGTATAAATGTGGTAATAATGTATGCTAAAAGCCTGCAAGCTGTATAAGTGATTTACATAAAAACATTTGCTGATAAAGAATAAAGAAATCACAGGGTACCGTCAGATGGTTTCAAAATATGTTTTCAAAAACAATAGAAGGACTCGATGTGGGTCTTCACTGTCTATGGACAGTGGCTTCATTCCTGCTCGGGTAGTAATCCTCCTGACGTCATGTTTCTGAATGCTTTTCCAACGTGACATATTTCTCCCAAAATACAAATGTAAATTGATATGTCGTATTGGGACTTTTAATTGGAAGGATGAAACAAATCAGAATGCTTAACAGCAATCTAAGTCTGTATCTTTTTCCTTTGCATGGCCCTTTTTTCCTTGTTGCTTTCATGATTACCATAAGAACTTAAAGGTTCTCTTTTCCTCAGGCCTGTAGCCAGGCTCTTGAGATACGAGATGAAGAGGGAGAAGTGCACTTTGGATCTGTTTGCAGTGTGTTGAGAGCATTGACTTGTGTGTCCATGGTTATGAATAGGGTAGACTAAAGGGGGTTGGGTGGATGCAATGGCTATTGTAGGTATAGAGGTCTTTCCCTCCCTTTATGGATTTAGATGCAATACAAGACAAATAGTAGAGAGAGAAATCTATAACAAACTGGAAAGATTAAAGGAAGGAAAGAAGGAAGGAGCGAGGAAGCAAAGTAAGGAATCAAAGGAATGGAAGGAAGGAAAAGTAAAGCAAAGTCCCCAAACTGAATTTGGTCCAAGCAAATACGGACAAGTACAAATGATTAGGACTCACCTTGATGAAATCGTAAAAATAACAAACGGCCTCTGTCACACCCCTGCCACTGGTGACCAAGGTTGTTGTGCTCCCCATAATGAGAAATGTTTGGCCACGGTCTTGAGTGCTGACATTTGGAATGTGTCCAGGTTGGCTGAAATATGACATTGCCAGTGCTATATTACTCGCTCATTTTTAGCTCCTACTTTACACTTTACACTTTTTATTCATTTGTATGATTAATCTTCTACATTGCCACTTACAAAACTGAGCTGAATAATACTTTATAGACTAGGTAAGAGTATATGCGTGTGCATGTGTGTGAAATGAGAGATGGTGCCCTCCCACAATAGAGTGACAAAGTTAACATAAAGGATTTAGCACTGTGAGAAATTAAAAGGGTGTTCATCACCAGTATAAATGGTGTAATTAGTTTTAGCACATCTACTGATAACAGGTTATATTAGCGGCTACTGTGAGAGAGGTGACAGGTCATTTACTGTAGAATCTTACTGGGGTAATTTATGTTGCTATATCAGAATTTTAAAAAATAAATCTTTGGGAGGTACAGATGCTTAAATGTGGATAAACGAAATGTGTCAGAGCAAATGTGATTTGCCTCAAGCTTATAGAATAGAATGCGAAGATATATTCTGTTATCAAATAGTAGCTTGTTACAAAAAGAAGGCAATTCGAAACTGACACAGAGCAAATATATATTATTACCTGTTCACTTGACGTTGGAATCTTATCGAATTGCAATTTTGTCACCACAGGGGAGCCGGATTTCATGTGGAGCTCTTTTTCCACAGTATCCATATATGTAAGGTTGAAATTTGCTTTTGGCTCACATCTCTGCCATGGTTACACTTTGGAATGCCACATTTGAAGATTTACATTGTAACAAAGTCAAACATCTCACCCCATTTTAGCCCAAACTGGGTTCAGCCAGCTCCTAAGATTGCCGCAGTAAGACTGTAAAACTCCTTCTCCGGCTGGCTCAATCTGGGTGATCAGAGTCAGGCTGGGGGATGTTAAATCATACTGGACAGTTCTTACTGTATATAATGTTTCAGATGTCTATTTTATTTTATTTTTATTCTATTTTCTATTGTCACTTTATTTTGTTGTTGTTGATTGTGATGTGAGCTGCTGTAACGCCTGAATTTCCCCTCAGGGATCAATAAAGTACCTATCTATCTATTTATCTATCTCCTAGAAAAACACTAAACTAGTGACTATATTGCAGTTTGAAATTCAACCTGATATCACTCCACCTTGCTGGTATTTTTGCCATTAGTCGTTGACACCAGTTGTGTTAGAGAGCTGTAGTGACTGAGTGACTCCCTAACCATGAAATAATGACTCCTGGGCTGCTTGCTTATGGTGACCTGCCCAGCCCAGTTATGTGCTTAAACTGCACAGATCAATATACATCCGTCTATCAGCCCAGGCAGAAGACATGTGATTTACTGTATGTATCCAATGCAGTCAGCTGTTTAGGTACTTACTGTACAGAAACACATAGAATGGTAACATACTGTAAGAGCTTATAGGGTTTTTTTTTCCAGACATGCGGACACAATGTAGGCACAGGAGACGGATAAGAGACACATTTTTCACACTGGGAGCAGCATCTGATCATCATGTAACATGCAACAAAAGTCACATTAACACCAAGTGTATCCACGTCCAAAGAAATGCTCACATTACTTTACCTTTAACTGCTTTGTCATGACTTACACAATATTTAACTATGATTTAATCCTATTGCCCTGAACTGATAATTATGGAACCATCTGGTCGAAATTCTACAGCAGCTAGTGCAATGGTTTATATTAATTGATGATAAGAGTTCTAGACTTCTAGGTAATTCATAATTAATGGACATCTTTAAGAGATGAAATAACACAACCAAATCACACTTTTTAAGATTATGGCTGTAATTCTGTACTACACTGTCAGCCACCAATACCAGGTCAAAGTGGAATAAATATGACTATCTGTAACTCCATCTGAAATGATGCTATAATGCAGTGTTACAATATTAAGGTTGTCTGAATTTCATTGATACTATATATTAAAATCTGCAGTTTTTTGGTCAAACAGATAGATACAGAAAACTAGGTGATACCATTATGGTACTGGTCACATAATGCAAAAAGTGGCTTTGCTAAATTTCGGATAGCAAACAAATTCTTACAGTATACACTTATATGATGCATACACAATGATAAACCAATACTACAGTATTTATGTAGCTAGTGGTGTAAACATCTTGTCACAATATGTGAGGATTTCTTCAATAGTATACCTAAGAATAATTGGAAAACTGACTGAAAATCTCTTTAATCTCTGCCACACCCTCAAATTATGAATTGTATTTGCTGTACTATTAATACAATTCGTCACTCCAAAATGATAATTTAAGAAAAATGCATTTAATTAACTGGTTTTTAAAATGACTAAACATTGAATCTACGTATGATTATTTTTTGTGTTGATGATTAAACCTTAATGTTTTCATGGAATTTCACAATTAATTTTTATTTGGAGTCAATGATCCCAATTTGACAGATGTCTTTAGTGAAAATGAGTGCACAATGGAGGGTTTTGAACTCTAGACAGGCTGTGTTACAAGTGTTTTAGTTTTAAATACTGAGCACATACAATTGAAATACTGTAGTGGACAGTCTTTGAAGTAAAGTTAATGCTTTCTTACTCTACACTCTTTCTGTCATGATCTGTCCATTCAAATCTCACAAGGATGAAAAAGTATTGCAACATCTGAAGACCAGAGTGGTGGGAGGTGTGTCTTCTAGTTGATTGCCCCTATGACAGTAACGATGGTGCATTCATGACCAACTCAGAATTCCCACCTGTGATCTCGGACTTCCGAGTTTGGAGCATTCAAGTGATCTGAGGTTGAAAACTTCCACATGAACCCGCAGGTGATGGCTAACGTTGGCCAGTTATACACTTAAACTTTAACTTTCAATCTTACAACTCTCCAAAACGCATCTCATGCGGGAAAACAAATGGCAGGTTGTAGTCAATACCTGAGAAAAACATTGTTTTCCACTTCACTTGTGTAAAATCCTGCCGTGCTTGTGATAACTTTCTTATTGACATGATGTCAGAGAACTACAGGTCGGAAACTTAGAGCTTGAGGATGATCCCCGAGTTTCCCACCTGCCGTTCAGATAGATTTTTCCCACTCTGAACTCATAGTTTCAGACTTCTCTTGAACAACCCATAAGGCTGGTAATATGACTGGTAATATGGGTGTAGTATAGCCTAGAAGGTAGGCCTACCCAGCAGATGGCAGACTGTAATGTACATTTTAAAAGGGGACATTCACTGAGTCCTGAGCATTACTCACTGTCCATTGGCCATCAAGAGATACAGTTAGTGATGAGCCCTTATTTTACACTGTCCTCATGTTGTGTGTTACGTGTTATTAAATATTAGGAAACACACTTGTCTTGCTTACAGCAGAGCGCACCGAAGACTTGTTCTTGTGTTGACCTTATTGTGAAACTATACTGCAAGTCTACCGTTTTGCTTACATGAGTGTTGTTTTTAGTATGCTACACCAGAAGCAGCAAAATAGAGGCAGAAAACAACAGCACAGGGCACTTTTTTCATTTGAGAGAAACTTCAGAGAGAGAAACGCTTGAAATAGACTTGAAGCGTAAAAATACACTTCAGGGTCGCGTGCTCGCCTCACTGACATGTGGCTGCTGTGGCCGGCGTGGCATGTGTCATTGACAACAGTGGGTTTGATTCAACTGCGGTCCGCAGCAAAACATACATGCACTGCAGGCGGTATAGTTTTGCACTTATGTTCCTTGACCAATTTGGGCAAACTATATATATCCATGGCCACTGGATGGCGCTATTAAATGTGCCCCTAAAGGAGTAACAGATCACATCACATCATGTTTCCTGGCACAGAGTTGTCCTTACATGCATGGATGACAATTGCATGCTGTCATCTCTAAGATCTTGGACATCACATTGTCAGTTGTGTCCCCCCAAGGTCCCCATAAAGAAGGCTTGACTGTTGTGGGAGTTGGCAGATGCTGCAGCTGTTTGGGCTACACATCGTGTGTGTGTGTGTGTGTGTTTGTGTGTGTGTGTGTGTGTGTGTGTGTGTGTGTGTGTGTGTGTGTAGGCTGCGTGTTCATGTGTGTACAGGCTTGTTGTCTTTATTGAGGATCATATGTGTACAGGTCATAGTGTTGAAATATTCTTATTTCCCTACATATCTCCCACTGACATGTTGACATGCTTCAAGCTGGCTAGTATGAACCTATATGAAAATGTATTGTAAATAACAGTGGGTCTTCATTTAGTATCAACCACATAACTGACCTGGACTCATACCCTAAGTTCCCTGTGCCAGTTTCATACATGTCCCTCACCTCTCCCTCTCTTTCCACCAACTAATCTAAACCCTTCCCCCGCCCTCTCATCTTTTACCCCTCCAGGTCGGGAGAGAAGGAAGGGTCACATGATCTCTGCCGGTGATGCCGAGTTCCCAAGGGAATACCACACCCTGGGCAGAGGTGGCGGGGGCAACAGCTTGCGTCGTTACCCTGACAATAACAACGGGGGGCTGGCATCTTCCTTGGACCGCCGTCACAATGCCATTGCTGCCAAGAGCCTTGAGGCCCTTACGAACATTCATAAGGCTGACATAGAGCGCCAGCGCGATGCCTTCATGGACCTGCAGAAGTATCCAAACAGCCCCAATAATACATCCCAAGGGTCAACAACTTGTGGCCGCCAACAGGTATAGCCACGTCATTAATTTACATACTGTATGGGGGGGTTTCTCTGACACAGATTAAACTGTCCGGGAATAAATTATATTTCCGATGAAGACTCTCCATTGAGGACGGTTTGTAGTCTTTAAAGGGGCACTTCCATCACTTTTTAACCTCATAATTATTATCTCCAGCACAATACCAGAGTCTACATACAGTGCAGTGTATGTTAAAAAGCTCATGTTCTATGTTTTGTAGTCAAAATGATTGATGAAAAAGTCTTAAGAAATCAGTGATTTTTAAAAACTACAACACGTTTCCAGCCAGCCAGCGTTTGCAGCTGTTGTTTTGGAAAATGACAGATTTCTTGTATGACCCCCAATGACGTCATAGGGGGTAGTTGTCTTTGAACTGAGCTCAGCCACGGGAGAGACAGACAATTATCCAGGCTAGTCGAATGATGACTAGCATGTCAATTCATTAGTAATCACTAGGCTGACAGAGTTATCAAAAGATGTCAGATGAAGAGAAAGATGGAAAGAGCGATTTGAGACATACAGTGCCTTGTGTAATTAATGGGACAGTGAAGCTCTACACTCCAAAAGTTTGGATTTTTTTGGACAATTATTATGAGGTTAAAGTAGAGATTCACAGCTTTTATTTGATGGTATTTGTGTACATATTAGTTTCACCATTCAGAGATTACAATACTTTGTATGCATAGTCCCCCTGTTTCAGGGTACCCAAAAGTGATGGGACAGATTCATCAAATGTCCAAATGAAGTACTCATCTTTAGTATTTGGTCGACAATACTTTGCATGCAATAACTGCCTGAAGTCTGAGACCCATATGACCCCACCAGGCGAATACTGCAGCCATCTTCAGTTATTGTCTGTTTTGAGGTATTTTTGCCTAAAATCTTATCATCAGGAAATGAAATGCATGTTAAATAGGATTTACTTTACACTTTCTGGCCCTGACTACTGAAACTCCCTAGTTGCTATGGCAGTATGTTTTGGGTCATTGTCTTACTGTATGATGAAGTGCCATCCAATGAATTTAGAGGCATTTGCTTGTACTTGAGCAGACAAGATGTTTCTGTACACTTACAGAATACATTATGCTGCTGCAGCAGTTACATCATCAATTAAAGACAAATTAGTCAGTTCTTGTGGCAGCTATACATGCCCAAACCATAGCTAACCATAACTCCACCATATTACACAGATGAGGTGGTATGCTGTAAATCTTGGACAGATTTTCTCCAAACTTTACACTTGCAATCCCTCTGGTACATGATAATATTCGTCTTATCTGTCCACAAGACCGTTTTCCAGACCTCTGCAGGCTTTTTAAATACTCTTTTAGCAAACTGTTACCTGACCGTCCTTTTTAAGGAAAACTAGTGGTTTGCACCTTGCAGTGAAGCCTCTGTAGTTGGGCTGGTGACATATTCTGCGGATGGAAGTCTCTGACACACTCATGCCTACCTCCTAGAGAGTGTTCCTGATCTGTGGGACAGATTTTCTTTTTTTTTTCATAATTATGGTGAGCATTCTTCGGTCATCCACTGTAGAAGTCTTCCTTGGCCTACCAGCCCGTTTGTGATTGTTGAACTAACCAGTGCTTTCTTTCTTTTTTAATGATGTTACAAACTGTTGATTTTGGTAAGTCTAAGGTTTGACTATGTTTGTGATATTTCAGCCTCACAATAGCTTCCTTGACTTTCATTGACGTCTCTTTGGTCCTCATGTTGACAGACACCAATAGCAGACTCCAAAGGCAAATGCAAAACCTAGAATCAATACTAGACATTGACAGCTCTCTTATACCTGCACAAATGATGTGACGGAACACACCTTACTAAGCAGTAACACCTGTCAAGCCAATTTTCCAATACTTTTGGTGCCCTGAAATAGAGAGACTATGTATAAAAAGGGTTGTAAGTTCTAAATAGTGAAACCAATTGAACATTGAATTAAAGCTGAGACTCTACTTTTAATTGTTTGATTTCAGTAGAGTGGAGTACATAGCTAAAAGAAGATAAAATGCTTCCTCTTTCCAATGCTTATGGAGGGCACTGTATACAGTACATTGGTCATTCCCTTAAATGAAGGATTGAAGTTTTTGACTTGCCAAATCCCTCTCTGTTCTCCCATCAATCACACTAAAGTGCTTTGATGCATGCATACCCAACACTTAGCTGTGTAGACTGTTTGCTACCTCTTCTCACCCCCCTCTCCATCCCTCCTCTTTTCCTCCCATCCCTCTACCCAATAACCTCCATGGGAATACCTCAATCCATCAGAGACAAGTCTCTGCACACCCTCTCCTCCATCGCTCAACTGTCCCTCCATCACCTCCTCCCTTTCCTCCCCTTTTCTTTCCATTTGCTCTGTGTATTTACCCTGGTAAAGCGATCTATCTCTGTTTAAAAGTGAGGGAATGAAAGAGAGAAAAGGAGAGACAGAGAAATAGAGAGAAACAGGTGGAGCCCACCGTTGTCACGGCAACCCCCATTTCCCATATAAGGCAATCAATGATATCATATGGCTGGCAATGCCTTGGCTTGAGAGAAAGAGAGAGAGGCACACTGTACCAAGCAAATGGATGCAGCAGAGAGAGAGAGAGAGGAAGAGCGAGAGAGAGAGAGAGAGAGAGAGAGGAGGAGTGAGGAGTGAGACTGAAGCTGCTGCGTTTTGGCTGTAGTGGGAGGAAGAGAGACGGAGAGAGTGAGAAGTGAAGGCGCCACTGCTGCTAGGCGCTACTACAGTACCAGCACTGGGATTTACCGATTCCTGGGGGCGCAAGCGAGACAACAGAGCTGCAGTGAGAAAATGGAGAGGGGGGAGGAGGAAGAGGGAGGCATGTGGAGCGGGAGGAGGACACACCACCAGTCCGCCTGCAGGCTCGTTAAATAGCAACGGTACCCATTTGCCCTTACATTAATCAATGGAGACGTTTCAAATCCACTGTGAGCTGCCGTTACTGAAGATGTTTCTGCTGCGTGTGTGTGTGTGTGTGTGTGTGAGTGTGTGTCTTTGTGTAAATCCGATTAGGCAGCGTGTGTATAGGGAGACTAGTGCAGGTGAAACATAATGTACACACTCCTCCTCTCTGCATGTGTCTGTCTGTAAGCGTACGTGTGTGTGTGTGTGTGTGTGTGTGTGTGTGTGTGTGTGTGTGCGTGTGGGGTATGTTTGGGCTGATGCTTGCCGGGTTACAGCACCGGCATGCCATGCAGGTGTTGGCCAGGTGTGGTTGTGGTGCCGCAGTGTCTGAGAGAAGGGGAGGGTGATGTACTGTACAGTACCATGCTAGTGTGTGTGTGTGTGTGTGTGTGTGTGTGTGTGTGTGTGTGTGTGTGTGTGTGTGTGTGTGTGTGTGTGTGAGGAGAGAGAGGAAGGGAGGGAGGGAGGGTGGGTGGGTACAGAGATGGCTACTTGGCATGCAGGTCAGGCATGCTTCGCTTCACTCATCTCTCTCCCTCACACACACACACACACATATACACACACACACACACACACACACACACACACACACACACACTCCCTCTCTGTGCATACGTGCACCGTGGGATTTCAGCTGGTGTGATTGAGAAATATTGCAGGGCGTAATAATTGAGTCATGGTGCATCGGGGACCAGTTTTTTTTTTGTGAGGGCAAATTTTATGTTCTAGAACGCCCTCTTGTTTGTGCATTTCTGAGCAATGGTACTGTAGGTACGCCTGGGGACCCTGAGGTAAGACTATAAAGGGTGATGGTGTAAATCTATAACCATAAGGGAATTGGTGAATGTGTAGGCTAAATGGAAAGTCCTCCACAACTGTATTTTCCTTGAGAAGTGGGTAGAGATCATTGATATACATATATGCTGAGATACTTGTAACTACAAACCGCCCAATGAATTTCCTATGAGAGGCGGCTTTGAATCCAGGAAATGCAGTTAATGGGCACTGCCATAGTGTTCATAGCGACATCTGATTGGTGGCACCACAGCCCTTGGCACTAACGCAGGCCCAGTCCGTTGCTAAAGTACAGTTGAGGCACGTTTCAGTTTTCAGTGTGTTTCTGACCTGCACCGGGTTCACTGTTTCAGCAATGCATGTGCCTTGAACTTGCATATATTATTATTATTTATTTTTTTACGATTAGGATGTGGCTTGTCACGTCCCAGGGAGAAGACTACTTACTGTATAATAGTAGGAAATAATAGAAACTGAAATCGCAGTCCAAAACAGTCAAAGGAGACCAAACGGAATACAACGTTTAACATGGGTTTCAATAGGGAAACATGCTTTTTGGCGTCGGCCATTGCAGTGCCCTTCAATTCGCCACATGGTATAGCTGGCATTCAAAATCTCTCGGAAGGATTGCTCCCCTGGTAGAGATAGGTGAGTGTATATGTGCAGAGGTTGGGGGAAGTATAGGAGTATGGATTTATTAACATAGGAGTTAGTATAGGAGCATGGATATATAGCATGGATATATATTGAGATAAGAGTTATTAGGAATATGGATGTATGGAGATACTGTAGGAGTTAGTACAGGACCATGGATATATTGATATAGGAGTAAGCATGGGAGTATATACTCTATATGTGGACATAGGAGTTAGTGTATGAACATGGATACAGTATACATAGGAGTTAGTATTGGAGCATGGTTATAGGGTATGGATACAGTATGTCGAAGAGAGTAAGTATAGGAATATGGATATTGAGGTACTGTTCATGTATAGAGGCTGATCTAGCTGATTTCTGGCCCCAGGAACATTAAGACTGATTGTGGGGTTATATCAGAGTGATGCTGGCTGACACAAGATCAGGTAGACACATGATCGCTGGCTGGGACTCGGACACAGGCCTGCAGGACACACAAAGCTCTGTATCTGGGTCAGAGGAGCCCACAGGCCTCAGTCTGCCTCTGTTTTATCCCCAATTCTTCTCCTCCTGCCTCTGTCTATTTCATCCTACATTCCTCTCCTCCTGCTTCTGTCTATCCTCATTCATCTTTTCTCTCCTTCACATTCTTTTCCAGAGAGTGTAGGAATTATGAACTGAACCTTGCTTTCAAAAGAGGGTAGATATTGGGCATTCCCTCCAAGAAACGGTAGCAATTAAACATTCCCTCCAGGAGAGGGTAAGAATTGAACATTCCCTCGATAAGGGGTTAGGAATTGAACATTCTCTCAAAACGTGGATAGTAAGTGAACATTCCCTCCAAAAGAGGATGGAAGCGGAGAGAGCAGACCGTGACCAGGGTTAAAGTGGTGTTTTATGACGTTTAGGGCTTTCCTGTACAGTACTAGTCCTGGATGGAGGGGAGCTCGCCCCCAGTGATGACATGTGCCGTCTTCACCACCCACTCTATGGCCCTGTCGTCGTACTCAGTGCAGTTACCATACCAGGTTGCAAAGCATCTGGTCAAGATGCTATTAATGGTGCGTATGTAAAAGCAAATGAGTATTTGCGTGCTCATGACACATTTCTTCAGACGTCTGAGGGAGTCATTGGTGTGCCTTTCTGACCACATGTTTAGGACCATGTTAGGTTGTCTGTTGGCTGCCACTAAAGTGATGTCATTGCTGATGACAGCTTGATGGAGTTGGAGTTGTGCGTAATGAATAGCATTCTAACATAGGTATTTCACTTGTCCAGGCGGGCTAGAGCAGTGTGTAGGGCTAGTGAGATGGCATCATCAGTGGATCTATTGGGGATCTATGTAAACTGAAGGAGTTCTATAGAATTTGGGATGTTGCAGTTAATGTGTGACATATGTGTAATCAACCTCTAGACTATGAATACTTCATGATCATAGACGTGAGCGCAACTTGCAGGTTGCCTTATATTTCTTAAGCACTGGTACAATGTTGGTTTCCTTAAGGCATGTGGGGACAGCAGACAGGGACAGCAGACAGGGACAGGGAAATCAGAGGTTGAACATTTGCCATTTTTTGGCATTTGCCATTTCACAGACTCTTTTATCCAAATACCTCACACAGTCATAACAGCCTGTTGTTAATGTGTTGATTTGCATACCTTAACAATTAATGACTCAATTGTTAATGTCAATTATGGTCAGCTGTCATGCAGATATAAACTGTTAGTACTGGTGATGATATCTGTTATACTTACATATACTATGTAACATGACAAAGGTGTCAGGTGAAGAGTTACTGTGAGAGCTACAGTATCTCTGTGTCTTTGACTGTAATAGTTTGTCATACCTCCACCACTGGCCATCCCACTGGATGATCAAGATGCTTTAGAAATCTGTCTCTTTAAATTCAGTCAAAAGACTGGTTAACATCACACTGGTCCATCTGTAATTTACATGTTTACTAGAAGCTCCTTTGAAAGGGGTGTCAAACCCCTGGAGGGACACAGTATCTTAGCCTGATGGAATCATCCTGATTGCTACATTCACCCTCTTTTATTTTACATACTGTATCAGTCTGACCTTACTTCTCATTGAAACTGTTTGAGCCTTAGGGCATGACGCAAAACAAATTCGTAGCGATTGGATCAACCTTCAAAGAATCATAAAACCAAACCGAACCACACCCATTGAGTACGCTGATTTTTCTAGCTGTATTTTATGTTGTCCAAGGGCTTGTTTATTTGCCAAATGCCAGACAGATATGTGAAATGAAATAGAATGTGAACCGTTGCACAATCTGGCTGATTCTACCAGCCTAAAAGTATCTGCAAGTTGGGTTCTTGGACCAAGTGGCTGCAGCGCTCTCTGTGTACCTTGTTGGTCTATCTTCAGAAAACACGCTGATATCGAAAACACTTGCTAAGCATCCTGCTTAGCATCACCACAATGCCCTTACTGGCCAAAGTCAGTTTTCAATATCTGCTTTCGTAGCGCTAGAATGATCAAGTCCAATTATGCAGTGATCCAGCACGCATCAGGCTGTGGAGACTGAAGTTTGACACGTGTCCCTTTTACAGTAGGTGCGGTTTCCCGGACACAGATTGAGACTAGTCCATATTGAGAGTACTCTTTCAATGTAGTTTCTCCAGCACTTGGCTTTATTGGGGTCTGGGAAACTAGCCAACATGTTCACAAAGGTTTCGATGTGTCAATCCTACAAAACTATCAAACTATCATTGAATCAAAACTGCAATGTATTGTATAGAAAACTGCACATCTGTCTTGAATGGATAAACAACACGATGTGACACTAGGAAATATATAATGACAAATCACCAAACTTAAAGTTGTATTAGGCACCTGGTTATGGCATGGTCTTTGCATTTGGCTCAAGGGCCCCTACACACAGTAGACACATAGTCAACAACACATGCATCCTAATTGATTCAATGAACTTTGCCCTTTCCATTGGATGCCACCCAAATGGTTTTAAAAGGCTAAGCTACTTAATCCACTGTCTGTGTATTGCTTTAATCCATTCCTGAATTCAAGACAGCTAATTGTGTGAATAGTAAGCCTTCAGTTGGTTTGGTAGCTGGTGTGTATCATTAGTGCATGTGAAGTCGCTGTAAACATTTGATTAATTGCTGGGAAGCTATTAAGATGGCAATGAAGGACAACAGAAATTAATCTGGCACAATAATAAGCTCCTCATTTCAGATTGAATTCTGATGGAGTAAGACATATGTCACATTTATATATATATATATACTCACATATGTCACATATATATATATATATATATACTCACTAAACACTTTATTAGGAACACTATAGTAATACTGGGTAGGGCCTCCCTTTGCTCTAAAAACAGCCTCAATTCTTTTGGCATTGATTCCACAAGATGTTGTAAACATTCCTTTGAGATTCTTGTCCATGATGACATGATTGCATCACGCAATTCCTGCAGATTTTTCAGGTGCACTTTCAAGCTGTGAATCTCCTGTTCTACCACATCCCAAAGGTGTTCTATTGGATTCAGATCCGGTGACTGGGAAGGCCACTGAAGAACACTGAACTCATTGTCATGTTCATGAAACTAGTTTGAGACGACTTTTGCTTTGTGACATGGTGTATTATCATGCTGGAAGTAGCCATTAGAAGATAAAGGTGTACAGGTGTTCATAATAAAGTGTTTGGTGAGTGTGTGTATATATATATATATGCTTCTCATTTGAAGTCTTTTCTTGAAGGTGAAAGGAAATGTCTCTGCAATTCTAACTACATTCAAACAATCAAACTTTATTAGTTACATTACCATTATCTTTTTTACATTTTTACTTCTTACAAACCGTTATCTTTGAAATGTGTGCTAGGTTCAGGACTGATAGATAGAGCTTTCTACCTCAATCCTTCCTTTTCTCCCTCTCCCCCATTCCTCTCCATCCATCTTTCTCTCTGACTCGCAGCTGTCAAGGAGAAGACAGTTGTCTGGCTTAACGGATGGGAAAATATCTAACTCTCTATGCCTTTTTTTCTCTCTCTCCCTCTCCCTTTCCCCCCCCTAGCAACAGCCAAACTACTGGAGCTTCAAGGTCAGTGCTGAGATTGTTTGTGTTTTAGTGTAAATCTGTGTCTATGTGGATTGTCTATAATGGGATAATCCTCCATTGTGTCTGTGTGCTTGCTTGCTTGCTTTTCGGCTCCTTGTTATGTGTTGCAGTGTTAGCACATACCTCTACAATTGGTCACTAAGGTTGGAATGAGGCTGGTGTTTTGAGTCCCTTATTGAGTTAGGACCCAATGATCGAGTTTCAATAGCGAGATTCCAGGACAACAGATCATTTTTTTGTGCTGCAATAATGAATATGTCGTTAAAAACAATCTGTACAGTGTGAAATTGAAACGATGTTAACTGCATTTCAAATTTAATATGGGTTAGGGTTATTATTATTGTTTTGTCTTTGTTGTTGCTATTCTGCAATGGAATTGAACCTTCATTGCTATAATATGATTTACTCAGTCAGTAGCTGCTTTTCCCCATGGTGAAACAAAACAAAAACAATGGTTTTGGGAAACCTACTGTACTTCTGTAACCAGGTACTTCCAGTTTTCAGAAAAAGAAGTGTGTGTGAGCGATTGAGTTTCAGAAAAACAGGCTTCCTTGAATTTGACTCATGAAGACTATGTATTATCTTGTGGCTGATTTGTGAACATTTTTGCTAACATGCCTGTTTGAGAGGAGTGTGTGCACCTCAGTGGAATAGCATCTGAACAATTTAGATCAGATTAATAAGTCTTCTGTAGTAGAAAATCTAGTGAATGCCAAATACCAAAGTGTCTTTGTTGATAGAATTTTAGTGATTTGAGCCAAGAGCTTTTACTGACCACAGGAGAATAACGAATTTACCGAACCAGGAAAATACCTGAGCCTTTATGTAGTTATAACCTATATCTGGTGGTCAGATCATGTAATGACCTATGAATGCAAATCATCATTAACTTACAGTTTCTCTGATTGCTTTGATGCTGATATCCAATGTATCCAGTATGTGCACAACTTTAAAGGCTCTTAACACAAAACTCCAAATAGATCATCAAAAGGCATACTTTTCAAAAGCAATTTCAATTGATTTAATACAACACACACCTAATCTCATTCCGAGACACTTTTGCCAGTTGCTAGGAAGGTCTGGTGGACCAAAGCATCAAACGTGGCCTTCGTTACCCAATCCAAAGATCGGGGAAAAACTCCCAGTGTATTACCTCCCATCCATCATCTCCCACAGCAACTCCCCAAGCACCTCCCCCACATTTCTGATTCAGAGCCATGCCTCGCAGTTGTGGAATTTGCTAAGATCAAATAATGACAAATACTAGTAAATTCACTCCCACAAGGCCAGGTTTGAATCGTTGTTATTCCATGCTTATAATGTACTGTATGCACTGTGTGCAATAACCTGGGGACAAGGTTAATACACACTTACTGTCTGTAACTAAACCACTCTTTCACGTAGAAATACATCTAAAATCGCCCTAATGGGATAAATAAAGTCATTAATATCGTATTGTATCTCTGAAATGTCACTCTATACTGTGGTGCTGATACACAGAATGTGGCAGATTTTTTAATTGCTACTGAGGCCGTTGGCCTCATCTTATCAATGCCTAGAATATAGCAGGTCATATTACTCTATGTATGAATAATTCCCTATGAGGCAGATGTGACAGGTGAAAGAGTACTCCTGACCAAAGAACAAAGCGAGAGAGGGGGAAGAACAAGGGATGTCTGTTCGTTTGAAGCCAACGTTTTTGCTACCAGAACTTTCTAAATTTATAAGGGCTAAGTTGATGCTGTTAGAATCATTGTTATAGAGAATGGACATTAAAGCCATTGCAGTTTTTCTCAATTGCTTGAGCACATTTGTCCAAACAGAATTCACTTTTTCAAAACAATTAACACGTTGAACAAAATGTTGAACAAAAAATGTAATTTGCTAAATGCACTAAGACTCTCAAAACATTAAGGACATGACACAAAATCAACTACTTGCATCAAAAGATACAACTTGTTAGTTAATGAAGTTATTTCAATCAATCGTTACACAATGACCCAACAAATACTTACTACAACTATCAACATACCCTAACATGGTTAAGCCTCTTTTATATGTCGGTGCCATTTGTTGAGGCTACAATTGTAGTATGTACCATAAAAGGCAAGTAAACATCTTATCACAGCATGTATTCCCCTTTGAGGTAGTCCACCACCACACATCTGAACCCCTCTTCCTCTACGGGCCCTTCTACCTCTCCTGTCCTCCCCCTCTGCTTCATACTGGGTCCATTCTTGCAAATAGCAGCTCAGAGATGACCTCCTTTATGCAGGAATAACAACTGATTGCTGATCGAACAATTGTGCAAAGATGTTTTGCACACCTGCAAAATATGTTCACATTCAATGGAGTAGTTTCTTATCAGCTGTGACCAAATGAGTTTGGCATCTTTTGTAGAGAGTCGTGTGTACTGTTTTGCATTGTGTGTGAAAGCAATGAGAAATGACTTACTGTTTCACAAAAAAAGAATACTGTTGTGTTCATTAAGTTATGATGGAGATCAAGTGGACCGCAGTTTAATTATAAGTGTCTTGGAATTTCACACTGAGGCAGTATACTGTAGTAAACGTATTGCACTGTACATACAGGAGTCAGTGGATGTAAGCAAAACATTCCAATACTGAAGCAGTAGACTTATAGAATTTCCAATTCCAGGCATCCTCACTTGCATGTCAAAATATATTGCTGTGGTTATGTATGTCATATGCCAGTCCATTTCTCGTATCTCGTTCAGTGTCACACACACTGGCTTTAATGAATCCCCAGTTTGCTGGAGGCCTCCAGCTCAAACAGGATTGGTTATCGCTCCCCTTCCTCTCAGGGAGTCGGGGAGTCTGCGGTCTGCTCGGTTCCTATTCTGATGCAATAGAAATCCCTGCAGCAGTCCTCTGCTGTGTGGTATGTGTGTGCGTGCGTGTGTGTGTGTGTGTGCGTGCGTGCGTGCGTGTGTGCGTGCGTGCGTGTCGAGAGCGTTCAAGCCAATGAAACATCAAAGGCGACCAGAGAGGGGCTGTTACAAACAAACACACACATCCACCCACACACACACGCTGACATCCACACACACATCCACACACACACACACACACACACACACACACACACACACACACACACACACACACACACACACACACACACACACACACACACATATGGTCAATTAGCATACAAACATTGCACACTGAATATATTAGAAGTGACATTGTCTGCTGGTTGTATCATTGCATATCCATCATGGTGGAAAATACTCTTATACAGGAGCGTCTAATTCAAGATATTGTATGAATCAATGTAAAAGTACATTGATTTACAGTCATATGCCAACCAAATAAAAATAATGGATTATAGGAACAGACTACACCCCCATATCATGTCGGTTTATGTCATTATGTCATTTTACAGTCATGATCCAACATTGTAAGATTGCCCATGAGTGGATTTTTTAATTGCTGGTATTTGACAGTCATCATCGAACTCTCATTACACTTGACAATATTAATCATTTTAAAATGTTTTATATTTACGTCAATAGAATTTCAATGCTTTACTTCATATTGACATAAGCCATTCATTTTCAGTAATCTCATAGCCCCTTCTGTACATGTTAGTTGGTTTGATTTTGACCATTGCACAACACTAATAAAAAATACCCAAGGGCCAAGGGTGAGGATGCGTATACACACATACTGTAGACTCTGGAGTGGGCATGCAAGCAAACACACACACACACACACACACACACACACACACACACACACACATGCACGCGCGCGCGCGCACACACTCAATAATGTTTCAAGGCTCTTTTCCATCGGGTTTTCTCTTACATCCTCAAACAAAACTGAGGGATTGTCTGTTTGAACAACGAGGGACCATGGATTCATCCTGTATTCTCGCGGTGCCTGGTCTTATGACAGACAGCGCTGACAGTAACAGAGGAACAGTGGACCGTGGCTGTATAATTCCCTCCCAGATCCCAGCCTGACTAATACAAACATTGATACCCCCCCGTCTGTGTCTCATAGGCTCTTGTATGTCTGTCTGTCTGTCTGGAGTGGCAAAGTAATCAGAGGCTATTGTCTTCTCTCTCCCGCCTCTTTGTTGAATCAGGGAGAGAGTCTATATACTATACTCTAGTCCGAGGCTTACAATTTGCAAAGGGCCCTATTGTATGACGCTCCAGTATTCACATGTACAATTCCTCATTCATCAGATGCTCATACTTCCGAGGGAATAATAGTGTCGTCCACAGTATTGGGATTCCATGAACTGCCTCCTTTATCGGATGCTATTGACTTCTCTCGTAAAACGTTCTGTATGAACGCTGTAAGGCCTCATACACACTTGCACAAAAAAGGTTACAGTAATCGTTATGTATTCTTCATAGTTGTCCACATTTAGAATGGTCATGATAATGTGATAAACTACAACCACTCATAGCAGGTAATGATAACACTTTCTATAAAACAGCAAATATGCAGGGTTAAAGTAACAGTTGCTGTTAATAATGTCCACATTCTATGCATTGGGTATTTCAATAACTATTTCAAGATATGACAGAGAACAACAAATATGCAGGGGAACAGAAGACACACAGTTATAGTTCATGTGTACGAAGCCTTAGATTGATTAATTGAATAGAAGTCAGTAGACTCCCCTGCAGTGTTTGGGGTACTGCATTACAATCATGTTGTGTTGATGTAGTATTATTACTTTTGTCAGTAACAGAGTGATATAGTGTGTTACTTTTTACATTTGAATAATAATATTAGTTACTCTCTCAAATGAAGTAATGTGTTACTTTCAGAACTCTCACTGCCGATATGCTATTTGCATGGAAAAAGGCTTCTCTCCTTCTCAAATAGACTCCAGTGGTAAAGCCAGACCCTTTTCCATTCCAGTGTATGTAACAGAGTACAGTATGTAACAGAGTACAGTATGTAACAGAGTACAGTAAGTTTGGTGTGAGTAGCAAACAGGGTGTGATTGACAACAAGCCATGTCCATCTACTCATACAAGGGGATGGATAAAATCCTCTGTCTCTAGCCAGCTGGTTACACTTTACAAGCAACGGAAACTAGGCTAGCCAGCTAGCTACCTAGCCAGCTCTGAAGTTGAGGACTCCCTGCACTGGATAGTAACTAAACCCAACATCGCATTGTCTTCCATCGAATATAATGTAATTTAGTTAAGTTTTTATAATCAAGTCAAGTACATACGTATAACCCTATAGTCTCCAATAGAAACAACATTATTAAAACATTTTGACTAGCCTTCCTGTCACTTAAAAGAGCCATAGTGTCTCCAGTAGCACATCACAGTTGCAATCACACACACACACACACACACACACACACACACACACACACACACACACACACACACACACACACACACACACACTCCAACCATCCTGTACCCCTAGAGTACCTCTGCAGCTAGCTAGCTAAGCGCTAAACCATTTGGACAGCTGCTATTGTTGTTCTTTGCTGTTTGCGTGTTGATATGGAGTTGGGTGGAAACTTGCTATTCCCCAATCTGACTCAGAGAATAGCTTGAGTGTTTTCAATCCCTAAAAGGCTTAGGATGCTGACTGCTGCAATGTCCCCCCCCTTCCCGACCGGCCGCTACGCTGTGGTCAGAATCACTTATCGTTGCTTGGCTATGATCCACCAAGACAGTGAGATTTGTTCGGTGCGTAGTTTAACAACAGTGAACTTTCTTCTATGTTGGACATGCAGAAAAAACACATATAAAGGTTTTCATTCTACACAGTAGAATGTAATTGTAACTCTTCTTGATCCAAGGACAAAAAAAGGACCTTGTGAATTATGGACCTTTTTCCACGTCTTGTTACAGACAAATGGCCAGAGGGTAATCTACTTGAGTTAACTGGAAAAATTGTGTGGCCCATAACAGATACACTGATAAATGTACATTATATGATGAGACTGTTCTGGTCGTACCTGTGTTCATACACATAGTCCACAGATCCTGAGGCCAAATGCCTCCTGGCATGTCACATAAAAGCATGAACCATCAACATCCTTATGAAAGCTTTGTATTTAGTTCAACCGAGACACTCAATGATTTCCATTGAGTGACTCGCTAATATTAGTGTTTATGGAGATGTAATATACTTGCGTAAACTCACAGATGTGGATCTTCTCCCAATTACAGAGCTCAGTGGAACGGTATGCCAGGACTGCGGGTTGGTAATGCCCATGAAATCGGGTGGGGGATCACCAGAGTTCCAGAGAGGGGGTGGGAAGCAGGTTGTGGAGGCACAGCTGTGCACAGTTGCCTCAACAACCTGTTTATTTTTCAAAGAAAACCCACTTTGTACAAGCCAACCAATCAGAGGTAGAGATGATACAATGAGGTATAGAGACGGAACATAGGGGTGCACACATACATTTACTTAAGTGAAGTTTACAGGAGTGAGATAGAGTAATAGGGCAGTGGAGATAGAGTCAGGGAATACAATTTCAGGAAGAGACTTAAAATAGTAGTAGTAGTAGTTCATACTGTATATATCAATTAGATTGATCTGTATAAATAAGTAAATGATAAATAAAAGTACAGTTGTGGAGTAAAACGGAGGTACGGAATTATCTGTAACATCAACATCTATTGAAAGGAACCAAGATGCTGGACATAGAGGTAAGTACCTGTTGGCTATTGGCTACTATTAAACCTGAGCTGTTTCCAAGGCAACATTGAAGTACCTGGTTCATCGATGACCTAATTTTGCATGTGGCCTCTAATGATTGCTTAGATTGTATTTGCATAAATATTTTCCCAATCATGAGTCATGTGTTTGTTTGTAAGAGGAAATCTGTTGGACTTCTCCAGTAGACCCTAACCCGGTGACTGATGTTTTATGCAGCAGGGTCTTTGTATTTTCGATAGTAAAATAAATAGTTTTATAAAAGCCCTTGAGATCCAGTAAAGACAACTGAAACATGGCAGCTAAGATAACCACAGTTATAAAACAAGGAAAAATCCATCAGATATAATAACCTTAAAACATAGTCCTAGAATAACAGTACAGGGTTTTACTGTACTTTATAGTGGTTGTCATGCCTTCAGAAGATGTTATAGGAATGTTATAACTGGTTGTGATGCATTCTTTGGTCCACAATCACCCCCTTATTGGAGGACAACTTGATTGATTTCTTATTTATGTATAAACATAATCACTTATTCACATTATGTACAGGTACAGAGCAGTTTATGAATTTGTGAATGCACAGTATGAAGTTTGTCACATGGATTGTTGAGGGAGGGTCGTGTAAGTTTAATGTCGTGTTATTCAGGGATTAAGGTTGTGGGGGTGTTCATTAGGTGTTATACACCTGTCATAACAGTTTAATGACAACCAAACCCATCCACTGACAACTGGCATGACAGGTTTATGAAGTCATGTGGATTGTCTAGGGAGGAGGGTGTTATTGAAGTGGAGGCTTGCTGGGAAGCATTGAGAGGAGCTTTATTGGGCGTTACCCCAGTGAAAATGTCAGCCCCGTAATGTAGACACAGTGGGGATAAAACGCCCGCATACAGAGTGCAGCCAAGCTTGTCCTCTCCTTCTCATGGACACCTGGAGAGAAGCCCTGCCCTTGCCCCAGCTGCTGCCTGCAGACAGAAATGAGAACTAATTAGGGAAAAGAAAGGACAGAAAGTCAAGCACCATGGTGCTTTTTCTGTCTTTCATACTGTTTCTGGTGCGCTTTCTCTCTCTCTCTCTCTCTCTCTCTCTCTCTCTCTCTCTCTCTCTCTCTCTCTCTCTCTCTCTCTCTCTTTCTCCCTCCATCTTATAATTCCACTCTCTGTCACTCTCTCTTACCCCCACTCTCAATACCTTACTACACTTCACCTTTGCTCTACAGTATGTCTCAGTCTCACTCCCTTGGCCTTTCTCTCTCTCCCTCTTACCCTCTCTCTTGCTTTTCCTTTTCTCTTATTCAACAGCTGACTAACCACAAACTTTCTAATTCCCCAGTGCCGGCAACTTTCCTCCTCAACAGCTTGGTGCTTTTGGGATGTGAGGCAGAAGGTTCGCCTTCGGCTTGCAGATACACAATACATCTCAACATAAATGAGGGGCGCCCCTCGCAATCTGTCATGCTGCACTAAGTCGTGACAGATGTATGTACAGTGCCTTCGGAAAGTATTCAGACCCCTTCACTTTTTCCACATTTTGTTCAATTTAAAATGGATTAGATTAAAAGAATTTGCTGTCAATCCACACACAATACCCCAGAATGACAAAGCGAAAACAGTTTTTTTTTAATTTATTTTTTATAAATGTTATTTAAAAAAGTACATTTATTAAAATTGAAATACAGAAATACCTCATGTACATAAGTATTCGGACCCTTTGCTATGACACTCTTAAAATTAGCTAAAATGCAAAAATGTCATCAACAAATCACTCAATAAGTTGAATTGAGTCCATCTTAATGCAAGGATAATAGTTTATGTAATTTTGGAATTAATATCTTTGTTTTTATAGGGTCTCTGATTTGCATAAGAATCAATTACACACTGTATGGATCAGGTTGTCATTACAAACTGAGCAAATGGAGAGAAACAAAACTGCTCAAGAATGCAACCCAATCTACAAAGTTGAATGGTGGAGAGGAATGGTTGAATGGTGTGTGTGCGTCTGTGTGTGCGTCTGTGTGTGTGTGTTTGTGTCATACGGGTTGTCTACTTCTTGTCCCACACTCTGCAGTAGACCAGACCATGTGTGTGTTTGGGAGTATTTGCAGTAAACTTTATCTAATCCAAGAGAGAGCAACTGGTTTGGTCTCTGGTGATAGAACAGAAGACGTTAGTGTGTGTGTTTGTGTGTGTGTGTGTGTGTGTGTGTGTGTGTGTGTGGTCACATCTAGCCAAATGTGTGTGGGCACTATTGTGTGTACATTTGTGTGAGTTTGTGTGTATGTCTGAGCTCACGTGTAGTTAAGGTGTGCATATTGCAGGCACAACAAATCACAGAGTTCCTACATTATAGTGGCTTTTGGGAGGACAACAGATGCGTAAGTGAATATGAGCAGTGTTCAGCAGTGCACTGTGGGAGCTCATTACAGCAGCCTTTGGACTGGAAAATTTCTGTCGGTTGGGATTCATTATAAACAACCTGCTCTAGCAGCTCCTGCCTCTGCTTTAACGAGAGGTCCTCCTCTTCCTCACAATGTTCTGTTCCCCAGTGGCAAAAATTGGACAGGTGAATTCTCAGTGGTTACTCGCATTTCAGTGGATGTCTGTTGGTGTTGTACTAGCCTCTTTGATTAGCATTAGCCAGAATAGTGCTCTGTTGGTTCATCAAACTCGCGGTCGAGTAGATGAACATGGGAGGCTGGCTCTAAATCACTTGAGACGACTACATTTCCCAGTGCAATATAGTTATGACATACAGTATTAGCTATATTATATACAGTACCCTGCATAAGAAATGGGATAGTGAAGCATATTTTCGTGCTCTACACTCCAAACGTTTGCATTTGAAATCAAACAATTCATGTGAGGGTAAAGTAGAGATTCTCAGCTTGTATTTGATGGTATTTGTCTACATATTGGTTTCACCGTTCAGAAATTACAACACTTTTTATGCATAGTCCCCCTATTTCAGAGTACCCAAAAGTGATGGGACATATGTATAAAATATTAAGCACTCATGTTTAGTATTTGGTTGACAATCCTTTCCATGGAATAACTGCCTGAAGCCTGCAACCCCCTAGACACTGGGTATCTTCTCTGGTGATGCTCTGCCAGGCCTGTACTGCAGCCATCTGCAGTTGTTTGTTTTGAGGATGTTTTGTCTTGAGTCTCCTTTTCAGCAAATGAAATGCATGTTCAATAGGATTTCATTTCAATCTGGAGATTGACTTGGCCAGTCAACAACATTCCACTTTTTGGCCCTGAAAAACTCCCTAGTTGCTATGGCAGTATGTTTTGGGTCATTGTGCTGCTGTATGATGAAGTGTTGTCCAATGAGTTTGGAGGTGTTTGCTTGTACTTGGGCTGACAAGGTATTTCTGTACACTTCAGAATTCATGCTGCTGCTATCAGCAGTTAGATTATAAATGAAGACGTGAGCCAAGTGAGCCAATTCCAGTGGAGGCCATACATGCTCTAGCTATAACACCCCCTCCACCATATTTCACAGATGAGGTGGTATGCCGTGGATATTGGGCAGTTCCTTTTTTTCTCCACACTTTACTCTTGTGACCACTCTGTTACATGTTAACCTTTGGCTCATCTATCCACAAGACCTTTTTCCAGAACTCTGCATGCTCTTTTAGGTACTTTTTAGCAAACCGAAAAAAACCTGGCCACCCTGGATAACTAGTGGTTTGCACCTTGCAGTGTAGCCTCTGTACATGTAGTTCTGCTGATGAAGTCTTCTACGGATGGTAGTCTCTGACACATTCACACCTACATCCTGGAGAGTGTTCCTGATCTGTGGAACAGTTGTTTTGGGATTTTTCCTAATCATGGTGAGCATTCTTCGGTCATCCACTGTAGAAGTCTTCCTGTGATTTCTAAACTCACTAGCGCTTTCTTTCCTTTTAATGATGTTCCAAACTGTTGATTTTGGTAGGTTTAAGGTTCTGGTTTCTGATTGATTTTTTTCTGATATTTCAGCCTCATAAAGGCTTCCCTGACTTTCATTGACATCTCTTTACTCCTCATGTTGACAGACACCAATAGCAGACTCCAAAGGCAAACCTAAAGCCTAGAATCAATACTAGACATTGAGAGCTCTCTTATGACTGCACCAATGATTTGACGGAACACACCTGACAACCAGAAACACCTGTCAAGCCAATTTTCCTATCCCTTTGGGGTACCCTGAAATAGGGGGACTATGCATAAAAACAACTGAATTTAAACACTTGTCTTTCAACTTATCCATCAAACTATCTCTGTTTGAAGTTTTGTAAAAAAATAAATAAAAAAAAAAATAAAATAAAAGGTTGTGGTAGTGTCATGTTTACTGCAATGGTGTTGGTGGTAGTTTTGTCATGTATTACGCAGGGGTTCCATTTTGAGGAAATGGTTGTGATTGTGGTTGTGTTGTTATCCTTAAGGGGCTGTTTTGTTTTGTCTGTGCGGCAACTGTTTCTTTGCAGTTGTTGTATTGTCTTACTGTGATGTTTATGGGTTTTTTCCCCCGATGGGATTGTCTTTCATTGTTTGCGTGATTGTAGTTCACTTTTTTGCAGTGGTTGTCATGTTTTGCTATGGTGTTATTTTTCCTCCAGGAATTGCCTTGTTTTGTCTATAGTCATGATTTGCCTGTTTTATTGTGATGGTTGTCTTGTTTTTGCTGAAATGGTTGTCCTTTCTCTCCCCTTCTTTCTCTCTCTTTATATCTCTTTCTCAAACACTCTCTCCATCTGTCCCCCATAGGCCCGTACACCTCGTGTGATCCGGTCCAACCCCGCACAGCCGTCTCTAGCTGACCAGGCCAGCAGGGTGTCCTTCGCCTCAGCCGAGAGTCTGGAGACCATGTCTGAAGCCGACGTTCCCCTCGGGTTCAACCGCATGAACCGCCTGCGCCAGAGCCTGCCCCTGGCACGCTCGTCCAGCCAGGCCAAGCTCCGGGCGCCAGGTCAGAGCACTGTCCTTATGACCATCATCTGCTACATCAGGACCATGACCTAGCATGGTTGTCATCGCTATAGGGCTCGATGGGATCTGTAGGAAATGTTGTTGTCATTGCCCTTACAGTTGTTGTTTTGCGCAGTATGATCAATCGAACTACGCCTGTACTTTATGTTGTTGTGCTATCGAGTTTGAGTCAATTCTACAGGTATGTTTGATTTCAAATTATGAGGACATGTTTATCTTGTAGATCAGCACCTGCCCCATTTTGACCCTGCTCTGTTGTCACAAGGGAGTAAATGTTTATATGGAGCAACTACTGTAGGCGTGCACTGGAGAATAATACTTGAATATGTTGTTTACTGCTATGCTAGTAGGTACATACGTGATTTGGTTTTGAATGAACCACTAATTGATCCAAATTAAATTAATTAATTTGAGAAAAGCCCCAGAAGACCAATGAGATTATTGCGATAGTACTGTACCCACACTGCCTTCTATCTTGTGTGCACAAATGTGTGTTTGTGTGGTTTTGCAGTTTTGTGTGTGAGTGGATTCAATGGAACTCCATTTAATTGACCTCCCTCCACCTTTCCCTGTCTCCTATTCTCCTCCACTCCCTCTCGACTGAACTGAACAGTGTACGTGTGCAATTCCTCTTCCTCTAGGCATCCTCTTCCTCCAGCTGGGGGAGGAGACGCGGAGGGTGCATCTCACCCACGAGCTGACTAGCCTGGAGACTCTGAGGGCGCTCATTGTGCACATGTTCCCCCAGAGGCTCACCATGGCCATGCTCAGGTGACTTTACTAATGTCCAGGGACACTGTCCTTTACTGACTTATCTAGTGGTGCTTAGGAGAGCAATTTGAGGTAATGAAAATAATGACATTGAGATAGCGGTAATATTCCACTCAGCCAGCAGTTCCCTTGACCCTCAAGTCAAATTCAGGGGCTCAGGCGCCTTTATCCAATTCAATCTTGGTGTAGTCTTTGGAGCTATTCCATGACAGTGTACATTTATCATAAATTTGGCCTCGAAGCCTTTGTCAGCATAAAACCCAAGTCTGACCCAAGTCAGAGCACTATACTAAGTGTAGACACATTAAATAGAAGTCATTTTTCCTTCTTCTAGCATTGTGACTGCCTATGGCCCCTGGTCTGAGCATTGATTACTTTATCTTATGATGACTGATGGATAGATGATTCACTTACTTAAACAAATGTATTTGTTGTAAGTCGCTTTGGATAAAGGCGTCCGCTAAATGTAAATGTAAGCACAAAAGATCTTTCAATACATGCATAAGTCAAAAATATAACGTAAAGGCGCAATGCTCAGGTGTAACTCTGCCCATGCTAAGGTGCCCAAGCACGGCCCTGCTGATCAAGGATGAGACACGTAACGTTTTCTATGAGCTGGAGGACCCTCGCGATGTCCAGGACCGCTGCGTCATCAAGATCTACTGCAAGGAGCCCATCTACGGCACCTACCCCGGACACCACAACCCCTATCTGGCTAATGGGGAACTCAGGGTGAGAGAGAGTGTGTGTGTGTTTGTGTGTGTGTGCATGTGTGCGTGCTTGCTTGCGTGCGTCTGTGTGTGGGCACCTTGGTCACAGTATCACCTGGCTAATAGGGACCATCGGGTGGGTGTGAGAATGTATGTTTGTGCATGTGTATCATGTGTCTAAACAGTTATAGCAAATGACAAGCTCTATCCTGAATTTAGTGCAACAACCGAACCAATTGCTCATTCATCCTAGATTTCATTATAGTTGATTTGACACGATGTTGTTACCACTCGGAATATGATTATTCATCATGTAACGTGCTAGTGCACAAATTAAATGCAGTCAGTCTCTATAAAATGAGTGCATGAATGAGTAATGTGATATTACAGTACCACCACTGTTGCTGTTCTTGAATCCACGCCAACCTGTTTCCCTCCAATGCTGACTACAGTATTGACACTTCTGCCAAGTCAGTCAACCAGTAGTATCATGCACCCAATTTGAGGGGGCACAAAGTATGTGGGTGAGGACAGGGGAAGTTGGCAAATTTCTTCTAGAGCTAGAGCCATAATCATTATGCCTAATTCTATGTAAAAATAGCTAGCTGGCTAGAGCCAACTTCATAAAATTGCTAGGTGGCTAGTATTACAAACATTTAGATGTTATTTATTCATCATTAGGAGAGAATCAATAGGCTACAAAGCTTGATCAAAATAACATACAAATAATCATCCTGCCCAACGGCAGCTCCAATCAAATTAAACTCTTCACTCTATTCTCTCTCCTCCTCCATCTAGCATCCTGCCTAAGCATTCCTGTGTGTGTGTGTGTGTGTGTGTGTGTGTGTGTGTGTGTGTGTGTGTGTGTGTGTGTGTTTGTGTACGCTTGTGTGTATGATTTGTCGGTGCCCAGTGCGTTTTGGAGGTCAATTTTCCATTCTCCCCAGGGTTTTGCTACCACTCCTTACACACAGCTCAGAAATCTCCCTGCTGGTTTATAGCTTTATTGAGTGACTGGGTTTTACCTTGAGTTTTATGTGTGAGGGATTGGTGCTGCGATACAGAGGTGAGTGAGAGTTGGAAAGGGGGGGGGGGGGGGCTGGACCTGAGCCAGTGAAGCAGAGATTACTATCTGATTACAGGTCGTAAACCATGACCAGGACCATTGAACATCGCACAGACAGGAGATGGTAGCACCAATGGATGGATAGGGCTTAGTGGAGATTGATTGGCAGACTGGTGTGACTCCGAAGGTGGGTAAGAGTAGTGCAAGAAGATTGTGGTGAGGTGATCTGTGACGGACATTCTGTGACATCTGGGCTTGGAATGGAGAGGTGTGTGTATGTGTGTGTGTGTGTGTGTGTGTGTGTGTGTGTGTGTGTGTGTGTGTGTGTGTGTGTGTGTGTGTGTGTCCCTTGCTCCCATATAGTGAGATCCTTACGTAGTTATCAAGCAGTTGCTTAGATACAAGATGAAATTGAAGATGCTACAGCCATTAATGCAGTGAGTGTGGAGTCCACAGAGTACTATTTTGAGGAGGGATTGATTAGCTGAAAGTGTTGATTTTCAACATTTCTTACTGTAGTACCGTTGCTTTGTGTGTCATGTGCAATCTTCATCTAGTCCCTCACTTTCTAGTTTATTCTATTCTATTCTATTCTATTCTAGTCTTCTTCTGCATCTCATTGGCCCTTATGTTCATCACACCTCTCTTCCTCCTACCACAGAGAGAGATGGTGTACACGCCTCAAGACTCACCACCCAACCGTCGCCTCAGCAACCCCCCGGCCTCCTCCTCTTCCGCCTCGCCCCCCTCAGGCTCCCCGTCCCGCGCCCGCCTCCTCTACAGTGGGGGCCGCCCCTCCTCTTACGCCGGTCCTCCTCACCCCCATGGCCACCCACACACACACTCCCTCCCCCACCCCCACTCCCACCACTCCTCGCCGGGGAGCCAGGGTGTGGCCCACCACCCCCAGCACCACCATCAACAACCCCAACACCACCATCCCCAACACCCTCACCACCATGCCCAGGCCGCCTTCTGCCCCTCCCCCAGCGCGATCCTGGAGCGGCGAGATGTCAAGCCTGACGAGGAGGTGGGCGGTGGCTCCAGGAGTGTGGTCCTACTTAGGGGTGACGGGGGAGGAGGGGGGATCTATGCCGACCCGTACTCCCTGGGCCAGGAGGGGGGACGCCTCAGCCTGGCTGGCTCCCACTCCCCCCTCCCCCCACGGGCCGACCCCTACGGCTCCCTTTACCGGCGTGGTGGTGGAGTGGTAGGAGGAGGGGGAGGCGCTGGGTCAGTGCGCTCCCTCACCTCTTACTCCGCCGCAGCTCTGCAAGGAGAGCTTATGGACAGCAGTGCCCTCTATAGGCCTGGCGGGCCGCTGTATAATGACGCTTACGCTGCCTCCATGCTGGCTATGGGATTCCGGGTGCCGCCCCCCTCGTCTCCGCAGAAGATCCCTGACATGAGGGATTCCTACTCTGGCACCATGCCTGGCCGGGGCTCCCCCGGGAGACAGACCCTGCGGAGGGACTCTGTGTCTTCCTCGGTGTTCGGGGAGAATCCCAAGGCCAGGGGCCAGGGGTCAGGGCTGGGATTGGGGTCAGATCAGCTCTGCCTGATGGCTGGGCCTGGAGGAGGAGGGGATGGTGGTGGTGGTGGAGGATCACTGGGATTCAGTTCACCACAACATGGCAACGAGACAGAGACGAGGTGAGATGATCTCGAATGGATCAATTGATTTTGTGTTTCTTTATAACGTATGTCCACTGTGTCTTTTTTAACATTATAAAAAACAGAATAGATTGTGTGTTTATGCATACAGGTATGCGCATAGGTGTGTGTGTCTATGTGTCTGTATACAATATGTTCTTGACTATCTACTGTACTGGATCTGAGCTGACTCATCCTGTACTGTATGTTTTGACAGGGAGCGCATGGAAGCGATGGAGAAGCAGATAGCCAGCTTGACTGGTCTACTGCAGAGTGTGCTGACCAGGGGACCAGAAGTAGACAGCCCGTATGACACAAACACAGACACAGACACACTCACACACAGACACACACACACACACACACACACACACACACAAACACACACACACACACACACACACACACACACACACACACAAACACAGACACACACACACACACACACACACACACACACACACACACACACACACACACACACACACACACACACACACACACACACACAAATATTCATCCAGTGCATTAGCAGAGAGAGGGGAATTTAAAGAGCTTTACCCTTTTTTATTCCAGTGAGAAGATTGAGACAGCCAGTGACTGTTCAGGGACAGACAGTAAGTATTTTACTTGCTATAGTGCTCCAAAGCATGCCATCAAAATGCAGTTAATCCACTGAACATGTTTCCAGTTTAAAACCCACAGTTTTCCCCCACAGTTTTCCCAATATTTTTTCTCGTAGCTAATATAAGCTTTTTTATTATGTGTTAAATAAACAAACCATTTCTCAATTATTTGGTCAGAAGTTGAAAATGAATAAGCTAACTTAGAGATTTAGGATTGCTTATTTAGAGACTAATGAAACGCTAGTTAATCAGACAAGAAAACATACAAGAAACTGTAAGCCTATATACGTATGTTACCCATAGTTAATGTTAGTTTTTGAAAAAATCCATATGGAAGAAATTTGGGAAAATGGGGAGACACTTTGTCTCTCTGTACCTGAAAAAAATTGTCTCTTTCACTGCAGTGCTGTCCATTGACTTCTGTTTCTAGATATTCAGAAATTATTGTATCTTTTTTTCTTCACGACCCATTTCAAAACATTAGCTATTTTAATTTGCGCAAAGGAAAGTTGCTTATGTGTTGTTGATGTGGCCCCATTGTGAAACTGTCAAGGAAACTGTGTTTTTATGTTTGCTTTTTTTTGTAACTGGTGCCCATGCTTCTTGTTTTAGCTGGACGGTTTAAAAATAAGAAAGGTATCTGTTCTTAAGTCCTCTTATCCCCTTGTATGTCTGAATGAAGGACTCTCCCTAAAGTTGGTGTCTCTAGTTATATGTGTTCTGAGTTCTTTGTTTTCAATTTTGTATTTGATTCCCTGGGCTATTCCTTTTGTCTGTGTTCTGTGTCTGGAATCAGACTGGTGTCAGAATGTGTTTCCCTACTGTTCAATGTTATCAATAGTTCATCTTGTTCTGTCATTTTGGGTTAGACTACTTCCTACTGTATAGTATGTCTTTTTGATTGTTTGTATGTCAAGCATTCCCTCCTCCTTATTGTATGTATCCAAATGCATTTGTTCAGCTAAAGTTAGAAGCTCAATTGATGTCTCCATTGTATGTTCTGATCGTTGTTGATGTCTGTAAGCATACAGTATGTCTGTGGTTGAGTTCTATGTCTCTTACATTTACAATCTGTGTGTCAGTTTAATGTTAGTTGCCTTCATTGTCCTGGCTTACTGGTGACAGGCCAATGCGAGAGCTTTATGAAGGCACCTCACACCATGTGCAACTCTTATTCTACATCTTCTGTCCAGTGTTTTAGTTTGCATTAAGAACCATGTGTCTCTCTGCCAATCCTATGGTACCCCCGATTCCTGGATCACGCTATGAAGGAAGCAAGATTTGTTGGTAGCTTTTGTGTTTACAGCTGAGAACATGCCATTCCCCTCTTCATTCACCCAAGCTCCAGCTTGGCATTAGAGAGTCACTTGGCAACGGACGAAGAAGGATTTCAGAAACATTGGACACTGTGACTGTCACATGCCCTCCCCTAAAAAAGTAGCAATGAATACCCAATTTCTAGTTTTTCAAGTTTTTCTATGCAGATATCAGTTATGCTGCTTTAGTACAGTTGCTCATCCTACTGTAGATCTATCTGACCTTGTGTTTTAATCTTATCCCTTTAAAGGGACAGTTCACCTAAACTACAAAGTTGCATATGTTTCCTTCCTTTGGTGATTTCTGCAAGTTTAGACCCCTACCTGGGGTCCATTCTCGATCATTGTTTTGGGTCATTCAGACTAATGTTAGCTAATAGTGGCTAGATTTTGAATTTGGGATCTCTTAGCCCAAGGATTATTTTCAAAGTAAAGAAACATAATAATTAGGAAATTCATAAATCAGACCCCAATTCAATCAACTGCAAATTTGAAAAAAAGAAAACTGGGTTGTTGGTTAACTCTAATGCTGTATTTGAGGTGTTCACTCTGTAAAAAAAAAAGAAAAGTAACCCAGGTTCTCTGAAGAAGATGAGGTAGACCCCTCACTATTGGACACACCCTCTTGTGTACCTTTCGCTGAAGAGGCCAGTGATACTTGCAGGCGATAGCCCTACCTATCACCCGTCCCAATAAAGGGACACAGCAAGCACGCCATTTCATCGAGCAAACTCTTCAGGAGATTCACACCACACCTCAAGTAGCCTCAATTTCAGGTTGTAAAGACCTAAGTGGATGGCGCCTTAGCACTCTGAATTGAGGCAACCACATTTGTAGGCTGGTCTTCTGAGACAAGGTTGGACCTTTAACAGGCCAAACCCATAGATCCTTCCTCAGGATGAGGGTGGAATAATTGGCCCTACGCTTGGGACAATAAGTCCCTGCGCAAGGTTGCCAGGGGGTGCATAGAGTAGCTGAGCTATCTGTGGCCTCCAAGGTTTCCCAGCCAATTCTGGGCTTTCAGAATTAGGGATGAACAGTTCGCTCTCTTTCTTTTTTTTTCAAAACCGTTGAACTTGGTTAACCAAATGTTTTGATAATCTTCTTTGAATGTCGAGCTAAACCACAGGATTCCAGTAGAGACAACCAAACACCCCGGGAGGATCATACGATTCTGGGTAAAACAGTTCAGTTAAGTTGTAGCTAGCTACAAGAATATGACTACCTAACGCTTCAGACAGTCAGCAAGTGAAGAGTGGAAATGGCGTGCTTGCTGCGTCCCTTTATTGGCACGGGTGATAGGCGGGGCTATCGTTACCTGTACCAGGTATGATTGAATAGGGGTCTTCAGCGAAAGGTACACAAGAGTGTGTATGCCATACTGAGTGGTCGACTGAAAGAAAACACCCCCCAAGCTGGTACTCTCTCAGCCCTTATGGATATGCAAAAACCAACCTATTCTTCGTACAAAGTGCACACATTTATCTGAAATGTATGGAATCACAATACTAGTCCCTCCCTTTCTTATACTGCATGAATTATGTGCCTGAGAAAATGCCATATACTGTAATTACAATGAAAAGCTTTATGTTCATTATCATTTCACTCAACTCTGATGTTATTTCAACGTGAGCATCAAAAGACTAGGGCTTGCTGTTGATGCCCTGTTGTATACTATTCAAAAGAAATATAGCTTTGAATATGGCTGTTTGCCCCTTTTAGATTAGATCATTAGCTTGAGGTAGACGTTGCCCTTAACCACAGATAAAGAATCTGACAACTCTACTACCCCTTATAAAAAATATCTGACCGTGTATCAGTGGTAATGGGCAACTTCCAGCGATGATGTACCACACTTAATGGGGAGAGTAATACCCAGTCACCTGACTGCAACCCTGTTCTCTGATTGGCAGCTCTGACGCCATTGGCTCCTTTAGCCCTGATGCCACCTCCGCCCACAGGGGCCAGTCAGCCAATCACGGTGTCGCGGATGCAGGTCCACCTGCACGGCTTGCAGCAGAACACCAGTGAGCTACGCAAACAGCTGTCCCAGCTACGCGATATACAGGTGACATACATTATTATATCCATTCTATGAGTATGTATGTCTTACTTCTTTGTCAATTTATGTCTGTGTATGTCTTTCTCAGTGTATGTGTGTGTGTGTGTGTGTGTGTGTCTGTGTGTCTGTGTGTCTGTGTCTGTGTCTGTGTCTGTGTCTGTGTCTGTGTCTGTGTTTGTCTGAAGTAACATCTGTCTGTGGCCATGCTCCCACTCACAGCTGGAGAACCAGGACTCTGTGCAGTCTCTGCTGAGGCAGACAGAGTCAGACCTCAGTCTGATGATGCTAGACGCCATGCGAACCCAAGAGGACCCACTCCAGAGACAGCGCCTCTTAGTGGAGGAGGAGAGACTCAAGTACCTCAACCAGGAGGAACTGGTCATCCAGCAGCTACAGTGAGTTCAGCAAAGAGATATATATTTCCCATTGTGTCTATGAATTTCAGAGTGGTCACATTTCCCCAGTCACATCTCTCAACTGTATACCCACCCAAAAAAGAGCCAGCCATTTGGCTAAAAAACTAATTAAGGATTGAACCTTTAATGTCAAAGCCATTTTCTTTAGCCTTATCAAAATCTAACAGAACATATTAGAATATAACAGTGTTTCTCATGTCTTGACCTGTTATTTGGTCTTCACAGTGATCTGGAGAAGTCGGTGGAGGAACTCCAGAGGAACTCGTCAGTGAACCACGGCCTGGTGACCGAACACGAAGTGGAACAGAAGAGCAAGGAGCTGAGGACTGTAGGAGAGACCCTTACGGAGCTCAAGAGTGAGTATGGTGATACTCGTGAGTATACTGCATATGAGGTAATGAGTATGAGTAAAGAGAGATGTTTTGTTTTAATGTTTAGCCTGTATACAATAACCTAGTGTGGTCTGGCAAGGACAATTTGTTGCATTAGATCTATTCCTTTGCTCAAATAAAGCTATATTTGAATATAGTATTCTCACAAAGTGACAGGTTCTTTGGATCTGAGTTGAGCAGGCAGCGTGAAGCAGAAGCAAACAAAAAAGGCAGTTACAATAATTTATTGGCTTATATCGGTATGGTTTTCCACTAATCAGATTCTCTTTCAGTTCATTACAATCAGTTCATTTCATTTCAGTTCATTTCAGTTCAGTTCTTTCAGTTTCCATCATATTCAAGTTCCTTTCAGTTCAGTACTTGATGTAGCTTTCCTTATATGAATCTCTTTTGTTAAAAAAACATGCTACTTGAAATCAACACAAAACACAGACCAAACCAAATCAAGGATATAAGGACGCAGGAAGCAAAGGCAGGTGTCCAGGCTTCTCCATTTGTTACAAACTCTTCCAGGTTGCTCAAAACTGCAGGATAACCATGGGGGGCAGAGACTACACTGAGACCCAGCACAAGAGACTCAAAGATGCTACATGTACATTTACAAACAAGAATATGCTCCCTCTTTCATTGATTTACTGGTCTTCATTCTCTTTCTTTCTCTCTCTCTCTCTCTCTCTCTCTCTCTCTCGCCCTTTCTCACTCATGATTATTGTGTTGTTTTGCTATGCCTCTGTTGTTTATCTGTGTTGTCCTCTCCTATCTCTCACTCTCTGAATTCAATTCAACTCAAGCTTTTTTGGCATGACAAGAAGATAGAATTTTGCCAAAGCAATATGACCAGTTGTAGCCAATATGACCAGATTTGTTACTTGGAAAAGTAATCTTTTACATAGTACTCATTACATTTAACAAACGTAATCTTGGTGCGTTACAATATTACTTTGCATGGAAAGTAACATATTATATATTATGTAATATGCATTATGAATTCTGAAAGTAACGGACGTGTCACTTGAAAAAGTAACTGTAATAATATGACAATATTTGAACACAGTAACTTGTTATATTACTCCCTTACTCATTAAAGTAATATACTGTATTACTGTAACACGTTAACCCCAACACCGAATATGACAATAACAATAACTTTGTCATTCTCTTTTCTCCAACTCTCTCTCTCTCTCTCTCTCCCTGTAGATCAGTTCCCTAGTCTGCAGAGTAAGATGCGTGTGGTGTTAAGGGTGGAAGTGGAGGCGGTTAAGTTCCTGAAAGAGGAACCACACAGACTGGATGCCCTACTTAAGCGCTGTAATACCATGACTGACACACTGACCGCCTTACGCAGGTACGGTCCAACACAATTGACCACACTACACCTGTACAGTCCAACTCTGATATCAGACTCTGGCTCCACTTCTTAATATTTGCACATACAGTAGGTCTAAAATACAGAACATTCTAACACATTGCATCATTGACACAGTATGTGCTCTTGTAGAAAAGGTGATTTGGAATCACGCTCTCATGATGTGTAGCCTTGTAAGCCTAAATGTAGTCCTTAAACTACAAAGATATCCTCTTGGTTCAATGGTAAACCTTGGGGTCATCCACACGAGAGGTTTCCGGTTTAAACCCTGCTGGTTATACTTTGCACAGGGTATTGAATAACAAAAGACCAAACTCATTCTACATAGACATCATGTTTTTGACTTGATCCATAGCTGGACATTGGTTTTGATCAAATAGGGCCCTGACACATCTATGTGTGTTGTTAGTGTATTGTATCCCACCTGTATGTACAGACAGGTGACCGGGGGCATGTGGAAGGGACAGGAGGACATGTCCAGCCAGTCAGCCAAGCGTACTGAGGACATAGGAAGGAGCTCAGACCTAGACATACTGACCAGTCCTCCCCTGAGCTTCAATGACCTGGGGCGCAGTGCCAGCCTTGCCAACTGGATGCCCCTATCGGGCACTGACCAGGACACCTTGGGCCCAGAGCAGGACCCCCAGCCACTGATGAACTACAGGACCCGGGTTCTGGATGAGCTTCCAAGCCGCCGTGGTGCTGACAAATCAGTGTCTGCGGAGGTTAGACTGGTAATGAGCACCCATTTTGTGTAATATAGTGTGTTGTGGGTGTGGGTGTGGGTATGCATGTGTGCGTGCGTGTCTATGTGCATTTGGCAATGTCTCTCTCTTACTGTACTAGGGTTGTATTTGTATGTAGGTATCAATGAGGGTGTGTGAATATCATGACAAATCAATATCACTGTTGGATCTGTGTGTATTTGTATGTACAGTACATATGCAGACTTGTGCTTATGTGTTACAATAGCATGTCTTTGCATACACCCATAGGCTGCAGAGCGGGACTGGGAAGAGAAGCGGGCCAGTCTGACCCAGTTCAGCGCCCAGGACATCAACCGGCTACTGGAGGAGACCCAGGCTGAACTCATGAAGGCCATCCCAGACCTAGACTTTGCTGCCAGGCAGATTAACAAGCCTGTGGTGCCTCCAAAACCCCAGATCATCGCCCCCATCACCACCACAATAACCACCTCCACAACCAGCAGCATCACCACTGCAATTACCAATGTGGAGCAGCAGCCCAGTAAGGTCCAGATCACTGCCCAAAAGCTCACCAACATGGAGGGTGGCTCACAACGTGGATCAGGTGAAAAAAAAACCAGCTAATTGTGTAATGTTGTTAAGTTATGTTGGTTTGAGTGTATTTATGACTGAGTTACTGTTGTGTACTTAACTTTTCTTAATGTTGTTAAGACACCCAGACAACATTTGTTGTGTTATGGCTTAAACGTTCTGTTGTGACTGAGTAGTTGTGCTGATATGACTGAGTTGTTGTATTCAGTTGTTGGCCCACGATGTGTTATAGCGGAGCTGACCGTGGCCAGGTATCGTACAGAGAAACCCTCCAAGTCCCCACCACCACCACCACCTCGTCGCAGCTTCCCATCAGCCCATGGGATCACCACCAACCGTAGTGGGGAAGTTATCGTCACCAGCAAGACTGTGAAGGTGAGAGAGGTGGCTAGTAAATACTCACCCTGCGACATGCGACATGCGACATGCGACATGCGACATGTGAGACTCACATTCAGAATGGTCCTTATGGAGTTATTTCAGTTATTTCAGGACATGAGGATGTTAAAAAGGATGTATTACGATAAAGAAAGATTCCCCAGGATCCTGAGAATGACTTTTATCACCATAGATTTTGTGCATCATTGTTCCCACAAATGTTTTGGCAAACGCTTTGGGTCAATGTCTTTCTCTCTCCCTGTATGTTTTTGGGCTTGAATGCAGATGTTTAAGCATGTCTTCAGACTCAAACCGTCAGTTCTGTGCCGAAACTACAAAGCCTGCTCTAATTTTCTGTTACCGATGTGTATTGTGTATTGCATACCATACGGGCACTTTGTAACAGCCTTGTTTTGACAGAAGCTGGAGCAGGAAGATGGAGAGACTCCAAAGCAACTGGTGAAGCTCAGACGGACACCGTCCGACACCCCTCGCCCCGCCTCCACTCCACCCATCATCGCTGCATCAGCAATCAAGGACGAAGATGATGAAGAGAGGATCATTGCTGAACTAGAGGTAAGAGCTGGGAAAGGATTGATGGTGTCTTGGATGTGATTTAAAAGAAATGTGATTTACTTCACATCTAGTTTTTGCAGATGCTCAATCAAGAAGGAATGACAATAAGTCTATACAATAATAAGGCTGAATAACAACAAAAATGCCAGAAGCAAAGCCAAGGTGTAGAAAAGTGTAGCCATAACTATCGGTATAGAAAGTATTGCAGTGCTACAGTAGCTTGACTGTTAGCACAAAGCTTTATTCTTTGACTAGCTGCAAAGAATATTTTACATACAGTATTTTCTCCAATACTGCAGGCAGTGTTGTGTGTGTAGTAGCAATGTGATAACATATGTATCTACAATACTCTCCCACACAACAACTTCCACCAGATATTTCAGAGAACCCCAGTCAAAGTGTCCCCTCCCCACTCCCTGCCCTGCACCCTACAGAGGCCAACCCGCACCTCTTCCTGCGCCTCAGGGTCCTTGGGAAGAAAGGTAAACATGCCTCCAAAAGAAAGCTCCTCTCCTCCTCCTCTCCTCCTGCGGTGCCTGTGGCCTATCTCCTCCTATTTCTGCCTCCGATCCGTCCTCTTCAGTCTCTCATCACTACCCCACTAGGTCCTTTATCTGAAGGGTTACTAACATGCCTGTAAATTTCAACTCCCTCAACCCAGGACATGCTGCTACAGTATGCAGATCAAACACACGTGAGAAAGCACAATGATGAAAAGCCTCTGTGCTGATTGAATTCCTACCAGTGTCACAACTGCTGACCTAAATCACTGATCTTGTCACCAGTTCACAGTCCTAAGATTGCAAGGATCCAGCGCATCCAGATCCTGTTGTAGCCAATCATGAATACCAGGGTCAGTGAATTGAGTCTCAGGAAATACACGATTCCATAACTGAAAGATCACAAATTCCTCTTGATGCATCAGTTTTCTGATGAAACAACTGGAAAAGATGACTGAAAAAGTCACATTCAATCTAACGTCCCTTTCTTTCCTTTGCTAAGAACTTTTATTCCCTCTCTAATTCCAGTGACTGCTTTCTTTAAATGAATCTTGAAGCATATTAAATCTGCACAATATGCTAACTAACCTGTACTTTAATTGTCTAACAAGCTAACTTGGGACTAGATGGTTTGATATTTTGTGCATTAGATGTATACACAGCATGCTGTTTGTTGCCAAAGTGGGATAATGCATTCAGGTTAGCTGACAGACTGCAAGAGATGACTAAACTTTCTGACAACTCAAGTGACATGTTTAGCTCCATTTTACACGACTGTGATTGGCCGCTGTTAAAACACAGGACAGTGATGGGGTTAAGCAAGATTCAGGGCACAACTCCAGATGTGTTTTTTCCTCCAAACCTACAGTGCCCTCCATAAGTATTGGAAAGAGGAAGCATTTTGTCTCCTTTCAGCTCTATACTCCAACAGTTTGGATTTGAAATCAAACAATTACTATGGGGTCAAAGTAGAGATTCTCAGCTTTAATTCAATGTTTTTTTCTTTTTCAGATTGTTTTCACCATTTAGAGGTTGTTTTTTTTTTATCTCAGAGCTCCAAAAACATTGGAAAAAAAATCATATAATGTCCAAATAAAGCACTCATGTGTAGTGCCTCCAATACTTTTTGAAACGGATGACAACCCTTATATCTGTCTCCGGGTTGATTTTGCTACGTTAGCTTGTTAGCATTGATTGCCAAAATGACCGGTAAGTTACCATGTTTTGAGAAAGTTTCTGAACTTTTTGGGAATTTTGCAACCCTACCAGCCGTAACATTAAGCGTGGACTCAGCAACATGTCATCATCATACAAAATGTGGCAACTTTTTCCTTACAGATATCAACAACAGCAGGATTTACTGTATATCTGTCAAGGCTTCCATTCTTGGCTGATTCTTGGTACTGTGGGTAGGCCTAAAGTGAGGGAGTGTTCAAATTGGTAACAGCCAATGTTTGCAGATTAGAACTCTGTTATTGTTGATGTATGCAAGCAGGACTTTTAACCACAGCATGTAGGGCCAACTGTTGCCTGACTTAACCATCCTGATCCTCTCTATCCTCCCATAGACTGCCAGTAACTCGCCGGGATCAGCCAAGGGACCCCAGTCAACTGTGGCCGCCAGACTCAAGCACCTCCAGCAGGGCAGCCTGGAGAGGCCCAAAACCAGGAAGCAGAGGGAGGACTTCCCCAAGATCCAGGGCCAGCAGCAGGTATTCCACTTCTAAAAGAGCCTCCCTAAAGCAGCTGCATCACATGAAACAGCACTGCTGGCTTAGCTTTGTGCCTCCTGGGATGTCATCAACTGCCCTATCTGACCCAAGCTGGGGTAACTACTGGGCTCTTTCAAGAACACTGGGAGACAAGACAATGTGGATGATGGACAGTGGATAGCTGACAGCTGACAGTTTAAGGTTACAAGAAAAGGAAGGGTGGGCTATCACAAAAAATCGGAAATGTTTCTTCAGATTTTTCATATTATGTTTTGACTCCAAATTAGCTAGTGCACAGTCGTAAGCAGCTAGCATAATTACTGGCTTATTTTTAGTTTTTATGATGAGGACAAGTAATTGGGTCTGTGTACTGATTACACTGAATGATGCCTAATTGTGGAGCCTCTACAGCTACGTATATGGTTTTCCCCAAAGCTGTACTCTTCGACAATGCCACGGAACACTTTTACATCTCAATATCAAATCACTGACCTCCCACCAAGCAGATTATTATCCTGCCTTTATCCTCCGACTCTGCTACCTTCCTTCAGATCACTTACCCATGCTGTCTTTGTCCTTTACAGCACAAGGACAGTAGTCAATAGTCAGTATTAGTATGGCCCAGTATTACAGCTAAGGTGGTGGGAATTTTGAATTTCGTCAGCGACCTTGAGTCTCCCAATTCAACACTCTAGCTGCTATGCCAAAAAGCCCAGACCCTTTGGCAAGCAAGGTTGTGGAGTGTTGGGTTGAGTGGCATGGTTACTATAGTGTATTATGTAATATGCTGAGAATGAAACAGAACAAATGCTAAAAGGTTTTGAGAGTTATAGAATAGCACTTCTCAGTCGAATGTTTGCCCTCATTTTCCTCAGTGCTGAGAATGTCGAGCAGGTAGGTTGAGAGAAAGAAAGCGAGATGGAGAAAGACATTTCAGAAGAGTGAAAGAAAGGAAGATTGAAAGAAAAAGATATGAAAGACAGAAATAATAACAGTCATGAAGTACAAAAAATAGATAGACACCTCTAGTGTTTCTGTGGAGCTATAATAAACTGAACCCTTCAGTCGACCTCTCGGATGTGAAACCACTGTCTTATCTGGTCCAGCAGGCCCTTCAACCATGTATGCTGAGCGGAGCATCCTCGGCCCACCCTTGCCCAAGCTACCCTCAGAAGAGCTTTTAAGGTTTCTCTAAGTAAGGTAGAGATAACACAGCCAGCCATTCCTTGCCAGTTTGTACCTGAGCCAGCCCCAATCCTCTCATTACTCCATTGGTGATAATCCACCTTCTGTTAGCTAACTCTAAAATAGAAGGCACTTCATTTGGTGGAGTTTAGGGGTAATTCAAATACAAAGGGGGCGCAATGGACCCCGTAACCCACCATGGTTAAACCTGCATAGGATTAAATTCTATGCAGTCAGATCAGATCTTAGAGAGTTTTAACTTGTGTTGGGTAAACCTACTTCATCCACCACCAAGTCGATAACTATGATGCCCAATTTTTGTGTATAGGAAATTTGGTGTATACTTTATACCATTTTAACTTGTGTAAAAGCACACATCGTGTAAGGGCGGATGACCTCAAACTCTGCAATTGCTAATTGTAATTACCAATTACAGCAGTTAACGCATTGCTGACATGTTGACCTCCATTTGACACAGTGGTGCCATCTGGGCAGTGTACTGCCTCAAGGAATACACCATAAGCATTAGTATTCATGTCTCTTTGTGGTGTGCGCTGGAAACCACTTAATTCTGTGAGATTGTGTATGTCCCTGAATGTATCCCCCCCCCGCCCCGCCCCACCCCCCCACCCCAACCCCCTGTGTTTGTCAGGTTTGATACGCCCTCTTGGGTCTGAGGAGGCAGTTTACTGGAGTCATTACACTGTGCATTCAAATTCTCACAGTAAACGGTATTGTTTTTGTTCAAATTACACTCCCATATTGCAAGGAGTGCTCTCATGGTGCTTAATATGTATTTTATTACATATATGTTGGACGTGACATTTAGATCCATATATGGTGTTTGTAGCATACAGCGATACTGTAGATACCTAGGCTATAATGGTTTAACACAATAGTATACTGTCTGTGATCAAAGTAACAAAATACCTGTTCAACTTGTAATGTATGTTTAACGTATGCAAATAATATGAATGATATATTCTAGAGTGGGTTGAATTTATTGCACAGAAATGCATCTATGTGACCTGTATGTACAGTGTGGGTAAAATAAAACCCCATGGGTATTTTGTGTACTGTTATAAACCAAGTTAGGTGGGTTCTTTCAACTTTCACATGCTGGAAGAGTGGGAGCATTACAGGACTGCATCAGACATTTGGTCATCCCGTCATTGGGATTTCACCAAGACTTCTGCCGTAGCCTACTACACAGTGTAACCCAAATGCTTTGACCGATTATTTTTTACTTTTATCTTGTTGTGGGTGAAGAAAAAATGTAATTGAAATGTTGGCTACATTAAGACATATTGGGATTATCTGATTATTTGTTGACAAAAATAGTTGCCACAGTACAATGTGATATCTTAGCCTAGTGCCTGAGGACATTGACCCTAATTTATCAACGAACGTTAGCACAAACTGAACATGATTGCATGATGCAATCAAATCTCATGTCAACTCTGAACTGAGCTACACTTGGTCAATACAGTGGCACTGACTGTAATATTCATACTGTACTCTGGGGTAAGATTATCTAAGTGAGAAGCACATTTTGACAGTTGGTTATCAGACTGTTAAGGCATTTAGAAAAGATTAATCAATTGCTTCGTAGACCTAACTACAGCTTGATTTTTATTGTATCTTGTCTTTAATGTTTTTAATGAAAACTAGGGCCATTGTGTACACTCTACTCTACAACTAAACAGTTTTACAATACCTGTCCAAAGGAACAGGCAGCACACAATGACAGACAAAATATACATTTTGGGGATTCTTTTAATTTGGTGCCTCTGCTCTGTACAGTAGCACTGAGGAGTGTGCTAATGTTAGATATCGGCATTACTGTCTTTTTCAATTTCGGGGATGGATAAGTATTAGCTGGAAAATGGATGTCCTTGCTTTGGAATGTGGAAGATTAACATTTTACCCTCAATCCTGAGCATTAGTGCACCTGTCTCCTCCTGTCCTTGTAAACGTGTCCCTTGAGGCATGGAGGAGTACTGTGGCAAAGGAGACTGTTTTCCTTCACGATTTGACTCAAGCTGATGTGAACTATCCTTTTCAAAGAACCAGGTTTCAAAGCCAGGTTCTTTGGATACATAGTTTACATGAAAGGTCGGTTCAGCTACAACAGTCAAGGCGAGACAAGATGGTTTTAGAACACAGCTTCATTGATCTGAAGTGAACTATCTAGTTCTCTTTCAGTCGACTTGGTTCGACATCTGACTATGGGATATGCACCCTTGCGTACCCTATTTGCTGAAACCCTATTCAATCATGCCTGGAACAGGCCAGGAGTGCTTTGCATGGCTGACCCTGCCCCAGGCATCTTATAAAGGCTACTGCACTTCCATTTAATTATTTTCACTCTTCACTCACTTATTCGCAAGCCGTTCTGCAGTGTTCCGATACAACATAGCTACCTAGCTTAACTGTTCCACTGGAAAGTTAGAAAACAGATTTCCCCAGGGGCGTTAGGCTACTTATTCTTCCTAACAGTAATCCTGCTGATTCAGGCTTCATTCTTACCGAGCGAAGTTCTCTCTAGTTTGGTCCGTCAACAAAAGATTGAATTAGTCACTAGCCTAGCGATATTCTCCTGTGCAGCAGAGGGCTAAGTTCGCTGAGAGTGTAGAGCTGGTGAATAGCCTGCTGGATGAGGAAACCGCTGAGCGTGAGGCTTCACAGCTATTCTTCGCTCTAACAGAGCGTCGGGGGACCCAGTCTACAGAAGCGGAGGCCTTTTCTCACTATGAGAGTGATGAGAGCGCCCTCTCGCAGTGTGCGTCCATTAATGATTTCACTGATGGAAAGATTGACAAGACTTTTGGAGAAGAGCCCCTCCCCTCTGCTGGTGAGGAGTCTATCCCTGACTTTGCTTTCTTGGAGGCAATCAGTTGTGCAGCAGTTAAAATCCATGTTGAACTGCCTGGGCCCCCTCCACCCACTAAGAGGACTAGGCTGGGTGGTCTCACCTCAGCGGGTGAAGCCCCATCCGTACACATGCACATGCACATGCCTGTCTTATCTCTGATTCAGTCTACGTGGGATTAGCCCGTCTCTTCCAGTATCATCAGACCTGGCTACGGCCACCTGGATTTGGCTGATGCGGAGGCAGTGGACTGGAACTCCCCCTACTCTATCAGGTTTTCTTTACAGGCTTTGGCAATCGGGGCATTGTACAAATGTCTCATAGTGAGATGTCAAACGGAGCCGACTGAAAGAGAACTTTGGGATACGGTATGGTAACCCCGGATCTCTGAAGGAGAGGAGGGGGAAATCTCACTGGCTCGTTAGCAAGATAACTTCATCTACATACTTTTCTCAGCGTTATGTCCTGCTGCGTTTGATCTAAACCAGCCAGTCAAGGCACATGTCATTTTGGCAATTTGGGACATTTTTTTAAAAGATGTTTAGGTGGCCTGCCTATAAGCCTGGTCTTCTGTGTAGAAAATACCATGATTCTCCATTGCACCACATTCCAGTCTATTTCATTCTGAGGAGTAGCTCTCCCAAGGACACGCCCTATCCCCATTTGTAATGAGGAGAATACACTGCCGCCTGAGTCGACATTGATCTAAATCTACAGTACGTCAGTGCACCAGCTCATTTGGCTTCCTCAAAGGCATGCCTGTCCTCTCCTGCTTCCTTTTGTTCATACTCTTAGCTCAATAGAGGTTTACATCGTTAATCTTTAGTTGTCCCTGTAACCATTTTGCATTGTTGAACAGATGGACATGTAAACCATTGTGTCAGCGGTGTGGGGTCCATACACATCTAGTAGGAGGGGAAATCTCTTGTTCGCTAAAGGGCAAGCAATCCATTAGAGTTGGCATCAAATCAAGCTCAATGAGTGTCCAAATGTCTCTCTGAGACAGCCTTGGTGGCTTTTCTCTCCTTAGTCTGTTTGTCTTGGGTCTCCAAGGCTTTGTGGTGATAGGCCCCTGTAGGTGCAAGTTAGGGGAGAGTAACCCAGATAAGTACATTTACCCCTGAAGGCATCCTAGCGTCTTGACAAACAGTCTGAACTGTTTTGGACAGGGCTGTTTCATTTCAAATTAGTGTTGTTTTGTGGCAAGCATTCTTTTCTTGATTCAAAGCTTGTAGCTTTGGGTCCCCCCTCCCAGCAACATGTGACCAATCTTGCCAGCAGCAGAAGGAAAATGTTGACACAAAATGACCAATTACAGGGCAAGAAAGTAAGGGAAAGATGAATCAGGGTAATAAACCAAATTCAGCTTCGACTTGTAAAGAGCATTTAACAAGAACTTGGGGTGTTGTCCCACTCCCATCAAGTTAAAAGTCTCTCCTTCTCTCCTGCTTCCTCTCATCTCTCCTTCACCCCTTTATTTTCTCCTCTCCTCACCCCCTCTACCCCTCCTCTCCTCCTATATTCCATACCCCCCCTTTTCGCTGTTGAGAGAAGCTGAATCGGGACAGATTGCCCATCCCAAAGCTCTGACAGCAGTGCACAACTGATCACAGCATCATTTCTCCAGCTCTGCATACACTCAGCTTAGCGACAGCCACATGCCTTTGATCTCCACACAAGCCTGACTGTCACACCGATGCTCCAAAGCACAGCATCCCCTGTGGCCAATCATAGTAAATTCAGAGGGACCTCAATGATTCACCATAACACAGCGCCCTCTTCAACGTTTCAGTGTTATGTTTTAGGACAGATGGGAACATTTGGTAGAGGAGTTGTTATTTATATGAGAGTTATTCTGCTTTTTTTATTTTTACGTTTTTGTTTCCTTCTCTCAATCATTTTTCAATTGCTACCATGCACCCTTTCCCCCTACAGTAACTCCCTATTATTTTCCTTTCTCTGTTTCTGCACTCAGGCAGTGCTGAGCTTCACTTTAAAAGTTTATAACATAGGTTTATGCAGAGTTTTTCAATCTAGCTATAACGTGCATCTTGGCACAAACCTCTCCAGAAACACATCCAAGCCAAAACATCTATCATACCACATTCCTGCTATGACAGCTCGCCCAATAAGAGTTATCTAATTGTATGAAGCTTGAACTCGTGAAATGCCAGTTTCTCTGCAGTTACCTCACCCCTCTGGCCAATTCATAGTCTAACTGACACTTTCGATCATTGGTGGAAACCCAAGTCATTTCCCTCTCTTCAACATCTTGCCCAACATCTTGCCATAACAAGTAGGGGTGTGCCGATCTCGTTATACTCCTATACATACTCATATACGTTAATTATGACTTGATACTCGGAAATCATATGATACTCGTGATTGGACAACTTGGAGTGCAATTTAAATGCTTACAATTATGGAGCGGGTGGTTCAGAATGCCATGGAACTGCGCAAGTCGATGGCATTCCTCCTCACAAATTGTTTCTTCCATTTATTTTATGCATGGTTCATGCAAGTAGGATACAACCTACCGCAGCCTTTTCTTACAATGCGCAGCAGGCTAATTGCACACATCACCCTAGCCGGATAGCATCTTCCTCCTTGATGGCCGTCAAAGGTGGCAACCACACGACGAACCATCAGAGTCAGTGAGAGTAGGAGTAGCACAAACTGTGTCCTAGAGGGGTCATTTCTATTGACTTTGATTCTCCCTGTCCATACTGTAGGACTGCATAGAGGAGGATGCTAACATCACCCGTTCGTTTACAGACACCTAGTCTGGCCAATGGAGTAATTATTTTGATATAGAAATGAATCCTCTCCGATTACGGATAATATTTAAAAATGATCGGAGGATGATCGTATCTGTTAAGTGCCCAAAATCCCTAACGAGTACTTGTTTTTGCAGCGTTTTCTGCACACCCCCAATAACAACCAAATACAATGATCCAAATGCACAGGAATAAGATGCCGGCTGCCTTTTTACAGCCATTCCTTCTGGATTAGGCAAGGTAGATGCTGTGAAAGACAGATTTATTTTTCTTCACTGGATCTGAGGGAACTGTTTTGTTTCAGTTGGAGCATTGGGATAAATAATGTAGCGGGGACAGCAAGAATCAAACCATGCACAGGTTCCCAACCCTGATACCAATATAGCACATTCAACACAAATTGATCCTGGAATCCTAAAGTGAAGTCTAGTGCTCTCCATGTAATATAGAATGTTCTGGACTTATTAGCACAGTTATTGGGTCGATTTCACAGACAAGGCTTAAGCCTTAAGACTAAAAAGCATCCTCAGTGGCAATTTACCATTGAAAGTGTGAATTAGTCCAGGACTAGGCTTAAGCCTTGTCTGTGAAACCGGCCCTTAGAGTTTTAGCCAGTTTAGACATGTTTGCTACTTCAAAACGAGCTGAGTCGTGCCAAAGTAGGTGCACCCCAGCAATATGGATATTTCAACCAAGGGATTTTCTGTGTGGATAAAATATAATTCAGAATGTACCGTGTACCGCAACATACAAGTCAGATAATCCCACTGAAGGGTTATGTGCTGTTTGACACACTGCTAGAGGGAAGTGTCAACATATTCCCTCGGAAACTAATACTGTGTGCATGAATTTATACCACTGGCACAAAATAACATATTAAACTGGGGAAGATATATACATTAATTGAATGTATTATTAGTCTTAAAAATAGAAATGAGAGCTAGTACGAAAATAAAGATAGTCTAATTAACTATAGTATAATCTAAAATCATACCAGAGATATATTGTAAGAAATATTGTACCACCCAATAGTTATTGTTTGCAGAGATTACTATATCATGTAAAAATGAAATCTTCATCTATGTTTTATATAATCAAGCCTTTTTGTATTTTTATACTTGAAAAGAGGATACATAATCACATATCATACATGTATTCTGTAAATTACTTTATGGTTTGTTATGTTTTCAATTTCCAATTTGTAAGTTCCTTAACTACAGTACTTCAACCATTGAACAACTCATGAGCAGAATTTGTCGCTGAAAAATAATTTGATTTCGGTCAAGATAAAAACAACGGACAGTGGTATTTTATTTGTAGACACCGATGCAACTTGAGGCATATTTGGGAGACAATGAAAGCAGGAGAGCTCCAAATAAAAATCTACGGTAAATAGTTGTACAGTGTGGTGCTACTGTACTTACAGTAGCACCACTTTCAACTGACAAAGCACAGATAAAGAGAGAGAGGTCCAGAACACATATCCTCACCCCTCTTTACAAGTATGTACTCGCTGATAAGACTACTGTAGCTGTCTTCCTCTATTGTAATCAAAAGTGCACCATATAATATGTACAATATACAGTATACAGTACACTCATTTGATGGTTTCTTGAATGTGTGGTTGTTCAAAGTCTTCTGTGGATGTTCAAACTCATGTAAATAGACTGGAGAGACATTAGGTAAATAGATTTTTATGTGAATTTTTTTAGAAAGAAAAATAATCCAAACAGCATGAACATTATCTCAGAATTTGCACGCTGGGTCAACAGAAGTTTCATTTTCTTTGTCAATGTATAATTGTGAGTGTATAATAGGTTTAAGATTGCGCAGAACAATAGATTTTGTATCATGTGCAAAATGGTCTGTCAGGACCAATTTTACTGTCAGCATTAATGTAAAGAAAAATAGATTGAAGAAACTAATTCAAAAGGTATTTGAAATATTGTAAAGAAACAAACTACTGTTCTTTGAGTCTGAAAGTGATGCTTGCTGTGTGGGATGTGTTGTTTGTGAATACTGAATAAGAATGATACTACAGTATGAATACTAAAGACCAACTAACAGTGCAAATGCCATGCAATTCTATGTATTGAAAGAACTGTTGCTGCTTTTTGTGAGAAAAATCAAACTACTGTATGGTACTTAACAAAGATTGCTGCTTTTGTACGATCCTGTTGTGTTTTTGTGACGATTAAAGTGAACCTCTTATACAAGAAAGTATCAGATTAACATTTATTCAATTACTGAGAAGAGCTAGATGACAAACTGAAACCTCAAACCTTTCCCTGTATTTCGTAATCTTTGCCAATGCTATGGTACCAGAAAAGTCAATGCATTATGTTGATAACCACTACCACTGAGTTTCCAGTGTATAGCTTTCATCTATTTATTCAGCTCTGATCTCAAAGGTGGAAAGATGGAAGGGAGCATGTTTGATTTCATCTTCATGCCTTTCTAGTGAAGTTCTAAATTGAAACCGATATCATGTTTCAAAATTCTTATCTTCTTAATCATTCTTAATGACTGGAATACCAGGCAACAACAGTATAAAATGTTTATTAGTTCAACCCCCCCAAAAAAGTGGAACAAAGAAAAAGTCTTTCACACACCTCCATATTAAAAATAATTTAAATATAATACAAATATTGTTCTAAGCTCCTGCCTGAGCAGTTGTTATGCGTCTAGACCTAGCACAGACAGCCTATTGTGCCTAGACCTAGGACAAACAGACAGACAGACAAACAGACAGACAGACAGACAGACAGACAGACAGACAGACAGACAGACAGACAGACAGACAGACAGGTCATTGTGCCTTAATGCTAAATACAGCAGTTATTAGGTTTGACAAGCAGCTACTTCTGAAAATGAAATAAGCTATAAATTATGAAATACAAATGTAGAGTTCCTCCAAGGTTTTAGCATCCACTGATTGTTATGTACATAGTCCCGGTTTCCCAACCACCAGTGTCTAAAAATATACAGGAACGTTTTCTTTGCATTTAAATGATTGTCTTCTCATTCAAAGTCAGACTGAAATTACATTTTGTTATGCATCTATTTTATCTCAGAGCAACAACTATGTTGCTCAAACTCAAGTTTTTACATAATTTGAAAGTACAGCTTTTATGAATGTAAAGAATTTCCTCAGCTCAGAAACCACAGGATTGACAGGTGTGTATCATCAAGACTGACAGCCCATCTAGCTAATGAATGTTAACTTACATCTGTTACTTCTAGGTTTTTAGCTTCTCATAACGCTTAAATAAAATAAAGCTAAAATAAATAGCTAATTTAAGAAGACCATTTCACTGATCATTTACACTACTCACTAAAATCGTAGCCTATCTGCCATTGACCGGTAAAAAAGTGTATTAATATTCAGAGAGAATCTCCTGGTCTAGGATGTTCGCGGTTAACATTGGTACCACTGCTGGAGCAGACAGCTGTGCCTACAGTCAAGGGCACATGAAGAACGTGCAACTTTAATTGAATCATAATATCACGAATCGCACTTCTATAATACATGAAACACAGTGGCACTTTGAAACGTCAAAACATTTGAGTAACAATATTACATAGTGAAACATATCCTCTCCAAGAATTGCAATGAAAAAAAAGTCTTGAGTCATTACTATGAGCGCCAATTAGTAATTTTGATCAAATGTTTTAACTATGAAAACGATCTGTTTCCAAGCCCAGTCTGCACCTGTATGTATAAACAGGAAAAGCATATAGAGAAATAGAGAGCTTGTCAGGAGGTGTTTGCTGTTTGATGTGATACCCAAAACCACAGGCGTATTTGGAGACACCTCACAGTGTAATGCACCTTAAGCTCTCCTGGAGTAGTGGCCCTATCTGTTGTCAGCAGTGGGGTTTGGACAGAATTCACATAGGTATGACGAACCACCTGTCATGGTTTGTTAAGCCATGGAAAGTTACTTCAAGTGTATAGGCACTCTATATCCATGAAATTAAATGAGTGATGCTTTTGAATGGTGTGTGTGTGTGTGTGTGTGTGTGTGTGTGTGTGTGTGTGTGTGTGTGTGTGTGTGTGTGTGTGTGTGTGTGTGTGTGTCTGTGTGTGTGTGTGTGTGAGTGTGTGTGTGTGTGTGTGTGTGTGTGTGTGTGTGTGTGTGCGTGTGTGTGAGTGTGTGCGTGCGTGTGCCTGTGTGAGATTTGTGTGTTTCACAGGGAGATATCAGAGGAGACATGGAGCTGCTGTCCTGGTTTCCACTTGGAGCTCCGTCTGCCTCCGTCTGTCCGTCTGTAAGGCTGGTTCCTCAGGTCTAACATGGAAATGGAGACACAGCAACACTTTGAACCCACAACATGTGTCTCATCCGACTTTGGTCTAACCCTAACTCAGTGGAATGACATGAATAAATAATGTCTGACCACAACCTGACAGATACCATCTTTTCACATCGCTGAGCCATTCCGCGACGTTAGGAACATACTGGGCTGCACACCCATTAAAAAACATAGCACACCCATATGTATCGCATTCAAATATTGACATGTTCACCTCCATAAGTGTTTGAAATATGGATGTTGGTAGAGCACACTATGTTTAGGACAGCTACTCTAACAGATATAGACAGAGACAAACAGCGCTCCACTGTAGTGATCAAGTAGGCAGAGACAGAGATATCTGCAAAGAGTGAGATAAAGGCACAAAGAGAGACCTACACAGTTCCGAGGGGACTATGAGGGGCTCTCGTCACTGAAGCCAGAGTCGCAGAAGAGGCGAGAGGAGCGCTTGCCAGAGCGAGCCGTGAAGGGCACAGCCTTTAGAGCTGAAAACCCCAGAGAGAGAGAGGAAGAGAGAGAAGGGATGGAGAGGGAAAGAAATAAAGAGTGGGAGGGAGAGAGGGGAAAGAGAGGGAGATGAAGAGAGAGGAGGATGGCAGAAAGACAACCATGGGAAAGAAGAGAGAGAGTGAGACACCCAGGAGGGATTATGAGAAGAAAGGAAGGGGAATCACAATCACATGAAAAAGAGTGAAAAGGTTTGAAGAATAGTAAAGAGTGGAGAATTGAGGTAAACAGAAACGATGAAAGGGTATGAGTGAGAAACAGTTTGTGGACGAGAGAAGAGTTTGATCCAAAGGGATGAAGGGATAGTTAATGTTCATGCAGGGTACATATTGACAAGGAGGTGAATGATTCATGTGGGGATAGATATTGCATGCCAATGATAGGTTGTAACATATTTGTAAAAATGTAGGGATGACGGATATCGACAAATGAGGGGAAGAAATAGGGGAAAACAGGTTACAATGAATGTCGTTGCTGAGTAGTGTATACAGTATGACACACTACACATGGTACTATAATCATCATACAATTTCATGTAAAACTCACAAATCAAGTTTTTCAGCTTTGAATTGACCATCGGTTTTATAGAATTAAACATACAGCAACAACCTATTTGGACATGAACAGTCATGCACATTTTGTAAAGAATATGAATGACCACTATGTGGATGACCTTTGTCAAGAATTTCACCCTTGACCCTTGATCCCCCATGCATACCTGTGATGATGTCCTCGATGGCCCCGTCCTTTCCCTCTCGCACCAGGGGCGTCACCTGACGCTTCTTCAGCTCTGCTATCAGGTCCATCTGGGGCAGCTTGGGCATTATGGGTAACTGCTGAAGGGTCAAAGGTTAGTCAAAAAATGACAATGCACAGGGGCTGCCAGCATACATTCATTTGAATAGGAAACAATATGATTCTGCAGATACAACACAATACCTTGCGTCCCATTGATTCAGGCTTTGGCACAGTTGACGGCACCCTTCCATCACAGTTTAGGAGATTCTGCTTTTTCCTCTGTTCGTTCTCCTGCTCAGCTTGCTGTGGAGGGGATACAGAACATTTACACTTAGGTAATATGAATGTTCGGACCGGCCAAGTACTCCGCAACCGTAACCAGACATTTTCTTCATCATGTGATCTCATTCCTTGATGGCTACTGATTTATCATACTGTAGCCATTTAGAACTACTTAAAGCTAAAATCTACATACTAGACCTTTAAACCTCATGAGCTTAGTTCAACTGTCTTACCCCATCAGAACCCAACATATAAGCTTGTTTTACTCCATTGTTTGTAAACAATGCAATTGTAAACACGCACTGTGTAGCTTCAAAACATGGTTAAAACTATCACATATATAATGGATACATAGCTCTGTCAATTCAATTGAGAGTCATCAAAAAAACAATCTGGTCTCTACCTTATAGGCTTTGATGAACCTCACAAACACAGGAAAGAACATGGAGGGAGGGGTGGTTTTAGAATTCTCCCCAAAGTATTCCACTGCTGAGTCATACACATCCTGCAAAGGAGAATGACAGTTCTAAATTCATGTTCTACAACTGTCAGATCTGGATACATTTCAAAGCAAAAATCATTAACATCTACATTTGTTGATTCTAGAGTTTGTGATATGCGGCTTCTAGCTATCTCCTATCTATTGTACTAATCAGATTGTACAATGTAATCCAAATAGATAGAATTTTATAGAGAATGCAAGCATATACTGTAGTGTACTGTAAGCAGTACTGTACCTGGGCAGTCTTGCCATCTTCCACTACAGAGTCTAGCAGGTCATTGTTGCTGGTGAGGAAGTCCCTAAGCACTGGGTTGTCTTTCTGTATGGCAAATTCTTTCCGGGTGACGTCCATGCCCCTCTCCAGGGCACGGACATCCTGCAGAATGCTATCCAGAGAAACTGTTGACAAAGGTGAAGTAAATGATTTGCTTGACTTGGGGCAGAAAAATGAAACATTTCCTATATACTGATGTTATTTTGGGTCTGATCATAACATGCAAGGTGATTAATAACTCAATATATCCATAATATTATGCTAAATGTATATGCAAAAGTGTAAGAGAAATTAATATGTAGCCAAAAATAGAACATTTTCAATGCTATACACAAAAAACATTCAATATCAAGTTGTGTGTATCCCCTCAGATTCCGCTTGTATCGCCAATGTGCTTACCCAGTGCAGCCTTGTCCATAAAGTGGAGCTCCGTGTGGAAGGAGTGGAGCTCAGGGTATTTCTCCTGTATTATGCTGACTATGAAGTGAAGCAGAGTCTGTTTGCGGTCGGTAGATTTGGTGTCCAACAGCTAGTGGGAGCAAATGGGGAAAGAATATGATTTGGTCAAAGTTAGCTCGCTAACACCTTCCAACAGGGGGCTGCACAAGTCCCTCGACCGAATGCTCATGGATTTCGATTAGAAAATAACTTAATTTATTGTATTCCAAAATACATGGTTAACATACATTTATAGATCTGCATGGGCTTCAGGCTACTTCTGTGACTCCTATTATTATAACATGTTTGGCTTGTGATAGTCATTACAGTTAGCTAAAGTACATACCGATTTGGGACCAGGGTAAATGATGTTCAATAGCTGATGATGGAAAGCCTTTCAATTGTTACTCATTTCCTATCTAATCAATTTACATCTTAATTGATTGGCTTAACTGATGATTTGGATAGCACAGCCAGCAACTGATTTTCCCTTGATAATAATTGGTGTTGAGAGACTCCCCATCTGGGTATTCTAGTCAGTGATGCTGATTGAGAGTGCCTGTCATAAATGATTACCTCTGGACATCCCATTAAGGTGATGTGGAAGTCAGGTAATTACTGGAGATAATCAATTAGACAACAACATGTTACCCCAGAGGCTCTCCAAAGCTGGAGATGAGTGCATTAGTGTTATGGGGGGGAATTGGGGAAGTACATACAATTAAGCATGTCATAGCCTTGACATAACCATTCATAATAATATTAATTAATTAATATAATAACCATAAACAGTGTATTAGTCATTCTCTCACCATGTCCAGACTCTGCAGACGGAACCCATAGGCTGCCCCTCTCTTACTGCTGTTCATGTAGTTTCCAAACGCTAGAATGATCTAAGGGACAGACAGCCATACCATATTGTTGTATTATCATAGACTGTATAACTAACAGATGACACATATCCAAATCCAGTATATAAAAAGAGGAGTCTCCTACCTCCAGGATCTTCTTAAATTTGCTGGAGGATTTGATTGACATTGAACCAGTTATAATAGCGTTGAGTTGCTGTTGGAGAAGTGGGAACATCGTTCATTCAAAATGATCCAATATAGACTGAACAATAACATTGTTTTCAATGGAGAACTTGACCTGCTTGTAACCCTGCCACCAAACACATGATTGCGCATCGATTGCCAAATAATCCAGACACAAAAATGTGAGTATGCATCACAATTGTGATAGAGAATTAAGTCCATATATGCATACCATACTCAACACCATAAATTTATGCTGTCAATTTACTACTAATAAGAGTGAAAGCAACACAAATAGCTAATAAAGTATGCTTTACTTAAAACGACTGACATTTTACTGACACATTTTACTGTAAATTCACCCATTTTTTCTCTGAGACAACAAAATAGGTAAATACACATAATACAGTATAATACATTATACACTAATAAATTCTAACCCCTTATCCGTCCTTAATATTTTGGGTGTTCCGCAACTGAACATGATTTTTTGAATCAAAAGAAAAGGTAGTCAGGTTATTTCAGTTTCAACATCAAGAGTACTTGGAACTCCACTGACTGGCTGTAGTAGCTGGACACTCTCTGTAAAGTTGCCCATGAAGGTGAGGGTGCTGATGCGCTGGCCCAGCCGCGGGATCTTGCCAAAGCGCACCATGAAGCGGTCCTCCTCGGGGAGCTCGTCCAGGGGCCTGCCCTCACGCTCATAGTTGTGGATGAGCTTGAGCTCATACTCCGAGGGGATGAAGCGCTCCAGTAGCTCTAGGAAGTCCAGGCTTAGAGATTCCTGGTTATACCTGTAAAGAGAGCAAAGGATAGATAAACAGGCATACAGGCATACAGGCATACATACAAGTTTAAACATACAACTTTAAAAATTAAAGTTTACTTTTTAAAACTATTGTTACAAGCTTCCTTTAATGTATGTACTGTACAGTTTACTCTCAGTAATTGAAGGTGACTCCCATTCGTCAATTAAGTAATTAATTAATTAATAACGTAATTAATTGTGAATGAGTAGAATGAGTCTGTATCACACACAACCTCATTAGTTACTACCAAACCCTTAATAAAATATTTTATATTAGTACAACACTCTCGTCTTTCTATTCGGTAAATAGACTTTCCACCAGACCTTCCAATAATCTGGGAACGAGATTACAATGTGACAGACACATGAAAGGATGCACCGTGAGGGATACCATTGTCAGCAACTACTGTTAACAGGTTCCTTGGTTATTTGAGAAAGAGAAGAGATGGACCAGCATTGCTTTACTTCGAGATTTAATACATTTTGCAGGTCTGCTTATTTTAATGTGCTGTTTTGGGAAGAACATAACTTTGTTTCACTGTCAGTTTTATATGATGATATCTGATGATTTAATATTAAAAGGTAAGTTGGACAGCCCTTGTTTTATTTGAGATACATTCAAATGTATGAGATTTGGTTGAATGTGCTGTTCAGGGAGGGCATAATGTGTGCTTTCTCACTATATATTGAACACAATAAAACATTGAATGCAACCAATACACAAATGATGTATATTCTTTTTACAAACATTCCCATTTTAGTTACATTGAAATGCCTTTGTTATATTGTCTTCAACCTTTCGAAATCCACACTGAATCCACCCCTTCACTGGGATCAAGATAATCTTTATTTTTGGTATCAAAACTATCCCATTTGCTACCTCAGAGCTCTAAAAAAATTGAAATCTACACTTGATCCAGATTAAAGGTCAAATGAGATTACCAAAACAGAATCTGAATCCGAATGATCAGAATCACATTTTTTTGTTTTTAAATACTCAATTCTAAGATTTCATTCAATCCGAGATCTGAACAGAAATGTTAAGAAAAACTGGGGCCTGGACATTAATGTTGTTTTATGCGCATGATTAACACATGAATAGCACATGAACAACACATGAATGACAGATGCATACGTCTCTATGGCTGTGCAGATGTCAGAGGCGGCCATGCCCCCCTTGCGCAGGGTGATGGCCAGGTTCTTGGCCCTGTTGGGCTCCAGTAGTGACGCTTTGCTGAGGGTCTTATGGGCGACCTTCACCTTCAGTGTACCCAGGTCTGCAGTGGCAGTCTGGGCCTTGGTCTTAAACTGCTCCTCGAAGGCATCCATATTGAGCTCCTAGTGCGGGAACATGGAGGATAGAGATGGATGCAGCAGTACATAATTAGATAATACAGTAGTATGACAGTAGATTATTATTACAGATGATACAGTAGTATTATCTATCATAATAATAGATCACACATAATTAGATCATTAGAATGAGAGAGAAAGAGAAATGCAAACGATGATCAGACAAAAGTAAACATCAGTGTACTCTGGTCTCACCTCCAACACATGCTCATCATCTAGCTCATGGAAGACTGTCCCAGCCACCTGGTTGGGTTTTAGGGCCTGCCAGTTGAACAGAGGCATGCGGTACTTGGTCTGAATGGGCTTCTTGTTTCTGATACCTGGGCAAAACAACACAGAGCTTGAACCTTAGAAGCAGTGGACATTCAATTATTCATGACTATTTCTGTTTGCAAGTCCCTTTTAGTGGACTTTTCCACCATAATACAACCTTACAAAACCACCACTACTAAGAGTTTCGTTGCAAAATGCTATGTCCACCATTTTCAAAAATATACTTTCAATATTAAATGATTACTGTCATGTAATACAAATCCTTTATCACACATTTGAGAAAAGACAATATCTGTCTGTTATGTTATTTGCTTACATAATCATTCTTGAAGATGTATTAAATCTTGAAATATCATAGGCAAGTCTGTGGTGTCAGTTCTCTAAGGAATATTCTTATTTGGTGATCTGGGCAGGTGAGATAGCTTACCTGGTCGTGCATCAGGCATGCCTCCAAACCGTTGGGGTATTCCACCCCCTGGGGGTGGTGGAGGGGCACCTCCTGATATCAGCAGTGGTGGAGGAGGTGGTGGAGGAGGTGGTACAATCGAGCCTGGGGGAGGAGGGGGTGGAGGAGGAGGTGGAGTCTGTCCTGTGACAACTGGTAAGGGAGGTGGTGGGGGAGGAGGTGGGACTGCTGAGTTGGGAGGGGCTAGAGGACCATCAAAGGTTGTGATTTGTTCTGGGCCTGTTGGGGAACAAAAGTTTGTGGAGTTTTTGTGCTGAATAGAGAAGACAATTCACTTATTAACAATTAATCGAATTGAATGTATAGTTCTACAGTATGGGAACTGAATATGACTGACCATGCATAAAAACATTACTTCTGATTGTTGAAAGATAATTTAGGATAGAAAGTTGTACGTATCCTGCTCTAATGAAAGATACTGATTGCAGTGTAATACCTCACTGTACTGATGTGTAATACATTTGTAGGCCAATTGGAGGCCTGCAGATAGGTCATAATATCTACATTTACATGCATGCTTTTAATATATATAATACTGTATATGCCATTTATCTGACGCTGTTATCCAAAGCAAATGACATTGCAGCAAATGCATACATTTTTCAGTATATATGGTCACAGCGGGAATCGAACCCCCAACCCAAGCTTTGTTAGCGCCATGCTCCCAACAACTGAGCCACAGAGGACCACATACAAGAGGACCCTATGAGAGGACATTATACAAGAGTGTGGCTTGTGGCTGACCTGTCTGTGGCACCAGAGGGCTAACAGAGACAACATGGAGGTCCAGGTGTCCGGAGGAGGTGCGCTCCATTCGGACCAGCCCCTGGTCCACCAGCCCCTGCACTTTGGTCTCCAACTCCAACAAGGCCTGGGCAGAACAATCCCTATCCTTCTCCTTCTCCTTCTCCCTCTCCCGCTCTAATTTTCTCTCTCGCTGTTGTAGCACGGTGACCTGGGAGCAGGACTCACGTAGACTCTCCTGTTATACAGACATGTATAATAATAATATTCAATACATACATAGTTAACATAGGCTCACAGTGTTTCATACATACATACATATACTTAGTACTCAGAAACAATCCCCATCAGTTTAATTTCTCTTCTTTCTAATGATAAGTTATGATACCAGTATGTCTTATGTCCATGTAATGTACATCAGGCAAATAGCGACGCAGTACCTCCAAGAAAACCAAATGCAGAAGTGGAGAAGATTTTTTTCTATGGAACGTCGGTGGTAGAGAAAACCTAACTGGTGATTTGACCACAAATTCTACGATTTATATTTCCTCAAACAAAAAGTGTCACAAAGGAAAATATTTAGTAGAGTATACTGTAATTAGATACAATATAATCACACCTATAATCATGCATAAAGTAACTTCAGAATAACCATGCAGCCATGCTCCATTGGTTTACAATGGGCTGTGTGAATACCGGCATTAACCAAAATTCATGATGAGATTATGAAATGCCTGCCAATGGATACGTTAAGAAATTCTTTGAATCACAATACTGTATTAGCGTAAAATAAGCAGGGGTTTTTAATTGATAACTACCAGAAAAACAGTTTGGAACACTGTAGGCTTTTTGGCTTTATAAGTCACATTATGCCTTCCTTCTCAAAAAACTTTGGAGGAGAATATCCAAGGAACATTAGATCTTAGTCAGGTCAAGGATGTAGTTGTGATTGACCGTAGCTAGATGGTAATGTGCCTTTAGGAGCTCCACCTCCTTCGTGGTCTGAATGAGTTGTTTCTCCAGCTCTGTCACTTTCTCCATGGCCTCCCTCTCGCTCTCCTGCAGCCTGGTGCTTATCTGTAACACACACACACACACACACACACACACACACACACACACACACACACACACACACACACACACAGATGAATGTGTCATTAATGTGACATCATTTGAACTCTGTAACTGTGCGTGTATGTGTGTGTACCTGTGCATTGTGCTCTTGCAGCTCCTCCATGTGTTCCAATAGGGCGTTCTTCGTCTCTGCATCTTCCAGCAGAGCTCCAACATCAAACACATTGTCTAGATAGGCCTGGATCTGCACCAGCAGTCTGTCGCTCTCTGTGAACTTTAACCTCTACACGGGACAAAGGAACACTAATATAACTGCATAAACTACATGATTTCACATGCCATTAACTGGCCATGCTAGAAAGGAAGGATGTATGGTGCAATTGAAACATTTTACAACAAACAGTTTTGCCACCTTTTAAATAAAGCCACACATAATAAATATGTGTTCTTTCTTATTGTCTACCACTGCGTTTGCATTAAAATGTGAGCCAAATTAAAAAAATAACTTGCTTTTCCTGTGTATCAGCTCTGTAAGGTCTTGAATAGCCATCAATCTAGTAAGTACTGCTTGCATTTTGACTTGTATACATGACTAAATGGTAGTCTACCTATCAAAGAAATTCCAGGATATTTGATGGCTAAGTGGAGTGTCTCAGGGTCAGAATCAAAGGGGTTTGTGTATGACACCTCACTAACCTCCAGGTAGTCATCCAAGCTGTGATGTGTGAATTCGTATTGTAAATGCACACGGAAGTTCATGTTCTCAACTGAATGGACCACGATGTTGATGAATTGCATGCACGCCACCTGGTGGAGAGAACCAGTTAGTTACACCTCTGGAGAATCACTCAAAATAACTCTCATCCATCGCATATATATGCAGTGATTTTAAATTATGACATCATTGAAATCCTACTGTGAGTTTTAGGCAAATGTTGTCAAGTCAGTTCAGACTCAGTTCAGACATGTTCTTCTTTGTGCATCCCTGAACAAAATGGGCTGTAATGTATGTAATTATCAAATTTTGAGCATAATTTACCATGAAGTCAATGTTGTTGTCTTCATTGCAGAAGTACTCCATGAGCTTCTCAAAGCGACTCTTCTCTCCACATACCTGATGATAGAGACATATAGAACCAGTCTGAAAACCCCTAGGGGTTGGGTTGTTTTCAGATTGGGTAAATGTAATCTAGCACTGCAATATGTCAGCACCACAACTATGCACAAGGTGGCAGTATATCCTGCAAATACAGCTGCCACTACTAAAACATACAGCCTTTCTATGCCCCATTCTGTCTCCAACAAACATGTCTTCTGACTTTACAGTAGGTAAAGAGATTCAACTTAAGAAAGTGTGTTTGTGAATGGTTCATACATCACTCTCTGTCTAATGCCTCTCATTTGACAGAGTAGAGCTAGATTATTAGTAAAAGTGGTCCATAACCAATTCACTGCAGGGAGATCTAAATCTATCTACTGTTCTACAGGCATCCATGTACATTCAATCTCATTACAGGCTAGCATATTGACAGGCAGCATGATGAATTGCCCTCTGGGTGACAGGGGGCGCTGTTAAGGTACATTTTCTCAATGTTCAGAAGAGAGTTGATGGACAAAGAATTAAAAGAATGTCTCTCAAAGCATTATTGAGATTGAAACATTGTTTAGATTATCCAGTGGTGACTCTACTGTACTGTACTGTACTGTACTGTACTGTACTGTACTGTACTGTACTGTACTGTACTCTACTCTACTGTACTCTACTCTACTCTACTTTATGTATAATGCACAGAAGAGCAATCAAATAAACAAAACCTGTTTTCATATTTCAAATGACTTCTACACTGCAAAACATTGGTTCAGTCACCCCATCGACTACAGCACATGTGTTTGTAGCTGCAGTCTGCAAATGTGTGATGTATCTTAAAGAGTTAATGCTGCCTCCCTCCCCCTGCCCACTCATGTCCACTAAATAATGCAGCACTCCAACCTGCCCGTCCGCCGTACCCAAACAATGCCCACGCTCTGCCACCGTGGGACACATGAGCCGGGCCTGGCACTCCGCCTACCCGCCTCTCCTCCACTCCTCCACCATGTGCTCTCATCCCTCCATCTCTCACCCACACACACACACTCTGCGCTATACCAAAACAAGTGCCACTCACTGTGCCACTCGTGACGCCAACTTGGTAACTGATTCCAGCTAACCACAGCTTGAATTGGCATTACCTGGGCTTTTAGCGCCTATAGTCTGCTACTTTCTGAAAATCCTGTGAGCATCTATGGATTGATTTAAATAACAATACACTTTTATTCTGTGGATTTTATATATTTTAGTATATTTTAGTATAGATTTTAAGTATACTTTTATACTCTTATAATCCAGTATGAAGTAAACTTCTGGGTCAATCCCTAGTCAATCCCAAACTGAAGTCAATAGCTAACTGGTATACTGTACAGTAGGTAATGCTAAAACCGTGAAACATTTTGGCATGTGTCACACACAATTTGTTTGTATCCCTGTCTTTATTCTTTCTCTGGAGATAGCCCTATGTTTTTACAGGTAACATGTTTACACCACAACAATATGAAGAGATGCCAGGCAATTATTGCTACAGTAGCATTCTGAAACTGACTAGAATGTGAGCAGGTGAAAGCTCTAGATGGTGTCATTGATGAATAGTTCCATTCAATTATTTATTACCTTTATCCAGCTGATAGCATTTGAAAGAGTGTTGAAAGCCTTAATCCCCTCCAGCTTTAAATATTTCAAAACATTGTGTCCATTGTTTAGCCGGAGCCTATCTGGTAGTGTCATATTACAGGGCTTAAAAAAATAACTGCCTGAAAGTAATCAACACTGAAACGGAACTTCTTCTCAACAGCCGAAATGGAACATGCACATGCAGTGCCCTGCCTAAGCAATGGGACAGTGAAGCATTTTGTTTTGGATCTACATCAAGCCATTAGGTTAGCTCTATTGCTTTCTTTCCTTTTAAATAATCCAAACTGTTGATTTTATGAATCAGGGCCAAGAATCACCAAATACCAGTGGGGTCTCTGGGACAAGGCCTAGCTACCCTCTGACCTTGCCCATATAGCTAACAATACCCTGGTCTCGACCATACTGTCTGGCTAGCCCTAGCCACAGGAGTCTATCTTTTCTGACGACAGTTGCTGCCTTGCAGACAGTGCTGAGAGATCTGAGGAAAAGTTCAACTGGCATGTCAAAACAAATGTTCTGAATATTTCTGCCTGGGTGACAACTGCCCTAACAGCTGCCAGGAGGTTAGTGGGTGAGGGAGTTTCCCTCCAACAGAATTACAAGAGGTGTTCCAGCCTATAGCACACCACCATACATATTGAGCATGCACACTTAGACAGGATGACTAAGAGAATGTTGGATAGGGGTTGAAAGGTTGACATTGGAGTATGGACTGTTCACAGTATCAGTGGTGGTCATCTGCGAAAACAAGCTAAAGGCTGAAGGATGATCACTCAATAGCTGTACCCGATGTTGATAGCTACACAAGCCAGGCAGACACTATGCTATTTCAGCCACGATTTTGCCAAGTTCTCACAACAGAATTTACATGTTGGTTGTAAACACGTTTCATCTGCGGTGAACTTCATGCCTTAATTTGCAGTTAGTCAATAATTGTAATTGTAATTGATTCCTATGCAAACCAGAGACCCTATAAAAACAAAAGATATTTGTTCCAAAATCACATGAACTATTATCTTCGCACTCAGATGGACTCAAAAAACATATTGAGTGACTTGTTGAAGACATTTTTGCATTTGAGCTAATTCTAGGAGTGTCATAGCAAAGGGGGTGAATACTTATTGACTCAAGACATTTCAGCTTTTAATTTTTACTTAATTAATTAAAAAATAATTTTCACTTTGACATTATAGGATATTTAGTGTAGATCAGTGACAGAAAACATAAATAAATCTATTTTAAAGTCAGGTTGTAACACAACAAAATGTGGAAAAAGTCCAGAGGGGAGAATATTGAAGGCACTGTTTTTATAGGAAAAGTGGGAGGCCCTCTAAGTTTAAGCTAATATTGAGAGGATTCACATAAAGGGAGATGATTGGCTGAACACAGAGGGAACAACGTTGTCATAGAGACCCTTCAGACCTCTTTGAAGTTGTCAAAGGCAGAGAGGATGATGTCATGGCCCCCCCTCACTAGACACACGGCAGCCAACAGCTCTAGCACCAAGGCCTTGGTCCTGGGGGGTAGAATGTTACATTACGCACTTGTACATACCTGTGTATAAACACACACTCAACACACTCATGCATACATACACCCTGACACACAGCTGACAATAGCATACAGTACACCTCATACTCCCTCACTCAATCACTCAGTCATGCACAAAAACACACTCGCACAAACACACATACACTCACGTGAACTCACACACACACACACACACACACACACACACACACACACACACACACACACACACACACACACACACACACAGTGCTTTTCCTCACCTGGGGTTTCTGTTGTTGAGACTGAGTGTGATCTCATTCACACAGCAGGGGTGGGTCATCACCAGGTTGAACCCAGACTAACAACACAGGGGAGACAGACGTGCCGCTGTCAATCATATGTCATACACTCTATCCCTACTGACACTGAGCCTGTCAACTGTTGCTTTTGCACACAGCACACAGCTGAAAAGATGGGTTTCTGGGAATATACTAAATGTGGTACCATATACTAAATGTGGTACCATGCCTTTAAATTCCTGCTAATGCCTGTGCAGCCATAGGTGTAAGTGATAGTTTAATCTACTTGACACCTGTCTCATAGAGCCTTGCATATCGGACTATAGTGAAATAGACACATGGCATAACGCTTTTGCCTCCCCTTGACAATTGTCCATAAATCATTTATTGAGCACCTATGCAGGCCATATAACAGGTTTATAAAGGCTTCATTAAGCGTTTACAGGTTGTAATTCATTTTAAAGTGGGACCGATATGTATGCTCTGGAGAAAGGTGTCAATGTTCCAGTAATGTCTATACCTGGTAGTTCATGATTGCACGCAGGCACATGATGCAGAGGTGAACGTCGTCTTTCTGACTGACGATGCGTGAGTTCCTCAACGCTTTCCTGTTGTGGAGAGAGTTGAATCTGCCAGGTGAGAGATGTGCCTGTTATTAACATGTCATTACTCATGCATAACATTATAACATTATGTAATAGCATGTTTGTGCATAATATCATTGCTGTTTGAGGACATTTTCATCATATCTCTTGCAACGTGGTTATAGAGTAGTAGACTAGACTAAACCAATTGTTAAAGACATACATTATGGCCTGTGTAACAATGTATTATTAGAGTGTAACAATGTCTGGCATATGGCAATTTCAAATGTCAAAATTGATGGCTGAATGAGAGACAGAGATAGAGAGACAGAGAGAAAGAGAGAGAGAGAGATAGATAGAGAGAGAGAGAGAGAGAGAGAAATATGGGCAAAAAAAAGAGGTGCAAAGAACAGTGACAGATGAGGCCCTAGGGGGCGAGGAATGAGACATGGTAACACACTGTTGTGAGGCATCAATGACACTGGGCCAAAATGGACCTTCCCAGTTGTCTGATGACTGCTTGGAATGTCTGATGGTTTGGTCCCAGTCAGTCAGACATTACTCAAATTACATTACCCCCCCCCCCCCCCGACCTCCTCCCCCCACCACATACACACACAGGCACACACAGGTCAGCCCTGTGTCATAACCTGCACGTGCAAATATTTATGTTCAAGCACTTTTCCTATTGGTCACATAATAAGCCGTTATTCTCATAGCTATTGATTCTAAGAGTGTAGCCATACAGAAATAGTTCTAGAATGCAAGGATCTAGAGTGAGGGACCGTAGTCCCACTTCCTTTATTAGATCAAACAAATGAACCTGTATCACAACATTGACCAGTGTCTGCATCCCATAATAATGTGGGTACAAACCCAGGCCTACTGTACTGTATGTCTCCCAGGCAAATACTGTTAAGTGTGTGTGTATCAGTCTGTCTGCCACTCTATTGATCCAGCAGTGACGTCAATCACAGTGATCTATCTACATCCACATCAACTCTCATGGGGGATCAGTAGAGGACAGTTTGTTGTGTGTGTGTGTGTGTGTGTGTGTGTGTGTGTGTGTGTGTGTGTGTGTGTGTGTGTGTGTGTGTGTGTGTGTGTGTGTGTGTGTGTGTGTGTGTGCGTGTGTGTGTGTGTGCGTGTGTGCATGTGTGTGGGTGTAGCGGATAGCTGTGGTCAGCTTTGCGCAGTGATGTAGCAGACCTGAGACCTAGAAGTAGTGTTGCCCTCGCCCAACCAATGCTCAGGTTTTGGTAGTTTCATGGTTATGACTTCATTGTGATCGTGTGACATAGTATTGAATCCAGCCTCGGGCAGACTGATCGTACCTGTTTCATGGGTATGAATGAACACATTGAGAGTCACCTTCCCCTTCTGTGCATGTAAACACTCTGTGATATGGTAGGGAATAGGCCGATAAGAACAGTAAGCCCTCAGTCCTCAGTGTGTGAGGTCTGCACCTCCCACACTCACCAGGACCGTACCTCTTACCAGTACTAAAGTCTACTGAGAAGGAGGCGCTCACCTCACAGTAAGGGGACGAGCAGCCTTGGTGGCACCATGGGTGGGTGAGTTGCTGGCACTCCTGGTGAGGTCTTCCACAGATTTATCTAGGGGTTTCCCCCTGTCTGTAGGCGGTGTCCCATTATCCAAGCTGTCCATGTCATACCTGTAGATATTAGTCTTTTTTTAATGAGTTAAAATGGAACCAATAAAATGTATCTAGTCACTGGATACATAAATGCAATGTTAGAGGTCAAGGAAAGAATAACTGCACTCTGCTTTAATATTAGATACGTCCAATTACCAACTGTCTGAAAATGAAGAGGAAAATGCCAATAACCCACATAATGAACCATTACAAGGACATACAGCGCCCTGCGTAAGTAATGGGACAGTTAAGCATTTTTTCTAGTATTAGGTCTACACTTCAAAAGTTTGGATTTTAAATCAAACAATCACTATGAGGTTTAAGTAGAGGTTCACAGTTTTTATTTGATGGTATTTGTGTACATATTTCTTTCACCATTTCTTTCACCTTTGGAGTGTAGAACCAAAAGAAGAAAGAATGTGTCACTGTCCCATTACGCACGCAGGGCGCTGTAGTCTGGTCTTTCAGTCTAATTTACTCCTAGATAGGCCCAGCTGTTAGGGACTCACGTGAGAGCACACTGGGCGAAGGACAGGTAGTCTACCAGTACATCCAAACCACTGTTCTCCTCACTGAGGAACTCCTGTGCCCAGCTGAGGAGGAGGGAAGAAGAACATTCCAGAGACCCAACAAACACTTCAGCAAACCACATACAGTATAGTCCTATACTCCACACTACTCAACATGGACTTTACGTTAACCAGACGTTACAACCAAAAGACCCAAACATAACCACCACCAGACATTTCAACAACCACACATGCAGCACTTTGTTTAAAACAACTAAATACAACAGTGGAGTTTAACAACAGTCTTCACAACATCCATATTGGTAAGACACACCAGTCACATACTGTACTGGCCACAACAACTAATAATCTTACTGGACACAGCAATAACAAATAATAATGATGACAATAATGAAAGACTCACACAAGCAAACACTACCCAAAGACTTTAGTCATAAAGTGCCCATGGCAGTACATTATTAGCTATAATATGAAGGTGCCTCCGACAGTTCATTGTTGTCTTACTGTAAGTATCAGTCTATTGCAATCACTGCAATAGTGATTGGATGGTATGCTGGTGAAAGCAGAAAAGTTGATTACACTACAGTCATAGATGGAGGATTATAAGGATTATGGCTCAAGGGTCGGGTCTCACCCGATATGATTGGTCCGCAGGGAAATCTCCAGCTCTCTCAGGACCTGAGTGGACTCCTGGGCCCGCCTCTTAAACTGTCAGAACACACACAAGGTCATTGCCATTGACATCAAGATGTAAGAGAATGTTTAATGCTGCAGAATATCAAGAAAAGTCCAGTTTTTTTTTGATGAGCAATTGTTTTTATGTTTTACTTTTGACCATATATGGCGCATATATGAGGTGTAATACAATAGATGAGTCACAATGACAAATTGTTATAAAATTACACATTTCAGATTTGCAGTTATAAACAACAAGTTGTGTGCACAACTCCCATCAAGTCAAGTATAGACATACTGCAAATACAAACAAATATTGCTATTCACATTATTTTACATTTTAATTGAACATTCACTTATTCAAATCAGATCATGCATATTCTATAGTTGTCTATAGTTCTGTCCCATTTGCCAATATCTATAGTTCTGCCATAATTTTTGTAGTTTATGAAGGTCTCAATCCATCCATTTAGCATTGTTTTTCAGCTGTCAGTCCTACAAAAAAGGGATTTTAATGGCCTGATTTAATATAAGTATTGACTGATCAGCCAATAGAAGCACAGTAATTTTAAAAGCATTATTCTGTGTAAATACAACATGTTCCCCAAACTGTGATTTTGGGGCAATTGCAGAATACATGCATTAACAACATGTGATTCCATGTGATCTTGTTGTTTCCATACATTGAGACCCCACTCACTATAAAGCACATACTGTAGCTCTGTGTCTCAGAGATAGGATCATTATGGCTACTGTAATAATACTGTACCATACGACTAACTCCTCCCTGGTCAAGGTAACTTTTGAGCTTTAGCAAGTAAGCAGAGGGAGGATTCTTCACTTGGAACCGTTCCTGTAGGAGAAAGAACACACACACACGCACGCACGCACACACGCACGCACCTAATTACATTTGATTGTATTGGGTGCTGTGGGGGAGGCAGGGACTTCAGCTGAGATTTCACAGACTCAATGATTACATGGCATCTTTAATGCAAATATAACTGATCTGCAAGAGGTTTTAAAGAGCAAGTGTAGTGACATTTCAGTTTACAGAAACACAAATCTGAAAATCAATCAACCAATTAATAGAAATCAATCTTTGTACACATAAACCTGCTGTTATCTCAAATGGGCTGGTTTGTATTGCTGTAATAACTTGAACATCAGTGACCTGCAAGTTTTTCCAGTAATAAAACTATCAACATGTATCAACGTATACTGGTAAGTGTACAAATATGTTGGACAAAAGTCATTCGGGTACTGTGTGTTGATTGAAAAGAAAATCCCTGAATTACTGCTTCAAAACACCTTACTTTGATAAGCTGCTCAACTAGCGTTGAGAAAAAATCCTATTCCAAATGTAACACGAGGCCTGTTGCACACAGCATTTCAATAGAAATGAGCATTAGCATTGGTAGTGTGAGGGAACCAGCCACAAGGAGTCATTAAAGGACTGTTCTGCTGTGACAGGTGTCTTCTGTGTCACTCCCCACCAAGCCACAGGAAGTTTTCTGCCTTGTCACTGTTGCCACAGCAACGTACTTTATATTATTGATGAGGTTCCCAGCAGGATGCTGTGTATGTGTGTGTGTGTGTGTGTGTGTGTGTGTGTGTGTGTGTGTGTGTGTGTGTGTGTGTCTGTGTGTGTGTGACCACACATTTTGTTAGTGTCAGACGGGTGCCAGCCTACTTACCTAGACAGAAACAAACTTGACACACACACAGTGTCACTACCAAGGTATACAAAGCTCCAAGGATGCATACTGTACAGTATCAATCATGAGGACGTAGTACTCTTTACAAGCTGTTTCACATTGGTTCCATATTCTAAAACTGACATGCTATCTAGGTGCTATGGTGTTTTTATAACTTCAATAGTAGTACATGGAGCAGCCAAGGGCTCGTTTCACCAAGGTGTCTGCGTATGAGAGGTGATCTCTGACCCTTTTGTTTAGAAAGCAAATGTGTTTGGCGGCATGAACGCATTTAAAGTTCATTCACAGACAAAACAGACTTGTGAAGGGCATAGCCTAAAGTAATTTACATTACATTACATTTCAAGTAATGGTGTGTGCCCCCATCATATTTTGACAATGACAAAACGTAGGCCTAGATATCTAAATCTAATAATTATTATTTGTCTCCACCAAGAATCTTGATGGTTTTATTTTTCTTGATATAGGCCTACTAATTTGTGATAGGTAAAACACTGCTATTCTATGGAATAGGAAGGAGTTATGTTTCCATTGTATCTCTGAACCTAAATAATAATCCCTGTTCATAAGCAGCAGGAGTGGAATTCCGAGTGAGAGGGCAGGATGTGAGAACTCATTGCTGTCGCAGATTTTCAGTCGCCTTTTTGTAAAGTGTTTCTGATCTTGTTACTATATGTGATACATCTCAGTCGCAGAAATGCTTTTGTGAAACAAAAACAAAAACACCCACCTGATCGCAGACCAGTTCCCACTTCTTTTCGTTGTCATACTGACAGAGGAGATTCACCTTGTCTGGAGGCAGATTCATGGAGTTCTACAGAAAGAGAGAGAGAGAGAAAGAGAATATTGTAATTATATAAGGCTTGTTATGGAAATAGCTGAATCTGGCTTTTAGAAAATGTCATATGACATGTTTAGACAGAGGTGATAAGCGATGACAAATTACATTCTATTGCAACAGTAACAGTGGAGAACATGAAAATTAGTGTGATTTTAATGTGAACGTTGATTTTGTACTGTACGTGAAAGCTAGACCAGTTTCATAAGATTAAATCATGGTTTATCTTTAAGACCTTTTCTGAGTAGACACACTTTTCTGGAGTAATATGTTCACCTCTATGATGGATGATCAATAACTCAATAACTCAGTAAATGAAATACAATACTGCAAAACATATCTACATTTATTTGTATCACCTGAAAACCCTATGAATCATATGAGCAGGCCTTAGAAATAGTCACACAATGCCCCCTCAATGCACAACACTGCCAGTTGCTATGACCGGCAGTTCAATAATTCATTATGTGCTGTCAATGATTTCATTAAGTGTCACTCAGCAAGGACAAACCTGCCCTATACAATCACCCCTATGACTCAGTGGTCAATTTCACGACCGTTTACATTACTGCTGACACATTGTGTTCCTATTACACTTTGCTATGGGTAAAACAAGGAAAAATGTGTTGCCATAGAAGCTGTGCAAAACCATATTTGTTTCTACATGATTTGACACCAAATATTCCAGGACAATTACATGTATGAATGTGGAAAACATATTTAATTCTCAAATAATCATCAACATACTCACATGTTATCTTGTATTCAACCCACTTGAAACCAAAATGTAACAACAGTCGTTGTTTATCAATTGTTTGAATATACTGTATACTTGCAAAAAACAACATACAGTAATTATTTAATTATCTAAATACATGTATTAAACTTGTTAATGATTTGTAATAAAGGAATTATGCTCTAATGTTAATACAAAAACAAATTATACTTTATGATTTCTAAACCGTTTACAAATGGTTAAAACCTGTCCAATAATGACTTATATAGTTTACCAACTGATGTGAAACATGCTTCTATTCACACTGATATCTACTGTAACCATCAAAAGCCACAGTCATGACTCACTTGTTTTTCTGCCTACAAACAGCAACAGTATCAACAAAGTCTTAGGCAGTTAGACAAGGTCAACTGTACAGGCTACTCATGAAGGAGCTTTTTGTTCACTACAAGTCACCGTAGATGCCACCCGGTAAAAGGTTCCGGTCAATCAAGACTAAAACCTTCCGCCACCTGAACAGTTTCTTCCCCATGGCAGTGGGGCTCACAAAGAAGCCCCCTGCCTCTCACTGACTCTGGGACTTCCACCCCCCCCCCCACCCTGTCACACACACAATGCACTGATAGTGTAATTTATAATTATTTAAAATTATTCTAATTTATAGTGTACGTGCCCCATACCCATTTCACAGCCTCTACCCTCATTGCCACTTAGTCTCACACAGCCTACAAGATGTATTGTTCTGCTGCTTTTTTGTAAATTTGTAAATTTGTTATTGCTATTTTGTTCATATTTTGCCATTTGTTTTTTATGTCCATGCACCAACCTCACCAAGTCAATTTCCTGTATGTGCAAATATACTTGGCCATACTTGGCCTGATTCTGATGCTTGACTGTTTAGGTTGGTCGTTTGTCATTTTAAACCGTATACAGCACAAACAGCACTTAAACTGTAAACTGGTTCTGCTGCACACACAAACTCTACTGTACTCTTGCAAAATGATCAGATTTCATGCTACCCCCAGTTCTAAACTATGAGATGAACCATGCTGTACTATACTAATTAGCATGTTAGCATTTACTGCGCAATTGACTCCAGAAATGCCACTAATAACAACACTTTCAGGAGCATTCGAGGACAAGATTGTTAGAAATACTGTTGTTGAGAATGGCCTGACAAGTCAAGTTATGTGCATAATAATGAATTGCCGACCGTGGGTCTTTCAGCTGAGTCTACGGTGATGTCCTTGCCAGGACTCTAGGAGCTTCCCACTAACTGTATAAAAACTTCAACTTTACCGCTGGTGACAATGAGAGTTCTGAATTAGAGGCCAAAGACGCATGTGCACATAGTCAGACACACGCAGAACATATTCACACAAACACATGCACGCACGCACACACACGCACACATGCACGTGTGCACACACGCACACACTCACACTCCCAAGGTTCCATGCTCACACACCCACAGTGTCCTATATTATAACTATTAGGACTCCAGCTTCAGCTGCCCACCCAAACCAAAAGGCTCTACACACACACACACACACACACACACACACACACACACAGTGCATCACAGATGTACTAATTATAGCCCTACACGCCCCAGCCACCCCATGAAACTGGGCTAGGCGACAGGAGACTCCTACTCAAGGACAAAACATATTTATCCCTTTTCCCCACCCACTCATCCTCCTTGTCATCCTCCTACCCATTTTCTTCCTCTTCTAGTTTAAGTTCATATAACTCACAATCTTCGTCATACTGTACATCCCCACAGAGACATATTACAAGGCCACTCAAAGTTGTTGAGTCAATTCCTCAGTAGCTTCCTAAGGAAGCTTCCTTCAATGCTAGTTTCGCTCACGTAAGCTACTTGTTTTACTTCAGATATTAGAGCTTCTGAGATTAGCCCAATTTGTGCAAGTTCCAGGAAAGTGACGAACTACATTACTGGACCACGTTTTGTAAGCACTGCTTAGTTAGTAAATCCACTTCAAGCACAGCACTGATTGTAACATAAGTTATTCATGTCACAGGGGCACAACTAGTACCAAACAGCATCCTAAATCAATCGTACAGCCCCGCGCTCTCATAACTCAATCAATGAACTGGGATTAGAGTTGGCTGGTTGACCAATCCTGCACAGGGCATACAGAGGGTATTGAGTGTAACTTGAGTTTTTACCATGGTATCTTTATGGCAGTGGCTTTTTAGTTTACAGTATGAATGGTGATTTTTTAATAGCCCTCAGAGTAGGATGCCTGAGTGTACGTGCTTATTTAAAGTGATGTCATCACCTGGAATCTATCTAACCCCAGTTGGGTCATTGGTGGGTGTCATTTTCCCAAAAACAAGCCTGTTTGGAAATGCATTGATCAGTAGTTTATACAGAAAAGGCTAGTTAAGAATTTCTGCCTGCACCAGTTGTCTTGTTGCATGTCAAGTGCATACAGTAAACCCATTCAAGTGATGGGGCCTCTCTCATGATCAGACACCTGTCTCTTTAAGGATCAGTACTGACGGGGCTACTGCACTAATCCCTAATTAGATCCTATCGATTATCAAACCTCCCCCCACACACTCATACTGCATACAAACACTCCTACACACATGCAGGCAAACACAGACACACTCTCACACACACACTCTGACAAACACGCACACATGCACGTTCGCACTCATACATACATGCACACTGACTGAAACGCAAGGCCATGCATCTCTAAAATATCCGATGTCAGAGAACATCCTTATCGCTTTGAAGGGCCTTCAGGATCAAGACCATTGGTGTGTGTGTGTGTGTGTGTGTGTGTGTGTGTGTGTGTGTGTGTGTGTGTGTGTGTGTGTGTGTGTGTGTGTGTGTGTGTGTGCCTACATCCTCATGTGCATGTGCTGTGTGCCTATCAGCCTATCAGATGGCTCTCATTGTCATAACAAAGTAGATGGGCCGCTCACTCAGGCATTGCTCATTCTGTCATTCACTATACTGTACACAGTCACTCTAGGTCTAATTGTAACTCTCTGAGGAGAAAGGCTGTCAGCGAGCAACAAGATGTGCGGTCAAGGCCGTCTTCTCCAATTGCCTGGAGAGCCGTACCGTAGATCCCTCTGTCTCTTAATTAAGCCGACACCAGTTTACCAGAAAACCACCGAGGAGGATCTCTCAGGGCGGTTAGCGTGTATCTGTGTTTGACTCTGATCTACATAATTCAATGGCAGTTTGGCAGTTGGTAAAAGAGGGAACTGTGTGAGAGGCTATATTCCCCCTTAAGGGATATAGAGGGAGATGGAGCGATGTGATAGAGAGAGGGGAAGAAAGAGGGAGAGATAGAGAAAGGGGGTGGGGGGTGGGTGGGGGGGGGCAGAGGAGAGAGTAGGAGAGGGAGAGGAAAAGATCCCTCTCTTTTCTTCTCCCTCTCCTACTCTCTCCTCTGCCCCCCCCCCCCCCAGCCCCACTTTCTCTACCACTTGATGGAAAGGGGAGAAAGATCAGGCAATACATAAGAACAGTGCAAATACCTGCATCACAACTTTATTTAATCAGATACAGAATATACTTCTGTTAAGGGTGGCTTTGAAAGACTGCATACTATACATAACTTGGAACTGATAAGCTGTCAAAATGCTGAGTAGGGTGAATTCAGGAGTAGAGAAACAGGAATTTTGTCAACATTGCTGTCATGTTGATGTACTATATCTGTCCCTCTAAGGGATCTTTTGTGACAAAGGGTCTTTTGTATGAGTTTCTGTAATGGATACCTGGGATACCTGGGTTGGTTCCCACCAAGTGGTGACTGGGCAGCCATTTTGGCACTCTTGACAGGCTAATCAGGATCAAGACCATTGGTGTGTGTGTGTGTGTGTGTGTGTGTGTGTGTGTGTGTGTGTGTGTGTGTGTGTGTGTGTGTGTGTGTGTGTGCGTGTGTGCGTACATTTTGGCACTCTTGACAGGACAGCCTATCACCTGTCATCAGTGGAGCAGACAGTAGTTTTGTGAGCACACTACAACATACATAGTTCAACCTAAGAGATGTTTAAGCATTTGAATGTACAGGAATGCACATAAGTACACACACACACACACACACACACACACGCACGCACGCACACACGCACGCACACACACACACACACACACACACACACACACACACACACACTGTGACGCACTGACTCACACACTAACTCATCAACTGTATATACAGTATACAAATCCACAGATGCACATTTACACATCCACCCACCACAACATTGCCCTCTGGGAAATATGCAAAGTGATATGCAAAGTAATGCGAGATGCTCAATATAAATTTGAATAGGGAGAACGAGCAGATGTGAGCCAAGCCTTGCCTTAAAGCACCCCCTTATCATCATCATTGCTTATATCATGCTGATCTCACTAAACTGGTTCTGCACATGATGCTATAAGCACAGCAGTGTTATGACAAACAAATTGTTCATGGAATGCTAATCCAGAGAGAGCCTAGCATGTACTGTAACAGACTCAGACACAATACACAGGGGAATATATGTAAACTGCACAAGCACATAATGCAAACACATACACACACACACACACACACACACACGCACACGCACACGCACACAAACACACTAACAAAACACATGCCTGTAAATAAACACGCACATACATAAACACACATGCACACACACACACACACACACACACACACACACGCACGCGCGCGCACGCACGCACACACGCACGCACACACACACACACACACAAACACACAAACACACACATACCAGCAGTGCCATGCATGCTTGTGTGTGGTTGACACCTGACACATTCTCCTCTGTCTGTATTAGGCCTCCATTCTATTAGTGCTGAGACAGCCTTGCTTGGCCCTGGTGCGGACTGCAGACTGAGGTCCATGATAGTTTTACAGCTGCACTTTATGTCTTCATCTGTACATGGTCCCCCGCATACCAACCAGGCTGTTCGGTATGCAGTCAAAGTAGGCCGTTTGGTACATTTGAGATTTGCTATGCACACTCAGCAGAAGATGAAGAGTACAGAGGGAGGTTGGTCCGGGGGTGTCGTGTGACAGTGTGTGTGAGGGTGGGTGGGTGATTTGCCGGGGGATGAAGGGGAGGGGGGGGTTGTATGTTGTGGAGTGATCTATCTTTAGTGTTCTGCAATAGAGTGATGTGGCAAAAAAGGCACAGAGACAATACACAGGGGAATGTATACTCACTGAGAACTTTATTAGGAACATACCACATCATGGTGGAGGTGATGTAATGGTGTGGGGAATGTTTTTTTGGCCCACTTTGGGCCCGTTAATACCAATCAATCATCGCTTGAATGCCACAGCCTATTTGAGTGTTGTTGCTGACCATGTGCATCCTTTCAAGGCCACAATTTACCCATCTTCTAATGGCTACTTCTAGCCTAATAATGCACCATGTCACAAAGCAAAAGTCGTCTCAAACTGGTTTCATGAACATGACAATGAGTTCAGTGTTCTTCAGTGACCTTCCCAGTCACCGGATCTGAATCCAATGGAACACCTTTGGGATGTGGTAGAACGGGAGATTCACAGCTTGAAAGTGCACCTGAAAAATCTGCAGGAATTGCGTGATGCAATCATGTCATCATGGACCAGAATCTCAAAGGAATATTTCCAACATCTTGTGGAATCAATGCCACAAAGAATTGAGGCTGTTTTGAGAGCAAAGGGAGGCCCTGCCCAGTATTAGTGTTCCTAATAAAGTGTTTGGAGAGTGTATGTAAATCATACAAACACAAACTAACACACATACACACATACGCACACGCACACACATGCACACACACACACACACACACACACACACATACACACGCACATGCACACACACACGCACGCACACATGCACACACACACACACGCAAAAAGGCTAACCTGGATTGGCAGCAGCTAGCGCAGGATTTACTGTTTGCAAAGCTCTGGTTGATTCATTACAACAACAACTCTGATCCCTCGACCTCACCCACAACCAGAGTGATTTCTCAAGATTTCTCAAGACTACACACACACACACACACACACACACACACAGACCTTTTTCAATCCTGTGTGCAGCGATGGCACTGAATACAGTCACAACTTATTAGAGGTCCCGACATGATCTACTACCCCTCAGCTGAACTCTGCTTATAGTTCATGTGTGTGTTATACCATGCATTTATTCAACAGTTTATATTTGCTGTACATGTAAACAATGGCCTTCAACTGATGAAGAAGTACAGGTGCTCTATGGGCAACGCTGTTTTATGTAGCTGGGTTCATAATTAATCTCAAAGAGGGGGTAGTTTTTTTTAAATGAACTACTGCACTAAGGAATGAAAAGAAACACTTTCACCAAAGTATAGAGCGCAATTGGGTTGGAAGTCGGCTGAGCAATAGTAGGCTAAGGTTCTTATGTATGTTTTCATTATTCAAGCAGCCTTAACTTGAACTGCAGTGGGTTAACTTATGCTAATTCATGCAAATGAACAATCAAATGACTTTAACCAGGTTGGACCAAATACTCTGATTGAAACTATTGACTTTAGTTCCTGAACTCTCCATTAGCGAACCATTATGGGGACTTGCATTTGGTTAGTCATCTGGCCAAAGCACTAAAGACTAAATTGTATCCCCATGTGATATGACTCAGGTAATAGTCTGATGCCTTGACAACGCATTGTGTATGACCAAACTGTTGTTTGGCCACTGGCAGGTGTTATTTTGCTTGCCAGCATGTTTGGTAGTGCATCTACTGGTACCCTATACAGAACCTCTTCTGATTGCTTATCGTTTAGAGATTTCACCGAAATGTTGAAGATTGTTGAACGTCATCTTTACCTATCTTTACTCATTCAAAATGAGTGGACATCTGGTAGTTTGTGATCCTCGACCCTGATAATACGCTACGAAAGTCACGTTGTAACGTTGCTGCCTGTTTTCAAACGTGTCTCCGGTTATGTAAACATTCCCCCCCCCCCCCCCCGACTGTACCTACAACCCCCCTTCTGCTCAGTGACATTGCACTCCACTGACATTGCACTCCACTGACATTGCACTCCACTGACATTGCACTCTTGCCCTATAGACTTAATACACTTTACTTTACACCTACAAGCTGCTACGAAAATTGACTGTATCTACTGTTATTTACAGCTACTACTTTTAGTGCTTATATTTCTGTTTACATTTGTACTTATTTGACGGTATTGTCGATGTTGATTGATGCTGTACAGCTGCTCTGCCTTAAGCATTTCGGTGCACTGTACATGATGTAATGATATATCAACTTGAACTTGACTTATCACACGCTGCGCATCTGCAGGAGGAGAATTAAGAGATAGCTGCGAGAGAGAACAGTACTCTACAAACCAGGAATGCAATTGATGATATAGCAAGGTGCTCGGCAACATGACAAACATAGCTGTGATCAGCTCAAGATATGTTGCCAGATTGGTTGGTGCTGTCAACACCACCACGGGTTGTTTAGTCACAACCTAACATGATGTTATTGTAGACAGAAGACAAATAGGCCCAGTGATCGGAGGATGGAGAAAATTGTGTTATAGTCGAGGAATGTCCAATTGCCACTGATTCTGTTGTGGAATTGTCATCAACGACCAGGGAAAATGAGCAGGGGAAAGGAAGACTGGCTGGATAATTCACTGCATGGATATTATTTTCCCCATATATAATGATTTCTAAAATGTTTTGTAAGGTATCTACTTAATTTTTTCCACTTGAAGAAATCTTTAACTGATACCATTACACTGTAGTGTAGGACTCAAAAACAAACCACACAAAATGTTCAAAGTTTATGAGTTATAAGCCATGTTTTGCATGCACTGAAAACATGGCTTATAACTTCCTATTTATCTGTCCCCACCTGACCATACAATGAACTTAATACAAGTCTAAGCCTTAGAATAAAGGACTTTCCACAGTCACATTATGTACCCTGAGCTTTGATAAGCCTGTCCTGGGGATGTGCACATTTTCAACATGTTCGACATTCTTGGTTTCTTTCTATTGTTTTGCTTGTTGTTTCTTTGTTTGGGTGTGTGTGAAAGTAAGTGTGTACCCTCACCGGCACCACACTCTGTGCTGGGTGTGTGTGTGTGTGTGTGTGTGTGTGTGTGTGTGTGTGTCTATGCATCTATGCAAGTGTCTATCTGTGCAACTGTGCCTATGTTACTGTGTCTTTGTGTTTGTCTATGTCACTGTAATCTGGAGATTGTGCAACTGAGTGCCTATATGACAGTGTTTGCAGTGTGTGTGTGTGTGTGTGTGTGTGTGTGTGTGTGTGTGTGTGTGTGTGTGTGTGTGTGTGTGTGTGTGTGTACTGCTGTCTGCTTATTCGCAATTGGGTTTATGTGAAAGTATGTGTGCATATGTGTATATTTGTGTGTATAGACAGGCCAGCATGTATGTCCACTCACCAGAACTATATTGAAGCGCTCCTCCAACTCCTCCTCGGCAGGCATGGGCAGCTTGGGCCCTGCAGGCTGTTTCTGGGGGGCCCCCAAGTCTGGTGACGACGACACCATCTTCCCCTCCTTCCCCAGGGGCACCTCCATACTACCTGCCGCATTGCCCATGATTGTCTATCACAGACGCCCTAACTCAAGTACTCCACAAATACTTCCACAGCCACAAAAACTAGTTTAAACTAGTTTAACTAGTTCAAATCCAATTCCAACTAAAGGTAAAAGAGAGTTCCAGAATCCAAAACAAACTGAGGCAAAACGATACAGATCCTTCCTCTAATCTTCACTTTGAGGCGAGGCTTTATGTGGCGTTGACCTGCGACCCCAGGCTGTTAGTCCAGGCCCAAGCAGCATCTTCAAAAATGTTCCTAGTCCTTCGTTCTCTCAGATACGGGAAGAGGTAAAACTAAATTCATCAAAAGAGAAAACAAGTGTCAAACCTGTTAAAGGTCCCGTAGTGATATGAAAAACCACAAGAAAGAGAGTCCTGAGCAAGGGAGAAGGAGAGGGAGGGAGGAGACAGGGGGAGACACAGCTGCAGCAAAGCCACAGAGGTAGGAAAAAAGAGAAACAAATCTAAATAGAAAGGAATAGCTCAACTATGTCCCTCCTGAGCAGAGGAGAGAAAACTTCTCTGCGGACACTAGCCTAGTTCCTGAGAGGCAGCAGTCGCTGGCAGAGAGACCTGGGGGGTCCGGCAGGTAGTCGGTGGGGACCACACTTTTCAGACTGGGGTCCACACACGATGCTGGGGCTAACCGGTCTGTTGGCAGCCATATCAGAGGAGGAGAGAAAAGGAGGAGACAGAGGATCACAGCCAACAACTGTACTCTATCCGAAACAGGGACAGAGAGAAACAGAAAGAGCCGGCTCTCCCAGTGAACCATAGAGAGAGAGCAGAGGAAAGGTGTTTTCTGGGTCCTAATGCCTCCATGTACAGCTGCAGGAGAATTCTCAAAACTAGACAGTGTGGTGTTTGTGACAGAGAGGGAGGGAGGGTAGAAATACAGTTGGGGAGATGGCTAGAAAATGTCCTTTTCTCAGATTACTTCATGGCTGTCTTGATAAGCACAGTTACAAGTCCATTATTGGTTATTTCACATGTGTCAAAATACTACAGACCTGTAAAAGTTATGATTGTCAAAACACTCAGTATCACACAGTATCATTTTGTATAATAATTGTATTACAATTGTATCCCTCGGCTACAAAGCCTGCCCTGTTAGAGCTACAGAACAGCCTAACTTCAGGAGCTTGTTGTATCAGGTCTAACGCAGATCAAAACCTTCTTCGTCAAACTAGCCTGTACATCACTGACATTCTCAGAATGCCTCATGTCCTCTGAAACTACACCCACAGTAAGATGCATGCCTCATAACAAGATCAAGCTGATCAATTTTAATCAAAATCATAACTTCTATGGTAAAGCGATTACATAATTGGATTCGTCAGCGTAGGGCAAAGGCTAGGTAATGAGGTATTGGATCCCGAATGACTTACTGCTAGTGAGTGAATGAGTGGTATGTTACTGAAAGGTGCATTACCTGGAAGCAACATGTTAATAAATGATGAGTGTTATGTTGATACCAGTAGGTCTGACCACACCTGTGTGTCAGCAGCACACACAGAAATAGCATACGGTAAAAGAGAGGTTACCTGTGAGGAAATGTTGAAAATAGCATGTCCCTTCGCTGCAGTTGTAGCATTCACAATGGCAACACTATGTATTCTGTTCAGGACCATGTGTTTTTATTTCCGACAGGTAATACATTACTTAGAGCATACAGTTATGTGTTGACAACGCATCATAAGACTTAGTTAGACGTTAGAAGAATGTGTGACTGCATCAAAATGTCTTATTATATCATCTCATAATGATCCTGAGCTAGTTTCCTATAGATGAAAAAAACACATAATCTATGTTATTAGGATATTTCATAAAGACACTATAAGGCATCATACATGCCTTTAATGAAATATATAGCCTTATACTTGTATGCTTTAGGTAAAATGTTACCACTAACGTTTTATTTACCTAATGTCTGGCTAATAGGCTCCTACAGCATTGTCAATGTTATGGGTTGTGCACACTTTAACAAAATGTCTGTTCTGGATTGCCTCTGTCTGAGGGTGTCACCTACTGGTACCAGCTTCACACTGCATTGCTGAACTAACTGCAGGGTAGTCAGTCATGAATATGATAGTAAAGTCACAATACGAAAGATTTTGACACTATGGGTGTTTTTGAGCCAAAATGGATCCTTTCAATAGTCAGAAATAATGCCCAGAAATTACCTCATTGGACAGAAAGAGGAACACATCCCCATATCCATGAGCATCAGCTTATTTTACCAAAGTTCATTAGCCTGAGACTGTGGAGAAAATTATTGATATTGTATCATAGGAGAATGATAACCATACAGTCAACACTAGGACAAATAATTGAGGAATGCAGTAAAGTAAATCCATAAATCTAAGTAAATGTAACATAATATTTATTAGTAGATGCATGTACTCAAACATATGATGTTTGTGGAACAAATGAACATTAAGTATAGTACGAGGAATATTCATGTAAAGATAGAAACTTACATTTTCTTTGTCAAAATCGTAGATTTTTGGGAGTTATCTTTACTAAACCCGAGTCATTTATTTTATTTTATTTTATTTTTTACAGCTAAATTAATTAATTTATTGATTAGTGTGCAGTGAAATCTGGCTAAAGTATGACATCCTGGCATTTTAACTATACAACAATTTCATAAATCATACTTTGCATACTGCAAAACTTGCTCATCTTGCACACTGAAAATGGTTACTAAATAGGTCGCGGTGTGAGCGTTTAGTCACGGCGAAGGATCGCCACAGAGAACACTGCAACTCCAGCAGCCCTCTTCTCTGTCTACTCCTTTTATCAGTCCCCCAGACCCTGTGGTCGGGGTGTGGAACAGGCCTCCTCATCTCACCTCAGTGGAAATGTCAAGTTCCTTCTCTATGACAGCTGTTTATATCTTAATTTGAATTCTATGCTGTTTCTGTCAAACTTAACATTGTCGCTATCTACCGATAAAGGTCTCTCTCAGCTTCTTCCCTAAGGACGGCACACACTCTTTTGGTTTTCTTCCCCTTCTCTCCTTTTTTGACCTTACCCTTTCTCAATCTCCTACAACTCATAAGGCAGGCACCAGCTTGACATGACACATGACAAAACATGTGACATTGCTTTTCTTATCTTGATTTATCTTCACCACAAGTTTCTAGAGTCTCATGAGAGGGAGAAACATTCTTAGGAGTGTGTGATAATGTGTTTTTCTTTCATCTCACTTTCTTTGTGGTTGGGGGATACAAATGACATACAGTATCGTGTGGGTTCATGTGAAACATTTATTTTATTTTATTTCAATGTACACTTATTTTCTTGATCAATTCTTTTATAATACTTTCACAAAATATAACAAGGTAAAGGGATACAAAATACACATGGGTTCAGATGACGTGAGTTTTTCAATGTACAGTTCACAGTTAAGGTGAGGACAAAAAACAATTACAGAGATTATTCAGAAAAGTATCCAGATAAAAACCTTCATAAAATAGAACAATATTTATAGGGGGAGGTTCTGACTACAAGATGATTCATTCCGAAGCAGGTTATTTCCGAAGCAGGTAGGAGAGAAGAGAAATGTTTAGGGTGAGTCACTGGAAAGGTGGCTTGCTATGGATACTGATATTTGGTGTTGGGTGGATTGTTAGGAGGCCAGGCGCAAGGTGACATGGGGGGGGAAGCAGAGGTCATAGTGATCCCCAGGGAGGAGGGGGACACTGAGCTGCAGGTCTCCGGGTGTGGCTTGAGCTGGACCCAGCATACGCAGCCTGTGTCATGGAGCAGCTTCAGCACGTCGTTCCGGAAGCGCACCCCCACTAGGGCATATAGTATGGGGTTGACGCAGCAGCGGGTGTACGCCAGGGTGCGCGTAATGTACTCCCCCACCAGGATGCCGCCCCACTGGGTGCAGGTCTGCCCAGGCCCTGCCATCATGAGGGAGAGCACCACGGTGTAGGGCAGCTGGAAGAGCAGGAATATGGCCACCAGCGCAACCATGAGCCTCAGGGTACGTTGGCGCCTCCATCCCTGCCCCTGTCCGCGCCCCTCACACAGAACCCGGCCTATAAGGGAGTAGCACACTACCATGACCAGGAAAGGCAGACAGAAGCCGGCAATCAGGGCCCCACGGGCGGCCATTTTGACTTTCATCCGAACACGCATCCCGCAATGTGCCTCTCCTTCCACTACCTCCACCCCGGAGAAGAGGATCTCGGGCAGGCTGAGGAGCAGGGCAACCAGCCACACGCCCAGTGAGGCAAGCTTCCCACCCATTAGCATCCGGCTACGTAGCCTTAGCAACCTCTGGGCCTGCACCACCACTACGTAGCGGTCAATGCTAATGCAAGCTAGCAGCAGTAAGCCGCTGTAGGTGTTGATGGCGTAGCTAGCACGCGTAACCTTGCAGAGGGGGACCCCAAACACCCAGCGGTCCAGGAGGATGTCCCCAGTCTGGAGAGGCAGAGTGAGGAGGAGGAGGAGGTCAGCCAAGGCCAGGTGGAAGAGGAAGACATCGGTCATGGAGCGTAGGCGGAGGCGGCGGTAACAGGCAAAGGTGGCGATCACCAGGGAGTTCCCCAGCACACCAAGGAGGAAGACCAGGACAAACACACAGGTCTGGAACATCTTTATGGTGAGCAGCTGCTTGCTAACCTCACACAGCTCAGGAAGCTGTAATCCATCATAACTGGTGGAGGTGTAGTTGAAGTCATAGTCTTCCGTCACACTATAGCCATCATTGTAGTCATTACTGTAGTAATCGCTGTTGTCATGTTGGCTTGTGAGGTCCATATCTGCTTTAATAAAACAGTCATATTAGCACTGAAATAACTCATACTGTATATAACTGAACAAATATAATTTGGTTTATTCATTTTACAAATATATTTTTGGTGAAAATATAAAGAAATACAAATTTAAGACAATAATCCAAGATAAGTCTTAAAAATAGGGCTTACAGTAAGTGTGGGTAACATTCAAAAAAGTACCATTACAGTAAAACATTCACAAGAATCCTATCCTAACCACAAAAGCAAAGCATTGTCACGAACACTCTATTATTTTGGGGCAGTTTGAGTAAGCGGCTGTGATATTTCAGTCATAGCAGCCCAGGTTGCGTGACACCGACAGCAAACCGTTGCTGGGAGAGAAGCTGTGGGCAGACTTGAAAGTCTATATATCAGTCACTGTCGCATGCCAAGAGTATTTATGGCTGGTTTCCGCAGCTACCATGTTTCATTTCATCTCTGATTCACACACCAGATAACTGATATTAAGTCTGTTGCTTATTGCTTGTTGCTTTTGTTGCATTAATGGTTCCTAGTGAAATTGGGCATAGTGGACGACTGTAGCAAGAAAGGTAAGAAGAAACTGACTGTGCAGATACTGAAAAATGTTTTTAGATTTTACAATGATTTATTTTAACATTGTCAGGTCAATATAACTTTTTAAATTGTGTAGTAGATTAAGATTGTAGTAAGACATGTACAGAATCCAAATTACACTAAAAGTAATGTATAAAACATGCATATAAAGTTATGTGGGTATCAGCTAAATAGGCAATGAGGTAAGGCTGTTCATTTTGCTATAAAACTACTTGTGTCAAGGGTGTGTGTATGCTTAGACCTCAAATCAGTACTGTGCCAGCCAAGCCCAGTGCATTCAATACAGAATTATTGTATTGTATGTGTCACATAACATTCATATGCTAAATTCATATGCTGTCCAATATGTCACAAATACAACATTTTAAATAGAGAATAGGTCAAAAACTGGTATTTGAGGTCAGAATTATTTTGACAATACATTGTCATTCAACTAAAGTTACGAATTGAGATTCGACGATATTATAGCGAGTGAAACCCTTAGATCACAGGTACCTGGTAGGAAACACTGTGCGATGGAGAATCAGTTACACTGCATCACTAGTTAAACTAGTTTAAATTACTAATTAAAAGTTTGACAAATTGTCATAGTAATCTTCACAACTTTTACATTACTTTTGATGCAAAAATAAGGCAGTTTGGAAGTATCTAATATTATCCAATATTGTAACAGACTTACTAATATGAACTAATAAAGTGTTTTATTAATTCTGCTAATTACTGTATGCATTTGAAATGACAGTCTCATGTTGCCTGGTTGTTAACAACTGTGTGAGTGCCGAATTAAAATTATTTTTTTATGATGCCGTATAAAGTCAGCACATGAATGGACCATGATGCTTTATAATGTCATCATATATCAAAACATGTTATGTCTGTCTATAACCACATGGGAAAAAATCCACACACTGGTTGCTGTTCCCAAAAGTGAATCATTCATTGTGTGGTTTCGACCTTTTTCTTAAAACACGGTTGATAATAAGACATTATGATGCTGTAACACATGCTTATAACAAGACTTATAATGCGTTATGAACTATGTTTTAAGTAAAGTGTTACCATATTTAGAATATTGTATGAATTATCCTATTTTCCTTTTTCAACAATAAACTAAATTATCTGGAATGAGGTGTACTTACTTGTGTTGTCTGGAGTGACAGACATGTCCTGAGGCCCTCCCCTGTAGCTCTGGCTGTGTTGGGAAGATGTCCGTCTCTGGGTAACACCTGCACCCGAAACAGCTGTTAGCCTATCAAAGAAGAGCATTGTTTTGCTGACTGTGTTGGCATGACCCACAAAGTCAGCAGAATGTACGTTTCTCATAATGATGTATTACAAATGTAATGCAATTTCAGGCTGTAAGCATTTCACTTCTTTGTGTATGATCACTTGTGTCCAATTAAGGTTTGTATTTAAACAAACGCTAAACTGAATTAGCTACAAATGTGTGTTATCATTTGACACCTTGCAAAAGATTATCACAGAGGGTTTTCTGAAAAGTCATCTGGAACCTTCTGTCCATCGTCAGAGAGATGTTCAAGAGTAGCTTTGATGCAACATCATTTTAAATAACTGATGTGTGTTCCGAGAGTCCTTAATAATCTCACTAGCAATGTACAGGACAGTAGAATTAAGCAATAAGGCACAAGAGTATGTGGTACAGTATATTGCAAATATACCACAACTGTAAGGGGTGTTGTTAGGCACAGCGTGGAGCGGGTATATCATGGGTATCATGGGTATCGTGGGTATGTTGTGAATATAACACTGGTGTCAACCAATTTAGATTGTGTTATTACAATAAACCATTTTATCACAAATCATTAAGCATGTCAGGGTTGGAGTCAGTTCACTTTGGTCATGTCAGGATTTCAATTTAAACTGAATTCATGAATTAGAATTCAATGCTGAAATGAGTAGTGTATAATGAGTGTATGAAATTCTAAGTGTATTACTGACAGCCATTATAGAATAGTAGAATGTCATGCATAATTATGCTAGAATTTGTTAAAAATCTTGTTTACGGTGTGGTGGGCTGAGCATTATCAGTTCATGTTTCGGTCATACTGGTTGCACCTGGTGCACTCTGTTGATGGTTCAGAGAGAGTGTGTGTGTGTGTGTGTGTGTGTGTGTGTGTGTGTGTGTGTGTGTGTGTGTGTGTGTGTGTGTGTGTGTGTGTGTGTGTGTGTGTGTGTGTGTGTGTGTGTGTGTGTGTGAGGTTTTAGGAGGAAAGACTGTTTGGCCTTAGTGTGCACTTAACACCTGGGTGTTGCCGGGTAGTTGTGATCATGACCTGTTCATAACCATCTTCCACCCTTCCTGACCTTTCTATCCCACTGGGCACATCAATGTTGACTCAACGTAACATGCCAATGTATTATGAGATGATGTGGAATTTCTGCGTAAAATTGTACAAAAAGTAATTAACATACTCCAGGTATATCGCTCTCTGGCTTTTGTTCCAGCCCAGCACTAACACCTGATTGAAATGATCAACTAATAATGCCCTTCAGTAGCTGGCTTTCCACAGCTGGCCTTATACCATGTGTGCCAGTGCCAAGGCCAATTGCTTTTCCATTGCTTTTTCAGTGCTTAAAACTCTGGCTTATACCCTCCTCTACCCCCCTGGTCCTTATGAGGCCAAACAGGGCTAGGGCACGGCTCCAGAGTCCGACCATTTGACCTTGCTGTGCGAGTGAAAATTGTTGGTCGCACCAGGTGTGAGCTGCAAAAAACTTTTAAGAGTGCTTATTAGCCTACATAATGTTTTTATAACACAAAATGTTTGATATTCATTCAGCCCTCTCGTCATTTCGTTCTAACAGCAACCTAATAGCCTTTGAGTGAAGCTACGCATAAAATGAAATTCAACTGTTTACTAAACCTCAGCCGATACACGTTTAGAGTCCCTGCTATTCCAGAACTATTCTCCTGTAGTTTTTGCCTGCTGAAGTGAAAGCCATAGGTCTACATGAAAATAACTATTATCTGCGATAAATCATTTAGTGGTTAGTGTTGGACAGGAAGAAAAGCCGATGCGCACATGGCTTTCCAGGACAAGGCGTGAAGAACACTGCTTTAGATGCAGAAGATAGTTCATGCACATCCAAGTGTGCAACAGGAGGTGCCCTAACCAAACAACAATACTGCAGCGGCATAGAAAAACAAACTGCTTGTCACTCTGGTAGTAGATGACAAACAACACACACTTTTAGGTAGGAGTGAGATATACTGTAGACCATGTGACTGCTGTGGTTTTGGCTTTTTTGCATGTGGAAACTGTTTTTCTAGTTAACCAAGTGTTTATACGTTTCTCACCAGCCTCTCAGACTCTCTGATTTTATTATCTTCCTTCTTTTGTTGAGGTTTGTGGTTGACAAGCTGATGAGAAACTGTTTGACCTCCCTACAAGCAGGTGTGAAGCTAAAAGTGTTTGCATCCTTACCGTCATATTTGTATATGTTTGCATCTATCCTTTGAATTATGTAGTCATTGGTAATTGGAGGAATGGGTTGTTATTAACAGCATCTGTGTAATCATATTATGTGTTGAATGAATGATGCATATGTCAGATATCACAACACAAAGTACCTGTGGCTCATAATAGTATGAAATACAACATCTGCCTTACCTGCAATGCTGTTTAAAACTTTCTTGTTGATCTTACAGACTGTGGAAACATTTATCCAACCCCATCCCTCACCTTTATGTGCCGAGGCTGACGTTTTGTTGTTTTTTCGAATTAGAAATTGTGACTTTAATAATCTAAACAGAAAACATTACAGAAACAATAGTTGACAACAGACATGAGCAGTGTTAAAGCAGTCTTTAAACAGGGTACTCCACAACTAGCCTACAGTACAGTATATACACTACTACAGCAAACGTATTCATTCATTTTAGTGCACACTAATGAGCACATCTGATTCTTGGTAATATGTTTAAAAATAGGTTATATGTATTTATTCTGTCAGATTTAGGCATCTAATTAATCATTGGATGGGCGATTTTATAGGTCTACACATTGCATATAAGCCTATACAAACAAAATTGAACAAATTAATCTGATCAAATGATGATAGGACGGTATTGAGCTGCCATGCATCCTTAACTGGCGTTCCAGAACCCCTTTCCAAGGGGGTTCCTAAACAATGTCTTTCAGCATCAACCAGCCCCTCAATGCCAGAGCACTGTTGAGTTTCCTGTCTCTGCAGACAGTGTTGTAGACAATGCCCATTGAAAGCCCCAGACATCCTGCACATTAAGGCCCATGTAGAAAGATGAATTGCTTTTTGCTCTTTATTTTCTTGAACCTATTGGGTCATTACCTGAACTTAAAGCACCCAATGTGTACTGTAAAAGGTTATGGTTATATGTGGTGAATGGATTCAATGCACTTTTTTTTTTACAGGGAATATCCCTTTTGAATCTAAACTAAGCTGTTTTAACAATCCAACATGTTGAGGACTGAGATTTTAAGACAGTTCAGGGAGATTTATCAACTTTGGTCCAAAGAGTAACAAACATTGTGATGTGAAAGCATGTGAAAAGCGTGTGTGTGTGTGCTTGCTCGTTTGTGTGCTCGTTTGTGTGCATATTATTTGTGTTTGTTTTAACAGTCGCTCCAATCTTTCATGTCAAACAGGAAGTTTCCTGTTTCCAGAGTAGAGTGTGTCTTTTTCAGACCATTGTCTCTCTGAGCTACTCAGATGGGGAGGGGAGTCCCTTAAGAGCCTGTGAAATGGCTATCTGACAGCAGGAATGTGGCCACCAGCTCTCCACAGACACACACGCACAGACGTGCATGCGCGTGCACACACACACACACACACACACACACACACACACACACACACACACACACACACACACATAAAAACTGTCCAATCAGATGAGATAAGGAATCAGTGTATCTTCTGCAGTTTTTGAATTCTGAGAATGTGAGAACATGCAGTTGCATCGCAGTCAAGTTCAGTACGTATGTACCTTCTCTGTAAAGGGAGAGAAAACATATTGGTCTGTTCACACCTATAGCATATCATACTTACACTTACCGGCCACTTTATTAGGTACACCTTGCTAGTACTGGGTTGGACCCCCTTTTGTAACCCATCTGCTTCAAGGTTTGACATGTTGTGCATTCAGAGATGGTCTTCTGCATACCTTGGTTGTAACATGTGGTTATTTGAGTTACTGTTGCCTTTCTATCATCTCGAACCAGTCTGGCCATTCTCCTCTGACCTCTGGCATCAACAAGGCATTTTCGCCCAGAGAACTGCCGCTCACTGGATATTTTCTCTTTTTCTGACCATTCTCTGTAAACCCTAGAGATGTTTGTGCGTGAAAATCCCAGTAGATAAGCAGTTTCTGAAATACTCAGACGAGCCCGTCTGGCACCAACAACCATGCCACGTTCAAAGTCACTTAAATCACCTTTCTTCCCCATTCTGATGCTCAGTTTGAACTTCAGCAGGTTGTCTTGACCATGTCTACATGCCTAAATGCATTGAGTTGCTGCCATGTGATTGGCTGATTAGATATTTGCGTTACCGAGCAGTTGAACAGGTGTACCTAATGAAGTGGCCGGTGAGTGTATATGGCCGATATTATCATTAGAATTTCTTGAATAAAATAAACGTTTTTGTGCAAATGTAATGCAAATCCTTGGAAAGGCCTGCATTGCGCCATCTTAAAAAATGTAACCAATAAAAAAATAAATCATAGTCAAAGTTTTTTCCACTTATAGTCCGGTTCTTTAGCATCAAAATATAATGAAATCGATATGTGGTGGATTAAAACAGCGAATTTGGTACAAATGTTATTTGGGATGTCTAAATCCATTTCAAAAGGGGTGCCCAAAAATGGACTTTTTTTTAGCTTTATTTATTTTATTTTATTTTTTTACATATTTTTGGGACATATTTTTTATGGCCACCGGCACAGTACATAAGTTCAAAAAGATGGTGTCACACTTACATGCTAATAAAACATGTCTGCACAAAACAAGATTAAATTAAAAAAAAAAAAAAAACTAGATTTCAACCTATTGGTGAAGTTGTTCCCTATGACAACTGTAGCAAACAGACCTGTCATTACAACACAGATCCGAACGAAACAAAAGCATACATCCAGCATAGTTTCAATATAAATTCTAAATATATATGTCAGAATAGCGCATCAATTCATAGTCATAATTTGGATGGAGGGTCTGGGAGTCCTGCAGGAAAATGTGGTCTACTTATAACCATACTTCATGCACTTCTACATTGTTTTCAGTATAATTTCTAATCTTATTGGTTGATAAGATTTTCTGGGTAGTTGAAAAAAAGTGAGATACAGTGCCCTCCAAAAGTATTGGAAAGAGGAAGCATTTTGTCTTCTTTGGGCTTCTTTTGGGAAATCAAACAATTAATATGGGGTCAAAGTAGAGATTCTCAGCTTCAATTTAATGGTTTTTTTCACATTGGGTTCACCATTTAAAAAGTACAACATTTTTTAAACATACTCCCCCTATTTCAGGGCTCCAAAAGTATTGAGAAAATCATCTAAAGTCCAAATAAAGTACTCATGTTTAGTATTTGGTCGACAATCCTTTGTATGCAATAACTGCCTGAAGTCTGCCACCCACTGACCCCACCAGACGCTGGGTATATTCTCTGGTGATGCACTGTCAGGACTGTACTGCAGTCATCTTCAGTTGTCGCTTGTTTTGAGGTCTTTTTACCTAAAATCATCAGGAAATTAAATGCATGTACATTTTCTGGCCCTGAAAAACTCCCCAGTTGCTTTGGAAGTATGTCTGGGGTCATTGTCTTACTGTATGATGAAGCGCCATCCGAACCATAGCACCCCCTCCACCATGTTTCACAGATGAGGTGGTATGCTGTAAATCTTGGGCAGATGCTTTTTTCTTCAAACCTACCTTTTGCTCTAGTCTCTGACACATGCACGCCAACTCCTGGAGAGTGTTCCTGATCTGTGGGACAATTAGGGTTAGTTTTTTTCTTAATTATGGTGAGCATTCTGTGGTCATCCACTGTAGAAGTCTTCCTTGGCCGAGCAGCCTATCTGCAATTGCTGAGCTCACCAGTGCTATCTTTCCTTTTTAATGATGTTACAAACTGTTGATTTTGGTAAGTCTAAGGTTCTGGCTATGTTTCCGATTGATTTTTCTGATATTTCAGCCTCATAATGGCTTCCTTGACTTCCATTGACGTCTCTTTGCTCCTCATGTTGGCAGACACCAATAGCAGAGAACAAAGGCAAATCTCATACAAAATAGCAAATCCTCATACAAAAATGGCCTTGGATAAAAGATAATCATTTCAAGCCTTAAATCTTAGATATGTTTTCTCCCCCTTTAAATAATATGCTATTTCTCATCCCTCTTTTATTCAAATTCACATGTCAGCCTATTCTATGTACAGTATAGCTATGAATTCAGTGGCTATCATGCATACAGCAAACAGCTTGCAACATTTCCAGATTTACTCCTGTAAGTGCATACTTGGCCACTCCCCTAGGACTTTCCATATCTAGATTGTCCATCTCTCAAGGAACATAGTAATTGCTGTCTGTAGCCCCTCCTACTTCCACATTCACTTTTCTCCTTCGTCTCTATCTGTGTACATCTGGCCATGATATAGAACCAGTGGTTTGTTAGGAGCTGTCTGTCAACAGTGCTAGGAAAACAGGGGTAGGCCTGCTCCTTAACCCACTCCCTCCTCAGCATTTCTGTAGAGACCTGTGTATTGACATCCATTTAAAAGGCTATTTACTGGCCCTGGATTTCTTCTGGCCCCAAGGATCTATAAGGATCTACCATGCTGTTCTTCCTGCTCTTCCCTGTTCTGGTCTTGGGTATGTATTCTGCCACTTACCCTCTTTTGCCACTCATGCTATTGCTCTGCTACTCCTTTGTGATATGAATGACTAGACTTTTGTAATGGCATTTCTGCTTTCTTATAGCTGTTTAAATTTTATTAAAAGTAAATTATTGCCATTGCTTTAGTGGCTATTTTCTTCCTGTTTTGGGGTGCTTGTACAAGGTAGATGGAAGCCTCTTGAGACTTTGGTCATTGAGTGGCATCCAAAATATGTATTTAAATACATAAAAGGTAAAAGGTTCACTCATTACTGTTCTCTGTCAATAATGTTAAAAACATCTTGATTTTCAGGTGAGACTGAGTTGCAGAGAAATATGTCATCCAATGCATATGAAGAAGATGATGGTAAGATCACAAATTCTATAGTTCATTGTTTTTATGTTATTTGACTTTTGAAAAGATTGTAGGACTTGGATCACTTGGATTGTGAAATATAAGCAGTAGCTCTTCTCCTTGTAAGCTTTCCAGGTCAATTCAAATCATAGAATGGTTTTGAGATCTGTAAAAACCTATTCCTACTCCTGCATGGTAGACTTTAATTTCCAGGTAAGTGCTTCCAGGTTTCAGAGTAAGAGGTATGTGAGTGTGTGTGTGTGTGTGTGTGTGTGTGTGTGTGTGTGTGTGTGTGTGTGTGTGTGTGTGTGTGTGTGTGTGTGTGTGTGTGTGTGTGTGTGTGTGTGTGTGTGTGTGTGAGTTACGTGGACTGTAGGTGGTCAGCAAAAACAATGTTTAATTGCTTAGGCAAGTTTGATTGAAATCCAGCTGTAGTCTCACAGACACACATGCACACCCGCACGCACACACACAGATTGAATCAAATGTATGATCAATCTTACAAACTAGCTTGTATGTAGATGCATTGAACCTTGCCATATGATTTGCATAACAAGGGTTCCAATTGATGGAGGGGTGGTAGGTGACTAATCAGCATGTATAATACAGTATAAAACCTAGAACTGCATTTGACCTGTCTTCATATCACTTTCTCACATGGCAACATCATCAGTGATGAGCAAGTATATTAGCAATCTGTTTGTAACTTGGGGCAAGAGCATGTGTACTGTCAAAATACCAGTTTCATGCCCAACTGATTTCATTATACTACATGTTTAGTGAAGGTGAAGGGGCTACATGTACAGTACATATGTCAGTGTATATAGATGAAGGTAGGTTTTGAATGTGTGGGGAACAATAAGAGTTGTTGGTTGTATTCCCAGAAAGCTTCCAGGATCAGGAGCATTACTATGACTTTCGGCACTGCAATGATACAGCTCTGGAGGAATGGAGCATGATGTGGTGCGGGACACAGTTTAACAAAAGAATGGTTGACATCAGCCCAGAATCCCAGTGTGACTGGGAGCAAGTCATCAAGTAACTACATGCTTATTTCTGTATAATCTTTTAGCTTTGTTTGATGTGCTTGTTGATATTAATAATTTCCAAAGCAGGTAACAAAGTGCCAAAAGAACACCCAGTAATACCAATAACAACATCTTTGTATACAAACCAAGGGTTAGGATTGACCCGAACCCTAACCCTTACCCTAACCTTAGCCCTCTGGACCCACACCCATGTTGAAAGGGGATGTGAAAGTGGGAGGGGTAACCCTGTGCTGAAATGATGTCGATATGTCTAAACTGTCATTTGTCGAGTCATCCATTTGAAGTCGAGTTGAATCAAAGGTGTTAGGTCAGATTCAAGTCCAAGTTATGATGCAAGTCCAAAACTGTACGAGTACTGGCCCAATTCCCTTAAAGCTTTTACATGTTTGGTTGATAAATAACCTACAGACATTGACTATTCCATTTGTGCCAAGTAGCTTTCAACTTCCTGGATAGACCACTTCCTCTTTAAACACAAACAGTAACAGCACATAGATGAAAAAGATTTGTCAAAAGCAGGGCCAGAGGTAAAGCAATTAGTCACGCATAAGTCGGTTGAAGGTTGTTAGTTGGTAGTGGGAGGGACCCGGTAATGCACTTGGCAAGCTTTTGATGATAGATACTTCCCAGGGCCGCTTTGAGGGAGATGAAACGTGTGATAAGGTGGGTGCAACGGCTGTATTGTACACCCTCACTTACACTGGTAAAAAGTGCACATGCATGCATTCAAGTACTCAAACACACATGGACACACACATACACATGCACACACACTAACACACACACATTCACATATACACTTATGACACTCAGCTTGTGATAATTTATATAAGTTGCACATATTATTTCACTCTTGTTACATAGAATTGTGCATTCGAACAGTTTTGTGTTATGAATCCAAACACATAAAGAAAAGCAAATGAGTGTACAGCATTTTTAGATTTGGTTTACCTTTTTATTTTGTTACTAACTCTGGGGCCCTGTGCAGAAACAACCCGCTTTGCCCTCAACACTTGTGTAGATCTGAAGGAGTTTGTCAGGCATATGCAGGACGATTGTACTGTAGCTCCACTTTGCCTGATAGGTGGTGTCTAGGGAGTAGGGACTAGGGAAGTGTCTAGGGAGTAGGGACTAGGGAAGTGTCTAGGAGTAGGGACTAGGGAAGTGTCTAGGAGTAGGGACTAGGGAAGTGTCTAGGAGTAGGGACTACGGGTTGTTTCTGGACAAAAACAACAAATGTGTTTATATGTTGTCAATTATCCGGAGTATGTGCTTCACTTTTGTACATTTGATATTTTCTTGGTGTTTTGTACGGTCATAACACTTTTATTGTTTTCAACCCCACACTCACGGTATAACTTGATCTCTCTACCCCAGGCCGTATAACGAGCTGACCAAATGCATGGAGGTGCTGAGTGTTTCCATAGGCTGCTACTTCCCAAACCACGTGGTGCAGGACTTCTTCATCCTGATCCATTCCCAATACTTCCAGGAGTGTCCTGAGGAGGAGCAGCTCTTTCTGGATGAACCCCTGGGGGTAGTGATCACCCTAACCCTCATTCCTGTCAGTATAATCCCCTTCCTGGTGTTCCAGATAATCAGGAAGAGCAAGGCCAGGAACTGAATTTGGGAATGTTGAGTGTTGTTGTGAGTGTGTCTGTGTTGTGGTGAAGTCAATGCTGCCTATTCTAGTCAAGTGTGTCAGAATATATCAGAATATATATTGTTATGTATATTGAGTATGTATTTGTATATTGTTAAGACACAAAATGTAATTAACAAGGATAACAAGGATAACAAGGATTAACAAGTCCTACAATCCAATCTAATCATCACTGCTTTGTTGAAATGTTTCAACAGCTTAGGACTGGGTATAGCAATAATTAGAAATTATTTTCAAATTAATTTAAACATGGAAAGGTAACCAATGTTCTTTTTATTGTTTATGTTATTAAACACTTTGTGACAAACTGTATAAAGGGCTATAAAAAACATTTGATTGAATGGTATTTCATTTAATATTTTAGCAGTAAAGAACATAACTGGTCTACACTATTCTACTGTGCCAATTATGGAGATGCCTAACATTCTATTCAAAAGGACTTAAAGGAACACTCCAACAATTGTTGATGTTGTCCAGATCAACTTAGGAACGTGTGGGCATGTGACAACTGCTTCCAAATGTCAAAAGCTAGGTATTACTAGTTTGAGGATTTTACCATGAGTGACTTTTGTGGGTATCACATGGTTCTGAAAACTACAAGGAGCTTTAGAGAGGAGTGAGCTTACCATTTCCGAATTAGCTACTGCCTGGTTTGTTTACATCCATTAGCACTGCGCTAGCACATGCGTCTATCACTTGTGCTTACTAACTTAAATTTTAGCTCAGACAAGACTTTGTTGCATGCAGCAGGACAGAATGGATACTAGCTCACATAGCCTATGTATTAGAATGCTTCGTTTCATGAAGATGGATTTATATTTCCTAATTTAATCACATTATTTGAAAGCAGCCCATGGATTTGTGTCAGTTTGGTAGTCAGGATGAGTGGGAGAGAACGATCCAGTTTGTGTGGTTGTAGTACATACTGTACAGTGCTTAGCATACATACACCGATTTACAGAGGGCATGCATTTTAATACTAAGTCTAGCCACTTGTTAAGACCATGTCTGAACAGGGTCATTGTCTTTGTCAAAACGTTGCTTTATTTGACAGCATTATTTGAAAGCAGCCCAAGGATTTAAGGTCCAGGAGTTGTGATAAACGGGGCAGGTCGCGCATGTGAGATGCAAAGCTGTAAGTAGACTAATGGACCCTCCTTTACCTCTGACACAACTGCTATGGAGACACCATGCCTCATCTTCAATATGACAAAAATAAAACAGAATGTGCTATACACAACATCAGAGGGAATGTAGCACAGGAAACCCAGTGGTTTTCCTGTTATGCATCATAAATGGCAGACCTCTCTACACATATATACAATAACTTAGTCAAAATAACTTTTCATATAACTATAACTATTGCTGCAATGAGTCACATTATCTGCATGTACTGGACTAATAACCAGGAATAGGATTAATCTGGATCCAGAAAACCAACTCATGCAGATTAAGCCTACTCCTTGATTAAGCACATTCAATGGAGACTTAGGCTTTTTACTCTAGGACAATCTTGGTCCCGAAAATCAGCACTATATCCTCCAAAAATGCTTTAAAGACCTAATAAATTAACATGTGACCATAGTGTGTTGCACAGGCAAACACTGAAATCCAACACCACTAAATGTGGCATGTACATTGTGGGTCAAATATATCATGAAGGACTCCAGAGACGATATCCAGTTTAGAGATATTGACTGGTCACTTTTGGGAACATTACAGACATGCACCTGGCGCAAGCTCCCTCAGGTTACCTGCTAAGTAACAATGGCCACACTTACAGGAGTACGGAAGGGGAGAAGGCACCATCTCTGTTAAACCTATAGCACCCATTCTAGTGATGTTTGTAAATGCCAGATTACTACACATGGTGGTTCTCTGAACTGGAATAAGCTCCATATAGCTGCACTAAGACTTCTTGTTTCAAAATAAAAGTGAGTTAAGAGACTAATGGAAAGTGATGGGATCACAATATTTTTGCTGAAATAAGGACAAATTACCCAACAGAAAGTATATACAATTTTGAAAAAGTAATTGTGATCATTACAATTTACATATTGATGCAGTTACATGTAATTTTACAGATACAAAACTATTTTTCTATTTTACTATTTTACCACTCTACTCGGCAACACTTCTAGAATATGGATCAGGTCAGTTTGAGTCTAAAGCGATGTCTTAGCAAATGTTAATGGCGCTTTACTCCGGCCAAGCAGCTCTAAGTCCCCTATCTGCACTGTGTAGGACACGTAAAAAAATATTTTTCAAAGATTTCAACTAATCTCTGGTACCGCTCTATTTGGGAACACTTCTGATTTCAAACATATAGTATTACATCTTATAGTTGATTTAGTCACCTAGCTCAAGTATGTCGTTTTTATGTGCATATCTAGCTTCTTTCAATGTTTAGTCGCAGCTTTGGTCAGCTTGTGTTGCCCTTTAAAGCCCATTAATTTCATAAGGATATATTAAACACATTCCAAACACTCGAATCAATAATATGTAACGCTAATTTGTCCGTTTCAGTTTTTTGATACGATATTTATAAAACCACTATTGAACCTTATTTAATAAAAAGTAGTTTCAATTCAAAATGCAATTTTTGGTTTGTCTCTGACGCATTTCGCGCCCGTGGCAACCCAATGGACTGATTAGTGTCCATAGAGATCTACTTGGGCATTTCTCAGGAAATAAGTCTGATGTATTGATTATGTTTAAAACAAAACAGATCATTTTATTTGCAAACTAAAATTGACACATTTAACATTACCGTTGGCAAAGCATTTCAGAATTGAGTTTGAGTGTTATGGACTTTTTTGAAATATGGCAATTCCGACAGAAATTGAGAATCTATATATACGATCAATGCAAGTGAAAACTGTCTGGGGTCGTGTACTACTTTGAATACTAATGCTAGACAACTATAGTAAATAGAGTGGAACATCCTTTTAATAACTTAATAGCTACTGCATGTCCTTCAGTTGGTATATCTGGTATCACTTCATTGCATTTGTAAACGCTGTCATGTCATGACAGTTCACAGAGAGGAAAAACAAATTAAACTAAACAACGTAATTAAGTTATACCAAATATACAAACTGAAGGACATGCAGTAACTATTTATATTATAGTCGTGACCTTGAAAACGGCATCATTTTGCAACCCCAATCTATGGCTGCATTTGCATGATTCACTGCATACTTACACTAACATGAACTAACATTGTTGGAGCCAATTTTGGTTAGAAAGAAAATAATCAGTTAAATGGACAATGACGCCACCCGGTGGACATCTATGAAAGTCAAAGGACAGGAAATATACAGTATTCCGTGGCTGGGTCCCTGTTAATTGAGACAGGTGTACTGGTCCTGGTTAGACGCCATCTGTTTAGTCAACCATGTCGTGCAACGTAAGAATTATTAGAAATAATTATTTATTTACACCTTTGTTTTGAATACATGAAGGCCTATTTTGATTTGAACACCTTTATTTATTTGTTTGAACACAAACACAAATGCACACATCACACAATTCAAAGGAACCCATTGACCAAAGAAAGACGCAATCAAGAAAAGTAAGTTAATCAAATTGTCAAACATTGTTTGGAAACACGTTGACATATCCGTCTGTGCATCTAAAAGAATTGGCTTTTGAAAGGTGGATTTAGAAGAAAGCCAATACAATAGTTATAAACCATTTATTAACTATTAACTAAGTCCACATAGGTTTTGTCAGTACTGTATGTTGTTAATATATTAGTTCATCATGAACTAAAGTTAATGTTAATTAATGTACCCTTATTGCAAAGTATGTTTTAGAGAAAAAGAGGAGCTTTGTTAGCAGTCAAATTACGAAAATATTGAAAAGTCAGGTCACTTCCTGTAGTCCTTATAAGCCAAGCACTACTCCTGCTTGGGTTTACGTGTCCTGCATAGTCTGAGACACAAGAAGCGGATGGAACTCACCATCACGACAACCAGCACAACCAAAACAGTCACTAGGAAGCCAATCACATCCAGGGAATGGTAGGAGTACCAGGACATCTTGTAGGATTCTGTGCGCAGATGTGCTGCTCCTTTGTGTCTCATGACAAACTCGATCCAGTAGAAAGCGCTGTCTAAAGGATGCAGGGGCTTGTCCCGGTGCAGGCTAGAGAGCCGCTGCATACTGGTCCTATAGGAGGGATCATGGAGGACTTCCTGGATTGCCTCTAAAAAGTTCTGTCTGGAGAGCTTGGTGACATCTAGCACCTTGGCTGCTCCCCTGACCTCCAGTCTTAAGAGGTTTTCAAACTGGTCAAACAGAAGAGGTAATCCTACCACAGGCACCCTGTGGTAAATGGCCTCATAGACCCCATTGGTGCCACCATGGGCCACAAAGGCCTTGGTTTGGGGGTGACCCAGGAGGTCGTTCTGGGGCAGCCACTTCACTAGCAGAGTGTTGTTGCCAAGGTTGTTGGGCCGCTCACCTGAGTGCCTCCATATGACCTTCTGGGGAAGCTGGGCAAAAGCGGCTGCGATCTCTGAGGTGATTTCAACAGGCAAGCCTTTCACCAAAGACCCCAGGGACATCACAATGATGCCATCTTCGCCGGAGCTCTGGACAAAGTCCTCTAACTCTGGAGATAGAGGTTTGGGTGGTGTACACTGGAAGCCGCCGATGTAGACGATGTTGGGCATCGTGGGCCTTGGGAACTCAAATACAAAATCCATCCTCATTAGCCAGATATCTGTCCCCTGCAGCAGGTGGTAGAAGTTCGTGCCCGGTTCAAAGTACCTTTCCACCAGGCTATCATAGTGAGGGCTTACCACAAACCTATCGATGCATATGTTGAGGAAGTAGAAGAACATGTTCTGGACTCTCTGCCCAAAGGTCATTTTATCTGACACAGCCCACCCGGATGTAGGGACGTAAGACACCGGGGAGGGGGCCACCACGAAATGCCCCTCCCCGCTGGTGACCCATCGGGCGTTCAAGACAGTCGGCAGCAGGAGCTCGTGGGCCACTAGGACCCCTGTGGGTATGCCCGGGTCCAGCAGCACCACATCATACTGTGTGTCCCGGAGACCCTGCATTAGAGTCTTGTTCTCAAACATCTCCACTACTAACTGACTAGCTTGATGGTGTATAAGAGACAAAGACGTCAGCATCTCCCAGTAGAAGTTCATGAAACCCAACAAAGACGCTCCTTCCTTCTGGATCTCCAGCATTTTTACCAGGAAGGTCACAAAGAAGTCCTGCTCCTCAATGATGATGGCCTCGGGCAGGGTGATGGTGATGGTGCGGTAATGTGGTGATTCCTCCTTGATGTACCAGCTAGTGGCAGAGCGCACCACCGTGACCTGGTGCCCCCGGGCTTGAAGTCCTTCAATCATCATCTTCATGTTGATCCAGTGGCTGCCATCCACAGGAAAGACTAGGATGTTGCCGCCCCGAGCCCCAGGGATGCTGAGGAGAAGGGCCATAGACACAGTCAGGACCAAATAGCAGATCACCCCTGGAAGGCCTCTCATGGTCCTATTCTGGAGAGAAATAAAGTGTCATTCAGTTGTAAGTTAATTAACACTCAGCCGTAATCCTAACAACCTGGTGTCATAGACTACGTTTACATGCAGCCTAATATTCAGTTAATAGTCAAAATAAACAATTTAAAAAATCCCAATATAAGGCCAGGCACCACATATTATAATCAAACTTTCCCAGTAAAGTATACATAAATACAATATATTCTATATATGTTTTATTTATTTTGTAATTAAAATATTCAAATGAGGAAACCCCAGCCCTGCGTAAGTAACCGGAGAGTGAAGCATTTCTTCTTCTGTTGGCTCTATACTCCAAAAGTTTGGATTTGTATGGATCAAAGTTTGGATCAATTATTTACTATGAGGTTAAAGTACAGATTCTCAGCTTTTATTTGGGATGGGGGGTGTAACCCTGTGATGTTGCTCTTCTTTTCGCTCTATCTCTGCTCTCCCTGAGGTGTGCACTTTGACAGACAGTCCTCCACTGAGTCAAAAGTTTGCAGTTGTTCCCTTCAGTTGTTCCCAGTGGCCGGCTGTGTAAATAACCTTAAAGAGCATGTTGACGGTTTGACATCCCTTCCAGGAAAAACGTGTATGGGAGAACGTACTCAGATCCTTATATGCAACCGGCCACAGAGGAATGCATAGCGTGGCAAATCTCCAATGAAAATAACATGGACAATAATGAGAATACTCTGCAGCAGAGTGAGTGCCTGTATTAAACACTTGTACTGCCAGCTACACTGAGTGGAATGGCTATATATGTTACATGTAGCAAACATGTAGACCTCTCTCTGTTTTATCTTTTTTGTTGTTATTGTTGTTTTTTTGTTGTGTGTATGTGTATATATTGTTTATTTTATATGTTCTAAATTTTCTTTAATTTGACTGTATTTAGGGATGGGCACTGTAAATTAGTGCATGCTAACGTGTTGTGGTGTAATGCATCTGGCTTGTTCAATATTCAATTCAATATGGCAATGTTATTGCATCTGTCTCTACGCAAATGAATCAATAAATGCAAGAGTTTCCCAAGTGACCCATACATTTGAGCACATTTCCTGTTCACTTACTTCAACAGTGATTCATTTACAATAAGAACATTGCATAGAACATTGTTAGCTGCAAGTTACAGTGACTTGTAAAGTCAACAAATGACAAACAAACAAATACTGAGGTAGAACTTTGCAAAAGGTTGTCATGCAAAAGCAATTCATACAGTGAATACAGTACTACTGTTCATACAGTGAATACAGTACTCTACACTAGTGTACTGTAGACTGTTCTAACGTGCAGTCAACAAATAAAACAAATCTTTGGAGTACAAAGCCTATGTAATATCCTGTCTTTAGGATAATGAGTTGTAAAGATTTGTGTCGCAGTAGAAATAACTAGCCTACCTTTAATCCCTGTTGTTCAGCAGCAGTGTTCTTTGAAATGCTAATAAATGGCAGCAATTGTGGGATTCAAACTCAAAGTCCAAGTGTTTATGTTGCTTAATGTGGAAGAGATTATACTGAGGGAGAAAATTGTTATTCAAAATGGACAGCAGATGTGTGCGTGTGAAAGAGCGAGAGGGGGGAGACGGGGGTGCAGCAAGCAAACCATTTGGCAGCTACACTCCCCCATAACCATTCCACCTCTTTTCCAACTCCACCCCCTCAATTTCCTTCCTCACCCAAAACAAGGAACATTTTTTAGTTAACGTAGCCTGACAAAGACTACTGACTTCTCAACACAACACATACATTCTAGAAAGGCAGATGAGAAATTAACATTTAAGATTTTTAATTCCCTTTAAATGTACTCTAATTTACATCACTTTGCCTTCATTTTATTGCTACTCTTTGTTACCATCCAGCATTTCTGTATATAATATACTGTATTTCATGAAAGGGCTGTGGTGTACAGCCTGTGATGGGTTCATAACAGAGTATATCACAGAATGAAGCTAATATAGGAAACATACAAAATATTGTGGCAGCCGGCGGGGAGTAAGAAGGGGTATGGAGGGCAGATATGTGGCCGCTCTCCGGCTCCAACCCATGTCCATTACACGTTTCTTGTGACCCATAGACTACTTTTAAGGTAAGGAACCATCTGACTTGACTATAAGTTGTCAAATAGTTCACTATCCCATTAAGGGTTAATTGACATTACTAGGGATGTGAGGCTCACCACTCAATACCGTTTCGATCTTTCATTACTTAACTGTTCAAATACATTGTTCCGAGCCTCCAGTAGGTCTCTAACGCTTCCACGTCACATCATCATCCTGAATGAGGCTTTATTACATCACACAAATACCTGATATGTTTGAAGGTTGTGGTGCTTCTATAGAATGCATGCAAGGAAACTCCAGCCTGTCAAAGCCAAGGGTTATTTCTAATACGACACAGATTTGGAGAAAGAAAAAGGTAAATCCTTCTAAAGCCTCTCTTCTCTACATGGGGGAAGAGACCAATGTATTGGGACCAATGGGACAATTTCAACCTGGTCTCACCTAGCCTGATAGAAGTGGAGCTGGGAGGCGGATGTATCCACTGAATTTGACCAGAGCCAACAATTCTATTGACAAATAGAGAGGAGTTGTAGGTGGGGGCAGGGATTTGAATTGGATTTTTTTTTTTAAGTAAATAACTTTACTGAATGGTTATTATGGCCTTTGTGTATACTCTGGCTTCTGAATTACAGAACTTGTGACACTCTTTGCTTAGCACTTGCTGTTGAATGTTATGTGAACATTTAAGTAACCTGTACAGAATGTATGCTCTTGAAAATAAAATAAACATTATTTCTACATGGCCCGTTCATTTCCATGCTTTCCCTGATGTCAAGAAACCATGGTAGTTTGTTTTGTTATCAGAGGACCTAACCTCTAATAAAAGCTGCTGTAGTTGGCTACTTAGTCCTCCCTACCACACATACAACCACCAGACTGAGAAGTTTAGTGATGGCAATGTTTAATGAGGATCCTTAAGTTGTCTGTCCTGTTTTACTGCATCATGATTGAGCTCTATTTATTTATTCAGGCATTTTTTTCTATCATGACATGGATAGATACATAGAAAACATTCATCTCGGCAGTTTGTTATTTATTCATTTTTACTGTTACATTTGTGCATAAAGCAAAACAGAAACCAAACTGTAAAGACACATTGGAAGGATTCTCTTGTACACATTGGTGTTAGCTGTAGGATCTGTTCAGTGTAAGTGAAAGCTATAGCTTATAACAGCTTAGTGTTGCTGATTCATTGAGGGTGTGAAGAGCTTTTCCCACACCTCCACCTTCATGATGGCTCTGCCCATAGGTGACATGGTGGCCTTGATGTCCAAGTAACTACCCTCATAGGTGATACCGGAGCCATTGGCCTGCTCTCTGACGAAGCCTGTCTGCTCCTTGTTGTAGTACATCTCTTTGTACAGAGCCTCGTCACACTCTTTGCCCTTATTGTAGATTCCCACAGCAAACCAGTTCTTGTACATGTTGTAATCATAGGGAACAGCGAACATGAGAGCCACCGTTTCAATGTAGTCCTTCTGTGTCTTCTCGAATAGGTCGTAGGTCAGGACACCCACGCTGCCTGTGGCTTTGGCGCTGGTCTTGCTGAAGGTGCACACCTCGGTTTTCAGAGGTCGCACCGTGGGCTGGGGTGGGTTGGGGGTGTTGCCACTCTCCAGGAAAATCCTTTTGGAGCACACAGACATTACATTTTGAATGAACTTTGTGTCAAGAATGGCAGTTTTTTTTAATAGGAGCAACATTATTTACCTTGAGTAAAGCAGCATGCAATTGTGATTTAAATTGTATTTACAGTATAAGCTGATACTATTACACATCATATGCCTGCATCACACAGGCTCTGTCTTCTTGAATATGTCTTCTCACTACCTATCTTCCGCCGTAGATTGAAGACACATCTCTTCAGGCTACATCTTAACTGTCCCTCCTAATCATTCCCACTACCCCACTGTACAGTTTCTCTACTGTAAATAAATAAAATAAAAAATAATAATAAAAAAAAGAAGCAATTCTTCCTTCTTCTAGCATTGTGACTGCCAATAGCCCCTAGTCCTCGCATAGATTACTTTTTCTTATGATGATTGATGATTGACAAATACATTTACTTAGACAAATGTATTTGTTGTAAGTCGCTTTGGATAAAGGCGTCTGCTAAATGCCATAAATGTAAATGAATAATCTCTTAATAATCACCGGAAATCCATTCATTTCAAATGGAATGTTCCATTGGCTTGCGTTGTCAAGCCATCACTCAGGTCAGACATTCTGACATAATACAGTGCTAAACCAGCAGGGGGCAGACATAAACCTTATGTTTTCTTTGCCTAATGACAAAAGTGGTGTTATCTAGACAGTAGTCTTGTGTACACAGCACAGCATGCAAGACACTGGTTTAAAGTGAAGGTAGCAGAAAAGGCACCCTGATGAATTGTTCTATAGTTAGAGTTGCTTTTCGATAAGATAAGATAGATAAGATAGATGATAAGATTTAAATGTTATATTTTGTGATGTATGTACTGGTACAATAACAGTACAGTCAATTTAAAATAAATATTCTAATCTCTGCACTTTTTTCACTGTCTTAATTTCTTTGATGCAAAAGAGAAATAATGAACAATACTCAATTTCATCATGGTGGGAGCAAATTTGGCAGCCAAATATCACAATTTTCATATCAGTGTTACAGTGCCTTATGCTTGTTTGTGTGTCTCCAAAACTGTGAGTGGCATTCCACTTTACCAGTGTATTGATTAGATCATTATTTAGTGCAATATTTAGAGAGCATTTGGCAGCATTTGCATCTGTATAGCGTTTGTGAGGCTCCACTTACTTCGGGTTGACTAAGCAATAGTTGCCGGTGAGGTTGCTGATCTCAATGGTGACATTTCTGCTGCTTTTCACGTTGGCTGCCACGACTTCTGCTGATTCACTCATTGTGTGTAAGTTAGTGTACTGTCACATTGTTGGGGGGAGGAAGAAGAATGATTAGTGAAAGTACAGTGAACGTATAGAGGTTATTGTACAACAGTGCAAGGTAGCCGGTGTCAATTACCACAGTTATGCTTATGATGCACAACTGTACAGTACATATATGTGTTGCTAAATGATAGTGTACTCAACACACTGGAGAAGTGTTTCTACATGATGGTCAAACTGATTGATCTTTTCAATTGGTCATAAAAGACAGAAACTTCTTAGATGTACTGTCGAAGTTTAATTTTCATTATGTATCTAAAAAGCCTATGAAACTATTCATGTCAGCCATAAATATTTTCTGTTATTTTCAGCGCTTTTAACTGTGGACCACTGCTTGAAAGGTGCTACAAATAAAGTTGTGTTGTTATTATTATTATTATTATTATTATTAAGAGAGCGCTATGGCTAACGCAAAATACAACAATAAGGACTGATACCTACATACAGTTGTATCACTATCAGAGAGTATTTATTGAGCATAATGGTCATGAAAATATATACTGTAACATGTTGAATAAGGGTCAATAATGTGATTATAATTTCTTTAACAAACTTAACAAAGTAAATATTAAAATCATCTTACCTGCAGAGTAATCACCTTATGTACTGCTCTTAGCTACTGTACACCAGCCTTGAACAGCCTTGAACAAGTATGACTGCATATTCCCATCCAAAACTGTCTCCACCCAGACAACACACCTATTCCCCTGCCACGCCTCATTACCCCTTCCTTCACTGATAATGAAGGGTGTATGACAACATACCAATGTACCAACCATGACAACGGGTTAGTGTTAGGAGAGGACACCATTCCATCGTCCAGTGTCTTGCACGCACCACACCCAAAACGTGGGTTAGTGCTAAGACACAAACTAAAACACCTGTGCTGAAGGCATACAGTTATTGCACAATGGCATTCCTATGTGAATCTATCTGCTGACAGCGTGATCTATGCTTTAACTAGAGATTTAGAGGACTACAGCATATGCAGTACCTTTACAAACTTAATTATGATACTTAGGTTTTGGAAGACCAGCAAAATTAGTATTTTCCTAATGGGAGCCTACCTGTAAGCCTATATCAAAATATGGAATGCAAAATTGTGTGCCTTTAAATTGACAGAGTAATGAGAACCAATTGTATTCTCAATAATAATAATAGTCTAAAGGGGTTTTTGTTTGAGTCTCTTTGCATGTTGTTCACACATACATATATAAAAGTAAAGGGCAAAGGAAAAGATCACATAGTCAAATTTGATTCCCAAAGTCTTTATTCAAAGCACCAATTATCAGAGCATAACATACATGTCAGAGATTTGAACATGACAGCATCGCCCATGTGACCATATAACACCGGTGAAAAACAAAAACCAACATGACATTTAACACTGCTAAATTCAATTACTGAGCATGTCATATGCCTGATATTCTCCCTTCACACTTCTTTCATCATCAGCCTATCTTCCCATCTTATCATACAGCTCCAGCTTGATAATCGCCCGGCCTACATTGGACATGGTCGCCCTCACGTCCACCACCCTGCCCTGGTACACCACGCCGGACCCGTTGGCCTCTTGCCGGACGAAGTTGGTGAAGTTCTTCTCATAGTACATGTGTTTGTAGAGGGCCTCATCGCAGGAGCGCGAGTTTTCGAACACGCCAACTCCCAACCAATTCTTGTAGATGTTGTAGTCGAAGGGGACAGAGAACATGACGGCAACAAGCTCATTGCAGTGGCGGTTGCGCATATCGAAGAGCTCGTAGGTCAGCACACCCACCACGCCCGAGGCTGTGTTGTCATCCTTGTCGAAAGAGCAGACCTCAGACTTGATGGTGCGCACTGTGGGCTGGGGTGGGTTGAAGCTAAAGCCGCTGGACATGTAGACCCTTATAGAAGAGATCAAATGTCAGTAACATTTTTGTAATGTACTCAAGTGAAAATATACAGAGGTGATTAGGTAATCTCTAACCCCACATGATGGAGAAACTGGGGATATGGAGTACGCAAAGACACAGCTGCAAACCAAAAGAATGACGCAGGGCCATCTAGAGCTTAATTAAACATAAAACATAATCTAAATGCAATATCACATTATTACTTTGGGTTGACGAGGCAATAAGAAGCGCTGACATTGGTGATCTCGATGGTGCAGTTACGGTTGGTGGTAAGCATGGACGCATGGGACTCGGCTGTCTCAGGCATGATGGCTGGTGTAGATGACTGGTGTAGAACCAGAGAAGAAAATATATCTTTATCAAAAACAGAAAAATGGTAAGGTCTCAGGCAATGTCACAGTTGATCATAATGATCATAATACTGTCACTGGAATGATTCAGTCTGCCAGACATCTAAGATACTTTGAGATAAAGTTGCAGAACTGACTGTCAGACAGTCACTCTTGTCAGTGAAATAAAACAGAATTTAAAAAGTTTAACTGAAAATGAAGTGAAGGTTTAAGATCTAACAGGGTGCTCTTCACATTATATATTCCTTTTTGTCTTACAACCACGTTGAATTTCTACTGGATGATACACTGTATTACTTACAAATCAGCTATATGTATCCAATGTTAATTATCTCAGATCCTCCTTTAAAATTGTTACTAAATACCTGATACAGTACTTAAGCATTAATAAAGATATTGATTGGTCTATCAAACAAAACATTATGGTTAAAGTCAGTGTATCGAAAGTGCCTTTTAATTAAAATGAATTAGTTCATTCTACTTACCTGGCACACGTATATGTCTTACACAGAGAGTTGCAAGTCCTCAAGACAACATTCTTAGGTGAGGAGATGAGACAAAGGTGAAGTCACACCCCCACACTCAACACACACACATCCCTGTTCTGACTAGGTGTGTCCGGAACTGGGTGAGTAAGCCCTTAAATGTACTCTAGTGCAGTGTATCATTATTCTCTTTAATGCTTCGCTAAACTATAAAATGTAAATGTTGTTTTACCTTTTTTTTTGTTAGACTGTTTGTAGATTACCTTACTGTACCTCTTCTGAGGACACAAGGTTGCAATTTCAACACAACTGTAGTAATGTGCCTTTTAACATAATTTTGAATAATACAATGGTGAGAAGCATTCCTATCATCACATAATTACAAAAACCTACATTACAGAAAATCAATACTGAGGTATTCAGTGAACAACCAATTATTAGATTGATTTTAATAACAGTTTTGTATTCCAGTATAATACAATACTTCACAACGCTTGTGGAGTATCCCCATTCAAACATTCCAAATGTGTATTTCTACAACGGATACCATTTTGTTACTGCACCACACCACATATACAGTATAGTGTACAAGTACACTAGTTGAATATCTATGGCAAAATGTATGGCACTATTGCATATACAGTGCCATGGGAAAGTATTCAGACCCCTTCACTTTTTCCACATTTTGTTGTGTTATAGACTTAATTTAAAATGGATTAAATTAAAAGAATGTGCCATCAATCCACACACAATACCTCAGAATGACAAAGCAAAAACAGGTTTTTAGAAATTTCAGTCAATTTATTAAAATTGAAATACAGAAATACTTAATGTACATAAGTATTCAGACCCTTTGCTATGATACTCTTAAAATTAGCTAAAATGTAAAAATGTCATCAACAAATCACTCAGTAAGTTGAATTGAGTCCATCTTAATGCATGGATAACATGTAATTTTGGAATTAATATCTTTGTTTTTATAGGGTCTCTGATTTGCATAGGAATCAATTACACACTGTGTGGATCAGGTTGTCATTACAAACTGAGAAAATGGAGAAGAACAAAACTGCTCAGGAATGCGACCCTAGAGACCCAAGAAAAAAATATGAAATTTGCTGAGTTGGTAGTGACATCCTAATCTACACAGTGTGTAATTGATTCCTATGCAAATTGGAATCAATTTGCATTATAGTTAATTTTAAGAGTGTCATAGCAAAGGGTCTGACTACTTATGTACATAAGGTATTTCTGTATTTCAATTTTAATAAATGTACTAAAATTTCTAAAAACCTGTTATCGCTTTGTCATTCTGAGGTATTGTGTGTGGATTGATGGCAAATTCTTTTAATTAAATCCATTTTAAATTGAGTCTATAACACAACAAAACGTGGAAAAAGTAAAGGGGTCTAAATACTTTCCGAAGGCACTGTAATTAAGATGACTGGAAAAACACAACCACTCACTGTTGCTGTTTACATGAAACAGGTTCGGTGGCTTCTGGTTGCCATGTCTGAAACCTGAAAGCCAGACATATTTTTCTGTTGTTTTATAGAACAAGGAATTTGGTAAGTAAAGTGCACACCCTTCTAGGGCGGGAGGTATATCTCTGCAACCTCCCTTAATCACCAGGTGTTGGCCAAACTTCATGGACTTGTTCCTGTCAAAGGAGAAAACTGAATGCATCCATTGTCCAGAGTCTCCTCAAACAGAAATATACCCACACCTATAATTCATCATATTATCATTTAATGGCTTAGGTGTTTCTGCTGTATTCAACACCTTCCATGAGGAAGCTTCACAACTAACTCTGAGTATATGTACATATCTCATGGTACGTGTGCATATTTGTTCCATGTACCTCTACATGTTGCAGCTTGTCAGTCAGTCCACCCAAGGAGTCCACCCAAGGAGTGAGGGAGCACTGTAGTGTCACCCTGCAAAATAATTGTCACATTTACCTTACTGCAAATTAAATTATACTTTTTCAGGACCTACTGTATAATGTATACTGCTTTGAAAAATGCAAGCAGTTTGTGGTCATGTAACAGATTAACTATTTTGCCAGTTTTTTTTTATTTTATTTGATTGTGTTCATCACTATTCACTCTTAATAAATCTTTGAAGTTCAAATAAATTGTTGTTGATTTAATAAACCATTTTTACACATGGAGTATTAGTAGTATATGCATCAGCTTCCTCATCACACACTTAATTCAAAGGGAAACATTTAATAAAGGATTTAATAGAGATGTCCCACATAGACAAAGCTATGCTGTATGCACATCATGTTCGACCAGGGGAATCTTGAAGGCGTTGTCCTCAGCTCAGGGACCATGTTGTTCTTTGCCAATGGGAAAGAGGAATCCTCCTCCCTATTCCCCCTTATTTCCGAGACTACCATCAAGGGCATGACAGCAATATTGAGTCACCCACCTCTGGCTTCACTCTCTGTTGTGTCTCAAACTCCCTCTGGTTGATGACACAATGCGCCTTGCTCCTGGAGCCACAGAAATGCTTGTATTCAATATTGTATTACTCTCTCTTGCCCGCACACACGCACGCACACACGCACACACACACACACACACACACACTCACACTGTGTATCTTTGGGTATCCCTGCATTTCCGCATTTCTACCCTCTAGGTTACATCGTAGGAAATGTATGTCAAGGAAATGCTCCAACAGAAACATTTAAATGAAAACATTTGATTTAATCGCACTACGACTGTTCATGACGATTTATTGTGGGGATGTTCAATTGATCCAGCATGGTGACTATTTTGGGAGATCTATATTAGGTCTACTGAACCCAAGGCAATATTACTGTATGAGAAAATATGCATCATAACATGTGGATGTATACAGCTTGGGCAGTACACCAGAGATACCACCAAACAGGCAAGGAAAATCATGTAAGTCCTCCCACCCAGCTCACCACCTCTTCAAACTCCTGCCCTCTGACAGACGTTTTAAATCACTGGATGTGGGGGACTGACTGCCCCAGCCAATTCCATTCAGACACTGAACTCCCATCACTCCCTGCACTGAAAACACATTCCACCAACCTCGGTTGTGTGGCAATAAAAGGATCTTGTATCTTGAAAAACCTACAGGCACAGGAGGATGAGGAAGACCAACAACAGGGCAACATTAATGTGAAGGATGCCCCTAACAAATCACAAATGCTCCTCACAAAATTCAAAATTGATTTGTAAAATGTAGGATTCGGTCAGTGGGTCGACTTTTCTTTTTTCTAGTTACATATATTGAGTTTGGATCAAATGTTAGTTGATCCACATACTATATTCAAATAAAACAAGTTTCTGGCATGCCAAGCTCCTGCCAAAAAGTGGCCCAGCAACTACAGGAGCATACAGTGTCAGGGCCACATATGTCATACCAAAGTTGGCCCAATTGCCAACCCTCCTCCAATGGAGATCTCCCACATTCTAACAAAAAAAATTGTGCCACCAAAACGCCAGATTTGCCCCAGAGTTTTCTGTCTGATTACTGTATACAAGGAATCATTCATGTTACAGAAGTGGCCGATCACAGATTGGACACCTTAGACACTCTTTGTAGGAGGATGAGGTGGCAGGTTTTGGCACAGGCATTTAAATAATGTGTATTTATTTTTATTACACTGAACTATTCAACTAAGTGGTTGGGTATTTGAGAATACAGTTATAGTCGTTTCTAATATCATTAAGTGAACCACATCCTATTTAGAACAAATGTGTTTTTGTCCAGTGTAATTTTTTGCTCACTTTTTACAAGGGGGGCAGCTCCATAGTAGCAGTGCTGCGTAGGATCTTTGTAGGATATTGATTAAAAACTTTCCAAGGATCCTTATTTAAAAATCCTGTATGTCTCAAACCTGCCCTTAAGCAGAATCCTCTCTCAAATATCCTGTTCACATCCCGTAGCATGGATCTCTGAACGTAAAATCCTGATAATACTCTGCATTGGAAAACAGTCCCATCCCAAGATCCTGGGTGTAAGAAGAATCATGGTAAAAAAAAAAAACCTGCATAGTGGTTAATGACATTTTAAAAGATAATTAAAACATACAATTCATTACGTCAGGTTGCACTAGGACATTCTCCTTTCCTACTCCCCCTCATTTCTGAGGCTATACCGTCAGGGGAATGACAGCAGTATTGAGTCACCCACCACTGCCTTCACTCTCTGTTGAGTCTTAAACTCCCTCTGGTTGATGACCCAGCTAGTGCTCCTGGAGCCATCAAAATGCTTGTATTCAATATGAGGCAGTGAGAGATGTACTTCATCACAGCAGAACTCACACTGTTATAGAAGACATGCTTGTGGATGGAAGACTGGAGGATGCTGTGTAGAGGACATTGATGTATAGAGAAGGTCACAGCTTGTTTGGACACTGGATCAACCTGCGGGCACCTGGCGTTGGACCAATATTTAATACTCTCTTCTGGTATAAATACGTCCATGTTCATCTTATCCCAACATTGAAAATTACCGCAAAGTGGCATTCATAAATGGCAATACAAGTTGGTTGTATGCTACGAACAGCATGATGACTGATACGAAAACAAAAATAACTTAAAAAATAACTAATTTGATATTTGAGACCAACAATCTCTACGCGAAATATCTCCGGCAGCTTGATATCATTTCAATACACACACATAAAATTGACTAGTTGCCAGCTGCCTACATAAGTGTATACATGATGTCTACACACTGCTTTAGAATCACTTCATACTGCAGGCTACATACCCCCAAGCTTGTATCAGTTTTAATGATACCATCACCATGGCACACTGACCCTAAATGGAAGTGCAGAACAATATTCCTCTTGTCCGATTAACTGCTGCAAGTGTCTGTTTTTTTCCCTATTTCATTCACCACACAGAGCACCTCAGAGCTTGCAAATGAAGTCAATCAACATAAAAAGGATTCCCTTTGTTGTCTCCCTCTCTCTTTCTCTCTCTCTTTTTCTCTCTCTCTCTTTTTTGTCTTTCACCCAGGCAAGAGCCCCCACCTCTTGTTTTTCTACTCCCATGAGTCATGTGCATTTGAGTGAGTGCTGAGTGTGAAGAGCGTGGAGCTCCCTTTCTCCCTCTTGCTTACTCTTCTTTTTCCCTCACACTGTCTTGCTCTCTCCATCCCCCTCTCTCTCTCGTTTTGAACGCTGTGTCCCCTTCCCTCCCTCTCTATTTCTCTCGCCCTCTCTCCTGGACACACAGACACTAACCCACACTCACTCACTCACTCACTCACTCACTCACTCACTCACTCACTAACACACTCTTGCATTTTCTCCTGGGAATCCCAGCGTCTCTCTCTTTCAGCAGGTGGACAGCGTGCCCCCACTCCCAGCAGTCACCATTCCAGCCCCGGAGAGTTCCACGCTGGCAGCGCAGCCCCTTCCTCGGCTGAGCCTCAGGAGGAAGACCCTGGTGGCGGCTGCCGTGGGGGTCATGCTGGTCCTGGTCCTGGTGGTCCTTATCCCTGTGCTGGTCAGCTCAGTGGGCACAGACGACAACACCAGCCACTACGAGATGCTGGGCACCTGCCGCATGGTGTGCGACCCTTTCCTGGACACGGGCACTGCCACTGCCACTGCCACCATCGGCCTCCAGGCGAAGAATGAGGCAGAAGCCCTGAGCGATCACAGCATTGGCCCGCCGCTGCCCACCTATGGGGGCCATGGGCCACACGGCAAGTCGGGACGCCCTGGGAAGCCCGGACCCCCGGGACCAGCCGGAGAGCCAGGTCCGCCGGGGCCAAAGGGACCACCAGGGGACAGAGGGGACGGAGGGGAAGGAGGGGACGTCTTCAGAACAGGTATACTGGGTCTCGGAGATATCAGCACATCCAGCTACAGCACCATCCCCAGGGTGGCGTTTTCTGCGGGACTCCGGAACCCCCAGGAAGGCTACGAGATCCTGAAGTTTGACGACGTGGTGACTAACCTGGGGGATAACTTTGATGGCTCTGCGGGCAAATTCACCGCCAAGATCCCTGGTACCTACTTCTTCATCTACAACGTGCTGATGAGAGGAGGGGACGGCACCAGCATGTGGGCAGACCTGATGAAGAACGGCCTGGTGAGTGATACATTTACTCAACTCTTTTATATATGCTTTTATACTGTATTTCAGACCTGGATAGAAAAGTGTTTGAGATATAAATACTTTAATGCTATTTGCTTGAGCCTGCCTGGCTTGCCAGATGGGTGGGGTTTGCACATTTGGGGGCTATCCATTGTGCCAGGCAAATTCAACCAAATGATTTCAAATACTATTTGAACCCAGGTCTTCTGTATGTCACATATACTCTAGTACACTTAATTTCATACCACTCACAATTTGTGAAGACACTAGTCTGTGTGAAGGGGTCAGATAGTATCTGCTGTTCAGTATCCAAAGCGGATCAGTAGGCACCAGGGTGGGGGTACATTCCATGACAGAATAAAGAATTGTAATGAAGCAAATCATTTTAGTGAATATGTGATTCTTGAGTTTCCCCTTTTTTATGTCCATACATTTTTAAATGTATACATCTAAATTGAATTAACTTCCTGACTTGACTGACTTGTAAAGGAATTGACAAACCCTGATATTTACACTGAAATAAAACGGGCATGTAAACATGTATGAAACAGCAAAAATAAGTGTCATCACACCTAAAACATATCCAATTCCGTTCATGTGTGTTGTGATTTTTGTCTCTAAAATGTTGTTTTGATGTCCAGTGTTACACAGTTTCTCATAATGCGAGCTCACTGGAGGAGGCTGCTAGGTGAGAGCTTGTGTATCCTTGTGTAGCTGTCTGTGTGTAACGTGTGTGTGTGTGTGTATCCACCTAATGTGTTAGAGCAGCACATCAAATGATGCTCAACATGAAGTGAGTGTCAACAGTGCAGCACTATCTCAGCTCCACATGCATCAAAATAAACCCTCCAGGTCTAGTCCTGTTCAAAGTTGGTGCTCTTTGATATAAATCATTGTCAGTAACTTGAGCGTGCTCACGCAGTTGTGTATAAATCATGAATCAATGCCTTTTCAAAGGGCTGCTATTTACTTCTGCTAAAGAGAGCTGCGCAACAAGTTTTAGTAGGCTGCTAAATTGGTAATTTCGTTCAGCAAAGTTTCAGTTGGTGGAGGGCAGGTCTCTGGCAATGGGTGGGTAGGGATAATTTTAGACTGTCATTGTCTACTGTCATCGAAAATCAGGGTTTCACTGCAAATGTTGGAAGGGATAATTTTTTTTGACAAATAAAATGACTGCACAATCAGTTCAGCCAGGAACACCCACGTCTTAGTTTCACCATGTATTGAATATAAAATGGTTATACAATTAGGCTTGGCATATTTGGATGGTTCCTCTCTTTTGAGAGCTCCTGCCTGGGAGTTATAAATGACTACAACACATACATACGTGTGTATTACATGGCAGGGAGCCCATACATCTATCAACCACCAAAGCAGGTGGAGGCCGGTGGTTCTTGCTCCATTTATAGCTCCAACTATGATATCATAATCTAAGCACTCAACAAGCCTATGGTGGCACACCAAATTCAGTCTCCAAATGCTGTAATGGTTTAATGAACCTGTCGCAACTTGTCTCATGTTTTTTTAAATAATTTTCATCAGCTAAATAAATAGGCAATTTTCCTTTATCTCTCGCAACCACCAGTCATAACTGTCAATTTAGTGTAGTATTACAGTTGCCTACATGCTTTTATGTATATCATTTCATACCCTTTATTATATTATTTCATACCATACAGAAGCAAATTGAAGCCCAAAGTTCACTTTCCATAGTATACAGACAGTGCAGTGTGTTGTAGGTCTGGTGTTCCCAAACTTTTTCAGCTTGTGACACCAAATTGACATTAATATTTCATGTGGCCCCAACAACTAGATCATGGGCCATGCCAACGCTAGTACACCAGACACACCACCAAGTGAATTCTAATCACCTAAAAGATGCTCTAATTGGTTGAATTTGAACCCTGAAACGCTACAATACAGGTGCAATATGTAGACATTGTAACGGTCATGTCCACCCACTCCTGTATTACATTGGGCCACCTGCAGGGTGCACCTAGCACTACAGTACCCATCATCATTAGCCGAATGAGCGGTTTAGGTTAATCGGGGTACTGAACATCCAAGGGAGTGGAGGGAGGGAGGGAAGGAGAAGGGAAGGGTGAAGTCATGTCACCCCCATCCCTTTGACATCCTTCATCATCCTGTCATCCTGACAGTACCCTCTCCGTGGCCCTCCAGGCTTCGTGACATTTTGCTCTTCACTTCTTCATCCAGCCGGCACTAATTAGAACCCCATGCCTTCGTTTTGGTTCTCACTCTGATAGGATACACCCAAACAGGCTGGAGGGAGATTACAGTTTTATTAGAACAGTGAAGTTACAGCAGGGCCCTCCCCCTCCCCAAAGTGGCAGCCCAAAGTATGAGATATTTAGCTTGAGCTTAAGGATATGTCCTTCTGCGTCCATCGGACTGACTGGGCGCCTTGAAGTCGCAGTGTCACTTTGGTCGTCTTGAACGTGTGAAAGCGGTTAAGGCAATCCGCTCTGGATTTAGCATTGGTGAGATTTTAACTAATTAGACGCTTTGACACTCTCTCGTTCTCTCATTTCAGACAGAGGATTTCAACCTTGAGACGTCTGACTGTAAGTGTAGGGGATTAATAAAAGGAGTGCACTTTCAATCTGGCGGTTTGACTCAGGCTAGCATTTTCAGTTGAGTCACAGGCCTTATTCACTGTGGATAAAAAACAAGGGATTTGCCATGGGGGACAGTTTTTACAGGAAAATCTTGATGTCTTGACTTTTTTTGCAGTCCACTCCCCCCAAAACAGTCCGATCTTGTGTATAGAAATTCACTGCTAATAGGTGTTGCCAAGGAAATGCATGCATCATCAAAGTAATGGCTTGATGATGTTTGTCATTTTGAAACTCTTCAACACTCACTCGTGAGACTCCATCACCCTAAAAAATTATTCCACTGTTGTTTTGCATTTTGTAAATTGCTATGTCATGTTTGAATCACATTGTCCTTGCCATTAGTCATTTTTGAAAAGGGCACATTTTCCAGCAGCCTTACCAGTTTGCATCCCTCTGCTGGCATGTCTGGGAAGCTAAACTGAAGAAACTGTGGTCATACGCATCACATTTGAAGGTGCTGGGCTAAGCATAGTACATAGCAAAAGCATAGTACATGTTTGACAACATTGTGGACCTGATAAAGATCCACATCAGATCGAAATGTCACAATAAAAGGGTGGCATTAGGAACAAAGTGTGCAGGCCTCATCTGTTTTTCTTTGTCTGGGGGGTTAAGCATGGTTTGCCTTGATCAAGCCTTGGATGGGAGGGGCACACCTCCCTCTGGTCTAAGGGGACCACAACACCCCAGAGCATTGATTGGGGCACTGCCCTGCTTAGGGTGCCATCCTTCAGTTGAGACGTTAAACTGAGGGCCTAGGACACCTTTGTCCTAGCTAAATTCCCCAAATGGCCTTCATGTCACCTGATTGGTGATGGGCATGATTCATTCCTCACTTCTGCACCCTCCTCTGATGCTGATGTGTGGTGAGCTTTCTGGCACAAAATGATTGCTGTGACATCACCAAAGTGGGTGTTACACATTAGTGGTGATGAGGTGAGTTCTCCACCATACAATTTGGAGCACATTGGGTCTAGAAAAGCTATATAAATGCAATCAATTAATTTTCTGATTCAGATTATTTTTATTTCAGTTTCATCACTGCTAAAAGTAAAAACATGGACATGACGTACCATATAGAAACGAAGCAAGGCCAGAAAGAACATGGACTTCTTTTTGTGAATACTAACATAATCTATTGTGACATTGTTAAAACTCTTGTCCTCTCTCTCGGTCTCTTTCTATCTCTACCTTTTCTTTCTCTCCCTTTTTCCAGGTCAGGGCCAGTGCCATCGCCCAAGACCAGGATCAGAGTTATGACTACGCCAGCAACAGTGTCATTCTTCATTTGGATGCCGGGGATGAGGTCTTCATCAAACTGGACGGGGGCAAGGCCCATGGGGGCAACAGCAACAAATACAGCACCTTCTCAGGCTTCATGCTGTATGCTGACTGAAGGGGTCAACCATCTGGGCTTGAGGGCATTCACTTCACGTCTCTCACTTGAGGTGAATGTTGCCCGTAACCACAGATACAGGGTCAGATATTATATTCAGGTTGGAATTGGGATTGGGGGAGTCTGCTCCTAGATCTGTGGTCAAGGGCAAATTCTACCTTAAGCTGGTCTCTTTCTTTATCCATACCTCCATTTTGAAATGGGGTGCCTATTATCATTGTGAAGATGCAGGGAACTTTTAATGATGGTCATTACAATCTGACACTTATGCAGACGTTGGGTGACAGTTTGACAGCAGAGAAAAGTGGTGCTGATGTTTTTGACATGTGTCATTTCAAAAGCAAGTACAGAATCCAAGTTTACACATTGTGTATCTGTGCTTTTTCTTCCATAACACAATTAAAGCAGTGTTTTACTGCAACAAAATATTTCTGTGTATTACTCATCAGTCCACCATTGATATGGTCCGAAAATATAATTACTTATACAGTAGATATCCTCATAGCAAGCTTAGATTTACTAGGTTTCTGTCAAAACACATAATCATCAGACTATTCCAGGAAGTAAATATAAGCTTGCTATTAGGATATCTATGAGGCTTGTATGCACAAAATACGACAAAATTATGAGTCCATATTAAGGTGAACTGGCCTGAAATTAGTAAAATACCCCTTTAAATAATCTTCTCATGGATATTGCACAATTAGAAGTTTTGGGTGAAAATATGGTCTATTGCAGCTTATTTGCTTTGTCAAAATGGGGCCCATTGTGTCTCTGTGTGATTTTAGATTACATACATGTGCCATGAAAAGGAAGAGAGCTTGTTGACTTGTTGTTTGATGAATCACATATACTGTTATATTACCCTACAATATGTGGCATATTGTTAGTGAATACCTTTGTAAATTGAATATTGATGTGCAAACACCATTGGAGCAGTGTCTGTACTGCACATAACCCTTTCTGTGTATATCCACTGTAAATGATATAGCTATTAGCATATTGACGTCACAAGTGAGTGGAACTTCCATTTTGATGTTCAGCGATTTTGACATCCTTACCAAAAGCCTTGATTTCAATCATGCATGCATAGATTTGATTTGATTTTATCAATGTTGTATGCTTCAGCCTATGTCTGCCAATGACAATGCTGTTGATGGAAGGGAGTGAAGGGGGATTTCAACACTTGAAAACAATGAAAAGAGGGAGGACATATGTTTTCTATTTAGTGCTTTTATTGTCATGACTTTTGGTAATAAATGGGATGTTTTTGCAGTTCCTCTCAAGTGCCTCTCTTAATGTCACTTCTTTTATTAATATTATCCGACGATCAATCGATTGGTCTGTCTGATCCACCTCTTGCTTTAGAGACTGCAACAAGCCGGGAAGGTGAAGAATGAGATAATTTCTACACCACAGCAAGAGGCAATTAAAGGAATGATAGGAGTGAGGGGTTCACAGCTGTGTTAAATGCCAAATGACTAAAGAGATAATTGCCCTTCACATTCAAAGGAAAGATAGAACTCTTTTCCTTCTGGGTGGGGAGGATGAGAGGTGCTGTGAGGCACATAGAAGAAGGGGCTGATGTTAACAACCATGGTGGTAGGGCACAGATCATGCTGGAATAATCTAAAGAAGGAAATTATGCTCTACAGTGAAACAACCTTGGCGATAACAATCTGAATCAGAGAAGTTGCATTGAGGTTGTAAACTACTATGTATTGTTGAGGCTAACACTGGCAAATGTCATGAAGAGTGTTGTAGTTGAATCTCAGGTGCAGGAATAAGCAACAGCAGGTATTGTACAGATACAAGAGAGAGATCATGTCCGTAACATTTCACTGAATCAGACATTGTGGTGCCAGCAGATTTACTGTTGTCAGGGACATTCTGGCCCTGAATATATGCAGACAAGCTAGAGATTCATCAATATAACATACAGTAAAACTATTAATAAAGCTAGAAATGATTTAGTGATATGACTAGCCATGAAATCTTGTAATATACAGTACTAACTCTCCCCATATGATCACACAAGATGGTTATACAAGTCTAAACATAAACTTTAGTCATCTCAAAATTCCCCACCACAAACAGCTTGCTTTGATAGTCTCATATTGAAAATATACATACCACTGACCACATTCACACCATGAAGGTGCAATCCTTCATTTGTTATTCAGCCAAATGGCTTGCTCGCCAATTGTTTTTGTATGAAGTTGAGAGATGGAGCTGGGAAATGTGAACACTCTCTTATGATATTACGATAAGGTAAGACAGTAGTACTAAGCTCATTTGGCTTTTCATATTCTTTAAGAATAAATGGGTATATACGTACATTGAAATGACCATTTAACAGCAGAACAAATCCAAGAATATAGAATTGTAATTAAATCGTAATCTGCGGTCAATAAAATGAAAAAAGTCACAGGCTTGGAGCATAGCATTAGTTCAGGCACGGCACTCTAACAGCTGGTTCACATGGACGCACAAACACAGTCACATGTTCAAGGGACATAAGTGGCCAAGTTAACGCTCCTCCATAGCATTCGACAGTTGTTATGTGGTTGTACCGACTGTGAGAGCTAGTTTTGTGTGGTCGTCCCACCCACCACCCCCAGCCTCCACCCGCTAGGTCGCTCTGTATGTAGCTTACCTACTGGGGTCTGATAAGTTATGGGCTCCCTGCCATATGATGTACCTGTATGTTGTGGTCGTTTAACTCCAGACAGGGAACTCTAAAGAGCGGCGCCATCCAAATACGGCAAGCATAAATGTATTACCATTTTCATGCAATAAAGTGTTCAACTTGATGTCAGTGTCCTGACTGAATTAATTCAATGTCAAAATGTAATATTGCAATTGCTCTTGGTGCATCTTCATGCAAACCACAGTAGTGTAGGAGCCATCCTTTTTCCAGCACACCCACGGCCTTATAGTGGTGTAGTTGTGTCATTATTGGAGTTTCAAATTCAAGGATGTATCTTCAAGTCTTGCATTATATAGAAATTACATTGTTCACTATTCTTGGAAAGAGGTGCAGTAGCTAAACTTGCAGTGCTATAGCTCGCCTTAAATCAGTAGCACTGCAGTATAATCTGAGAGTTGAGAAGCCTCCAGGTCCTAGCTTCAGCTTCAGAGTCTTAAGATTGCAGAATTCCTCTGGACACAATTAGGACTGAGGGTCCTTTCCTATGCAGAGGTCACTTCACTCCCCCACGGGGGCGGGGGGGGGTGGGAGACTACACAGACCGCTCTTTCCTCACAGGGCATATGAGTACATCTCAAATTAGAGACTTCATGTCATAATGTCAAAGGCAAAAGCCCTCAGTCTGCGTGAACAGCTTGTATTCCTCAAACAAACTGGACTGACCATCGTCGGAACTTCTGTACTTAGATAAACCCCTGTGGAACTTCACAACTTCCACTGCTCCTAACTGTGAGCCATTATGGCAAGGAAACAACAATGGAAGTCTTGAGGTGAGATTGGTTGACACAACACTTCACAAACTGTATAAGCCCTGAACCGTAATACCCCCCCGTCCCCCGCTCCGCCCCTTGATCAGAAGACATCTGACATTATTGCACATATTATTGCACACTGACATTATTGCATTATTGTCACTTTATTGTCACTTTTTGTCACTTTTTATTACTTATCATTGAATTGTTGATTGTTGCTGACTGCGGGAGTTGAGCGTGGAAAAGCATTTCACTGTGTCAATTACAACTGTATGTGATACATGTGACAAATAAAATTTGATTTGATTTGATTTGAGCTGATTTGATAAACCAGAGAAAATATAAACGATTACCTTATCATGAGTTTAATGCTTAAGTGTAACGTCCATTTAATGTTTTAGTGCATGAAATATGAGTGTAAGAAGTATGGACTGTGAGCTAGAGCTGTGGATCTTAAACGTTTCGCCATGCAACCCCTCATAAAATGTCGCTCAAGACTCGCTTAGTTTGTCATAATTTTTTCTGAGATCACTTCAATAAACATGATCAGATGGCTCGTTGTAGTTGTACTAATTAGCCACCACTCTATGTTTATGCAGTAGCACACACCGGTAGTCTGTACAGCAGCAGCCAAGGTAGCGCATTAACTGTAACTTACCAGTGTCCTCGCTATCTCACCTCTCATAAAATGAAAATACCATCTCTCTTGGATGATTTTCAAAAATAGGTTACTAGTTATATTCTTTTGTATGTAAAAACAGAATTACTTATGATGAAATATATAGTATATCCAAACTCATTAGCAAGGTTAGCAATAGCATTGGTTACCAGTGAGCATTGGTTGCAAGCTATCAACTGAACACACAACCCCCCCCCCCCCCCCCCTCCCAACATCTCCTCCCAAGCCAGACTAATATTCCGCCTGCCTAAGAGGTACAAAAAGGGAAACCAGACAACAAATAATTATCTCCACAGGCACTGTCTTTGTCTCCTCCTGCCAAAGAAGAGGATATCTCAATCAGACTCTGGCAGTTGTGTTGAGGGCACAGGAATTAGCTACCTCTGGGTTCCGTTTGGCTTTGTCAGTGACACAGCTAAACCTCCCCAGCAGGCCAGTCCAAGGAGAGAGTTTAGTTTGTAATTAAAGGGGCATAATTGGTACATCCATTGTTTTACTTTTAGTTGAATCATATATAGCCATTGATGCTTGAAAAAAGTACTTATAAATACCTCATGAGCTTAGTTCAACTGTCTTTCCCCATCAGAACCCAAAATATAACCTTGTTTTATTTGTTTGTAAACAATGCAATTGTAAACGAACACTGTATAGCTTCAAAACATGGTTAAAACTATCATTTTGATCTCATGGGTGGTCAGTCCTTGCATGTATAGCTCTGGCTTGACCTTTTGACACCAATTTCACTTAGTACATAAATATAGACCCATACAAATTATACCTGGGCCCTGTTTGAGATTTAGAGGTGTTGTAAGCTGCTTTGTCAATACAATATATTTAGCAAATAGTGCTGAGCAGATTCCCATTGGATTATTTCTCATTGCATCTATTACACACATTAAGGTAAAGATTGCCCCAATTTTACAAAAAATGTGCACATGCAAATTGGGGCCCCTAGTGTGTGTGTTGTGCTGACATTTGCAGGGGCCAACTGGTGACACTAAAGTCTTATCAGGTTACTGCAGAGCCTGAGGTGTGTTAGTTGGGCTCTGTTTCAAAAAGGTTGCTTGTCCAAGCTGAGAGCCATTCTTCTGAAGCTCTGATGTAACATTAATGGCCCCTTTTGTTATCTGCAGCACCATTATGCTACTCACCAGGGGAGAGGGAGATCACAGTGAAAGATAATGAAATTCTGTACTGTCTTCCTTCCTCACCCTCTCTCTCTGTCATGCACACACATGCACACCAGCCTGGCTGCCTACACACACACACAAACACACACACACACACACACACACACACACACAAAAGCCCCCCCCCCCCATACACACACACACACACACACAATTCTGCCTCCATCTTAACCTCACACACACTCTCTTCTACCTGAGCAACACACTCCTTGTGTCTTACAGTAGTTGAACAGATTGTTGAGCATTGATGACATACCTCCTTCATGTATGATCTATGATGTGTCCAGTTTGTGAGTCCTGACAAACAGACTTTACCCCCTACAGCCCTGACTGATGCCAGGCTAATAAGCAAGGACAGCTTGAGTCATACGGTTTGGGACACGCTGTCTGTTCACCTCCGCAGTCATGTGTATATAGGCTGACAAAGGACTCTAGCCACCACAACCTCCTCTTTCTTAGATGATGGCGATGATTAGCACTGTACAGCATGTACACCGTGTTGTGTGCTATGGCATCAAAGACAGATCATACTTGTTACATTAGGATGACATTGGAACATACAGTACAGGTACTCAAACACACACAGTGGGTTTTGTTTTAGTTTCTTTTAGATGTTGATGCCATGGTGAATTTAGTCCCTGTTTTGTCCAAGACATAAAAATGGTAAATACCAGAATATTCAAAAGAAAAATAAATTATAATCACTCATACATTGTCACTGTTATATGTTTATTATTAAATCTATTTAGGCAGGGGATCCTACTGAGACAAACATTACAAACATAATCATTGAATTAATTAATTACATATAATTACAAAGTCAATGTACACAATACAATCAATTAAATGTTGACAAAATCTGTGATAGCTTGTACAGTGTGCCTACAGTATGTAAACCCTAGTATTGTTTTCAAGATGTATACAAAACTCTTGTGGTACTGAATCATACTTATAAACAGAATGTGAGATCAAAATTGCTACTATATCTATTACAGGAACATTCCAGTTCACAGCAAACCTTTTCATTGGTTGGTCTTTGCTGGAACAGCTCGTCGCAGAAATGAGAGGCAGACATTGATAGGAAATCATTCGGACAAGAGATTCCAAAATGTTGCCACACTGTTGTACCTGCAGGCTACTCTGTGAAGAACAAGACAGAGATAATAAAACTGCTTGCCCCCTGCCAAGAGACAATTATCTAGTTCGCTCCCAGATAGCCTCTATGTTGCACGTAAAGTGGAGGTTGATTGGATGGATGTGTGAGACAGAGGCAGGGTTCAAACCCTGATTCCCCATGTGGAAGACATGCACAAACTCGCTTAGCTAAAGCATAGGTAGTAAACAGATGTCTTCAAGTCTCAGGCAAGGTTATACATCATGCAAATGGGGTCACCAAACCACCTCTGCTACTCTTCACCCTCCTCTCCACAAGACGTCGCATTCGGTTCACGGCACCAACACGACCGAGGCAGGATTCAAACCCAGGTCTCCGGCGTGTAAGACATGCACAAACCCACTAAGCTACAGACTAGGCATTAACTTGGATAGCAAACACGTCTTCATGGTTACTCATCATGTGAGCCTAGTCACCAAACCAATTCTGCTATATGTGTCCAGACACCAAACCAACTCTGCTACTAAATTCAAACAAAGACTTTCCCTCCTCTGACTAAGGGGGTTCACACTTTGGTGTACAGATATAGAGTCCTGGGTCTAAAACCCCCTGGGTACCACGTCAGGGCCCTGTCTCTGAAAGGGAGTGAGAAAGGGACACTTGGAATCTCCACCAAACTGCTGGCTGACTGACCAGTACAGTGCCCTCTGGACAGACAGCTGAAAGAACACTAAGAATAGACTGTGCTTCTCTCCACTACCGTGGCTGCAAAACAGCTTTGAGGTGATGTGTGTGTGTGTGTGTGTCTGACTGTAGGTCCGTAGCGTTCCTTCAAGGCCCTCTAGCCCCCTTCGCTCTGCATTAATTCTGTAGTCATATGATAAAAGAGTTGCCTGGACCAGCAGCTACTTAGGATTGAGCCAAGTAGCCATGCAAGCCACCCTAGGTCTGCTGTGACCAGGAGAGGTGCCGCGTAGTGCCAGTGTGATGTCATCCCCTCCCGCCATTCCTGTCGGCCTGACTGCTGCTAACACACCCTCACTCAAACTGACAAGGGCCAACAACATACATATGGTATGGAATTACATACTTCAGTTAATATTCTAAAAATATAGTTTGGCAAAACTGACAATATACTGTATACACAAAGGAGGTATAATATGGTAAGAGGTAAATGTGGTGAGATTAAATCTGGATGTGTCCATTTTATGTAGAAAACATAGAAACCAGGAAAGAAAAAAAAGGGGGGGGAAATTAGGTTGAATATAGCCATGTACATTTCAGAAGACAGAGGATGATGCCAGAGAATCAGGAATTACAGATAAAGTTTAATACCAGCTGATCTAACAGATAAAATACTGTATTTCCTCCTTCATACAGCCCTTAAAAATACAACAGTTAACTTTATATTGACATCAGACAGCTTCAAGTGTAAGAAAAGACAAGGGTGAATTCACCAAGAATGAATTGAGTGCAACTTGCCTTATTTTTGTGCCTCATCTGCGAACTCTTTCCGCTTGCAAATAAAGTGAGTCTGACTATAAATAGCCGGATTAATAGACACATAAGATCATGTAAAATTATAAAGAAAATATTGTTTTCTCTCTGTTAAATGACATCCCCAAATTATCTTTTGATCATAGGCCTAGATAATAAACATGTTGCACTGGGAAACTATCCGTAAATTCCTTCAGTGAAGGCTTCAGTATTCCAAGCAAGGAATGATAATAAGGAAATTAGTAAGGAGCTACAGAGTGATTTTCCAAAACGATGCACGTAATCAGTAAACTGGAGTTAAAAAGTGTAGTCCTAAATAGCCAACCAAACAGTTGCACCCATGCCATAGGCTGAACTGTTTTATTTCCTCTACATTTTGTAATTCTCACCCGACACTGTTAAACTGTGTGATAAACATCACTTCAGACAACACTATGCAATTGCATATGGCAAATAGCAATGAATTAGCAGCTCTCTATAATGAGCCTCATTTACATCAAATTCAAAACATTTTGTGCATATTTGTATGCAAATAACACAATTTCAAAATGCATGATCACGATGGTACACTGCTATTTCCCTGGCTGCAGAGTGAGGTGCTCTTTCTATCCACTGTGGGTTGTTTGTAAATGAGATGCAAATGTTTTTCAGGTAATTGTCGGGGTACAAAAACTTTGAAATCCTTTCGTAAATTCACCCTACAGTGGTACATAGAAAGTCTTCATCTTAATTCCTCACACAGTATTTAGAAAACTCTTGGTGTTAATTCACATTGCTTGTGTGAAAAGTGGATTGTCAAATACATCTATGCCTCAGCGTACATACAAGTTCATAAGATCTATTTAAAAAATATATATATGAAGTTTAATTCTTATAATGATATTGCATGCAAGTTACAAATGTGCCTCATTAAAACTCTCTCTAAATTCAAAACAAAACAATTTAAATTTCACATTTCTTATATCATCAGTATTGCTTTTCAGCCCATAGTGAGCTGGGCAACAGAAGTTCTCATACTGTGTTAAAATAGAAAAGCCATTTGCACTGAAAAAGTAATCTAATAGTGACCACAAAGTGTCTTCTCTTAGCTTTTTAAACACACACTTAAGGAAAGCTAGAGATTTGTATCCTGTCGTCATTTAAAAACTAGCAAACATTCAAACATTTTGAGTGACTAGCTTGTGAACAATGTAAAAGTCATTATGAACACATAACCAAGAACATCACACTACTTCAGTAGTGAGTGCCTTGATATCAAGTCTCACAGATACTGCATCAGCATAGGAAACTCTCGACTCCTAGCCACTTATGGCCAGTCGCTACGAGACCAGCAGCTTTGCGGCGTAGAGGAGGAATCCACCCAGGCCAGCAGTGGCTGCCACGGCGATGACCCTGACCAGCAGGAACTCAATGGAGTCCTCCAGCTTGGTGTGCAGCCGCAGGACCTGCCTATGGGTGTCCTCCCGGCTGCCCGAGTTCTCAATGACATGGTTGGCCAGGCCCCGCTTCTCGTTGAGGGGCATCTGGGCAGCGACGCGCTGCTCAGCCTGCTCCGGGGTCAGCCCATCCCTGTGCATCAGGCGGGACAGCTGGGTCACGGGGTCACTGGAGAGGAACACACAACCAGGGAGTTTAGAAGATTATTTGTGGTCAATAAACATTAGTAAAACTTTCCTCCTTTGCAGTGTGTGTGAATTCTTCTATTCATTACAATAGCAGTTGTAGTGGAAGAAAGGAAGTCTACAAGGGGATAGACTAAAAGGTCTGTATGAAAAATAAGTACAAAATGTAAAGCTATAATCTAAAATACAACTACAATATCAATCAAAATGATATACACAAACAATTTCTACCTGTATAATTTCCTATAAAATGAGAGCATTTTCTCAAGGTCAGAGGGGGTCTTACCAGTAAACCACCACAGTGTGGTTGAGGAAACGTGTGAGACGGCGTGTTTCGAAGAGCAGGGGCACGTCGAGCACGACGTAACGATACCCTGGAAGGAAAAGAGGAGCAGTCCTTCAAAATACAACACTCATACTGATCTCTTTCTACTGAAGCCCTTGGTAAACATAAAATACAGCTAGACCAATCGTCATACTTTTAAAAAAAAAACTACAGTTTCTGATTGTTTGAAGGTTGATCCAATCGCTACAAATTAGTTTGGTGCCACGCCCCTCGACTCAAACGGTTTCAACGAGGAGGAATGTCAGACTGATATGTGAAGTGAACCAGTGTACTGAAGCGATCAGGCTGATTCCCTCAGGCTAGCACAAAGCCATACTCTTCAAAAACAGTAAAGACAGTTGTTATTGAAATGAGCCGTTCAATATCCTGCTGAGAATTCCAAACATGTTTTCATGGCTTATGAGGTGTTTCATTCAGTGTTTCTATGTTGTGTTCGGCATAAGTAAGGAGAGTGAGTACTGATTCAAGTAGTTGCCGAAAAAACCCATCTTATCTATGTAACTGAGTAGTTCTTCGTGTACCTGAGGCTGGATTCGAACCCGGATCTCCCGCATCTCGGACGCGGGAGGTAAAGACTAGGCATTAACTAGGGGAGCTAACACATGACTCCAGGTCTCAAACCAGTTCAATCATCACACAAGTGTCGTCACTCAACCACCTCTCTTACACCTAGTAGAGGGCTGGGTTAAGATATCACCATAGTGCTGTTATCCATCCAGAACACATTGCATTGACAAGGAACCAATGGATAGGTGAGAGTCATTGGTTTGTAATTGGGCCCCATAGTCAAACAAAATGATCAAAACTTCTCTGTCCCTAACCTCTGAGAAAGTAGAAGAAGATCTGCTTGAGCATGGCTTTGTGGATCTCTGGGTGGGTGATGGAGTTGAGCAGCCGACGCTTGTCCTCACTAGCGAAGATGAGCTGGCCCAGCTTCTGCCTGTCGATCTCCCCGTTCTCCAGCAGGATCTCCGGGCCAAAGTGCTGCACTATCCTGCAATAGGCTGGACTGTGGGGCTCCACCACTGCCAAAGACAGGACACAGTTATGACACATGAACCAGCAATGTGTGCAAATAGGGACAGCGTACTGACGGTGAGTGAAACATAAAGACAGGGTACAGGATGCTAATTAGACTAATAAAGATGGTTGAAATTAAATTGAATTCAGGGAGAAAGAGAGAGAGACAGAGGTGAAATGATGGAGGGGAGGATGAGGAGAGGGGGGTAGTAGGGTGGAGAAGACAAGGAGAGACTTCTTTCCAATCAGATTCCACATGTTGTACCTTTTCTAGCCACCACATCAGCATCAATGATAGGACAGCCAAGCTCTCGTAGCAAAGAGGACACTGTGCTTTTCCCTGAGGCAATTCCACCAGTCAGCCCCACCAGAAACATCCTAGAAATACAAATGTCAGGATTGGTCAAGCCTACTTCTGACTCAATATAGGGATTACTGTGAAGGCTCAACACGAGTTGATGTGCATCAAAATAAGGTTCCACTATGCCATCTACTGGTGATTTTAATCATTTACATGTGAAGACAAACGAAGTTACTGTTTTCTGAAATTAATAAAATGTCAGTATACTAGCTAAAGCATATTTCATACGGAATTACATCAATTATGGTCAAGTCTGATATCACTGTAGCTAGTGAATCAATTGATCCTAATAAGGCCTAGGCCGATAGCTTAATGGTGTTGCATAACATGACATTCTAAACTGGCTGACCCCTTTACGCATGGCGGTTCATTGCATGACAATAAATAGTTGAAATACCTTTCAATGATTAGGTAACACTGAGTTGGTACAGGTTGCTAACACATTGTTACCATAGATTGTTAATTAGATTGCTAAACTAGTTGTAGAGCACTCAAACTAGTTGAGCAATGTCAATGACATTCGGATACTGTAGTTACTCAATGCATTCCACAATTGTTTACTTACTCTTACTTAATACTTACTTATTCCCTTTAACTCGATCGAAATCGTGCAAGGCAGAGGTCCGTGAAGTCGAGGCAAAACTGTACAGAAGCTTGTAGTTCGCTACAACTAGCAGCTAGCACGGTTAGCTATGTTGTGTAACGACTTCCATATATATTTACAAAAATAACTCCGCACAGTCGCTGCCATCTTGGCCATAAATATCTTGCACTTAGTTGTCAAATATTTCTGTGGAGCAAAAGGCCACTTTGCAGTCTGTTGGCTGCAATGTCTAGTTGGGAACTGCTCTGCCCTCAGTGCGACAGTGGCTAACTTCCGATGTTACCTCGAAATTCATTCCTGCAAAGGTTCCTCCTGAATTAAATAAATCTTCATTCAATCCGGTTGCTGAAGGTCACATGTATGAACTGCCTACAATTCATTTGGCTGGAAAAATAAAAAGACATTACAAAATCTACCTTATAAACACATCTGGGTACTAAGATGCATGCTCTACGCACCTATTTTACTGTTATGTGATTATTCTCAGATGCTGAAATGCAGATCAGGGTCTACCATGTCAAAACCAACACTACCACTACTTTTCTTATCAAGTTTTTGTTTATGTAGGAGACTTTCAAACAAATTATGGTTTCAAACTTTGAGAAAATAATGCTTCTCTCATTGAATGTAAATCCTTAAACACTAGAGATATGTGGTTGGAATCTGTATTCTGTATCTGTAAAGGTTTATTCCGGGTGTCGGCTCATGCTTAGCGCACCGTTAACCTTCACGTCACATATCAAAATAAGAGTCTTGCACAAGACTGTCAATCTTCTAACAACATGCAATGTTGAAGACTCTTATTTTGATGAGGGGAAAGGTTGTGCTTGGCATAAGCCGCAACACACCACTGCTACAAGTAAAAACTGATAAAACATACCTTCTGGTGAGTATTTTTTACTTAATTACAACTTTCCACAAGAAAGTACATAACAAACATGTAGGATATCTTGAAGCAGGGTTTTATTCAGCGATATAGTGTGGCCATGTGTTTTCCAGGTTTCAGTCTATGTATACTTTTGCAACTGGATAGAGAAGCTTCTGGTAGAGTTGCAGTTGCAACTAAGGATGATGGTGGTCATATGGTCAACTGAATGACATCAGACACAAAAGGCTTCATTTCTCTCTGTTTATTCTGGAGAGAGGCACTGGGAAGAAGACAGACAAGTGTGTGTCTGTCTTTTTATAATAATAAAAAAAAAAGTAAGGTGTGGACAGATCCCCCACCATTGGAAAATAAACAGGGTTTTTTTCATTCTTCTGTTGAATAATACATTGTGGTTTACAATTTAAAACTCATAATTTGTTATAAAAACGTAGACATCTTCAGATTTAATACATCTCTCCTGCTCCTGTCCTATGCTCCTCTTGCCAAAATAGCATGTTCTGCCTGTTTGGTGCTAGCTTTCACTGGCACTTCATGAAGTTTCCGCAGGCCTAATCTGGATTGATTTTCCATATAAAAATGACTTACTGGGCCTTTAACAAACACAATTACTCCAATTACTTCACTATGCAGTAAAAAAAAGAATAAAAGCCAACTTTACATGCATTTTATACAGTGCCCTGTATCAGCAATGGGACAGTGAAGCATTTTTTCTTCTTTTGGCTCTACACTCCAGTTTGGATTTGAAATCAAACAATGACTGTGCTGTGAAGTAGAGATTCTCAGCTTTTCTTTGATAGTATTGGTACGTGATGTGTATTTGTGGGGTCATCTGGTTGCAGACTTCAGGCAGTTATTTCATGCAAAGCATTGTTGACTAAATACGAAACATGAGTGCTTAATTTGGACATTTGACAAATCTGTCCCATCAGTTTTGGGTACCCTGAAAGCCTGAAAAGGTGTTCTAATTTCTAAATGGGAAAACCAATACATTATGTACACAAATACCATCAAATAAAATCTGAGAATCTCTACTCTAACACCATAGTAATTGATTTCAAATCCAAACTTTTGGTGCGTAGAGCAAAAAAACTAAAACAAAAAAACTTCACTTTCCTACTGTATATAAGTCCAATTTCTCCATTTAACATCAATCCTCTTGTACCTAATCTAATTGATGCTGGGGTTCGAAGGCGACACTTTAGGGAGGACAGACAGACTGGGTGAATTATGGGATTGCTTAGACCTTTTGCCCCTGTGTACCATTTCGCCTCCATTTTCTCCTTCCTCTCGCTCAAGCCTGCCTCTTTTAACAAAGTGTTCTATCCTGGATTCCAGGCTCTCACAGCACGGACGTTCCAGCAAGGGCTGATAGTTCCTCTGTCTCGTCCCCTCCATCAGCCAACAGTGGGGAGAGGAAACTCCACCTGTAGATGGAGGTGAGAGAAAACATCTGAGGGAGGACTTTAACCAAAAGGCCTCAATCAGGAAAAGTGTTCAAATTGTAACTTGAGTAAGTAGTGACAGAGAAGGGTAAACACTATTGTCATCCACTAGTTAAATTATACTCAGAAGTCAAATTGAGATTTCTGTGGGATCAGTTTGGGGTGACGCTCCATCAGATAGAAAATCCTAATTCAGACCCTAAGCATGTATCTACCTAGTTCTTGGTTATAGCTGTAACAACTCTTCAATGGCACTACAGTACTAATAGTAAATACTATAGTAACTTCCTTCTGTATGCTGTCTCCCATCCTTATGTGTACACCTAGTAATACTGATACAATGGACTGACCCAACTTCTCCAGGCCTTGGATCATCCCATGTAGGACCTGGGTTTTGACTGCAGTCTGTGTCCAGTGCTGCTGCAGTGTAGCCAGGGCGTGGTTCACCTCCTCAGCTTCTAGCTGCCAGCTTAGCCCCTCAAAATGGCAGTCAAACAGCACCAGGGGGTAGTCCACTGCCATACTGAAAGGATTGTATCATTGCAGTTACAGTACAGCCTTGTGTGGGGAATGTTTGGAAGTATTTACTTGATAGTATTTCACAGTGTTTCTATGTCTGGTGTTAGCAATGCCAAACTCACCTGTACTGAGGTTTCCTAGGATTGATGTCGACATTCAAAAGTTTGTTCACAATTTCCGGGGCTTCTAACTTTTGGCCAACCAGGAGCAGGACTGCCATCATGCAACGCACCTGTTGGGGGGAGCAACACACCACCCAAGGGTGAGGAAGAAATATGTCATAGGTTTGGATTTAAAAAAAAGATTTATGCAGAACAACAACTTCAGCCAATAGTGTCGGACCACAATGCACCTGCTGGTCACATTTGAGTTCATAACAAAACTTTCATAACATGAGGTCATCTTCATTCTCACACCTGGTGATAGAGGAAGGCCAGTCCTTTGATCTCAAATATGAAGAGGTCACAAGGGTCTGAGGTGTGCATGTGGTGAGAACAGAGGATAGGCTGGATAGAGGCAGACAGTATAGTTCTCTGGAACTTCAGAACTCCGTTACCCACGTCCATCTTGCACAGGTTGCGGAAGTCATGGGTGCCTAGGTAGCTGTGGAGCAAGGCAGAAGCTGGTGTAAGCAAACAGTGCTCCTAAATTGACCACTGGGGTTTAAAATTCCCTACCCAGCTATGCTGCCTTCCGGTCTAGAAAATGTGGCTTAAAGCGGCAATCTGGGATTCAAGTAACAAAGCCCCACAACTTGTTTTGGTAAACAGCTGAGGGGTGGGGTTGGAGTTTAAATGCAACCAAATTCATAGATGGATCAATAGAAAATTCCATTGTTAACAAACAATGGGTTAAAACAGGCCTATGGGTTCTGATGGGTAAGACAGTTGAACTAATCTCATGAGGCATTTATAAGTTATAATCTTCAAGAATCAATGGCTATATACAAGTAATTTAAAAGTTCAAAAGTGGATGCACCAATCCCAGACTGCCCCTTTAAATCAGAATCGAAAGATTTTTCCCTTTCCCTAGTTGACTTGCTAACTTGTCTTCAAACTAATTTGGCTCCTCACCGTTTGGCAGCCTCTGCCATCAACTCTACATCCAAAGCCCCACGAGGGAAGTAGTACCGGTACGTTCGGGACTGGCAGTCAAAGCGTGCACTAAATCCCTCTGCCACAGGAGACCAGTCTAGAACCCTGATGTCCTGGGGTAGAACTCGGTTCAGCATTTTCACATAGGGAAGCTCAGCGACGTCTGCTTTGGTCTTGCCCGCATTGTGATTGGCTGGGAGGGTCACACCCAAGCCTCCACAAAATTGAGTTGAGCGCAAGTCTATGGATATGACCTAAAAACAAAAACAGCTTGGTCAAAATCAATAATAGGAGTTGAGTTGATACATAGGTCAATAAATGAATGGTCCAGTGACAATGGTGCAGAGACCGGGTTCTTGTCCAGACTTTTTTTGGCCAAGCACTGGTGTTTTTGGTGCGTTGCGTTCTGTTTCCACCACCCAGGTGATTCTGAGGACTATGGGAGAGCAGGTTATGGTTTATATGGCATATAAACATATTGTAGCAGTGTCCCATAGACTAGCCTTGCCAAAAAATGGGAGGGCACAGGGGCAGTACACATCACACATACCCTAACCGGATAGCATCCTCCTCTATACAGTCGTTGGGACAGAGTCAGAGTATCTGTCATGTATCGAAATAAAAATACAGCCAAGCCAGTTTGTAATAAAATCATTCTTTCACTGATTCTGATGGTTCACTGGTGGTTGTCCCCTTTGATGGGCATCAAGCTTGCCCAATGTCTCTTGCAAAGTAATTTCATAGCAAGTAAAAGGAGTTAGCGAGCTAACTTTGACAACAACCTGAGTTGGAGCTAATGTTAGCTCGCTTCCATAGTATACCCCTTGAGTAGGCATATTTGGCAAGTTTTATCCCTGCCAAAGAAGACAACCACCAGATGAACAATCAGAGTGAGTGAACAAATTGTGGCTTGGCAGGGTCATTTTTATTTAGATACATGAAAGTCTCAGACTCTCTGTCCATATGACTGTATAAAGGAGGATGCTATCCAGCTAAACTACCCCAAAATAGTTCTCGGAGATGGAAACACAAAAGTCTGAGACCTTTAGACCAAGCACTGGTGCCCAAAGTGACAGTGGAATAGCGCCACTAGCATCTCAGTGACCCAACCAATGGGTCCACTCCAGAACTTTTGAAATAACAGCTACTGAGTTCACTGTTGCAACATGTCCAAGACTTACATCTACTTCAATATATCAGCAGTGCAGTGATCTGACCTGGGAAAAGGCGCTGACACCCTTGTCAGTACGACCACACCGGTGATAATTGGAACTCTGGCGATCCTGGATCAGTCGTGTCTTTAGAACAGCCTCAAAGAGCCTGGCCTCCACAGTGTTGTCTGTGTTCTCTTGTACAGCAAACCCCTGGTAGGCCCACCCTAAGTAGGCCAAGCGGAGGGCGACATGGCGTCGAGGGTGGACAGAGAAGTCAAATGGCCGCTCTTGACCCCTTCTTTTCCCTTTCTTCCTGCCACCGCTTTCATGCTGTTCATCTTTCCCATCAGGACCCGTTTTGGTGTTCACTTCCACCTCATCCCCATCTCCTTCCTTTTCTCTGAGCTGTGTCTTCAGTTTCTCCACCTCTCCTTCCAGATCTCTCACTCGCTGTAGCAAGTCCTGGGACATACTTCTAAGAAAAGAGCAAGCAGGAACGCTTTTCTATAAAACAACATGACATGATGTTTAAATATTGACTTATTCATAGACTTATATCTGATAAAGCTTTAGTTGCCTAGTTAAATGTCTACACACATAGCAAGCCAAGCCGTAGCCCCATCACTTCCCATCGCATTAGCCAGATAATTAAATGGAGCTAGATAACAATGTTAGCTGGCTACCTAGCCGAAGAGACGACACTAGTTTCCAGTACCCTCTGAACTGGAGCGCAAGTCTATGGATCGGTTCGTGCCAGCCCAACTCCGACTGTACAAACTAGTAGTACCGTCGGTTCGGCTCCGGCCAGTAACGACGTATCATTCATATTAGCTGTTGAGAACAGCTTTGATTCGCTAATTCTACCATGCACCCATTATAAATAATGTCAATATCATAATGTCTTACCTTTTTACTTAGTTTTGTAACCTTGATTGCTAAAGCTTGCATTGCCAATTCAGCCACTTCTCACGTCCGAAAAGGCATGCTGCTGTTAGTGAGGCGCTTCAACGGAAACAAGACCTCCGTTCCGTGAACGGCAATAAGTGGAACCCCGCCCACCTACTTCCGGTGAATGTGTATATAAATGTAAAAAAGTTCAAGTTTAGCATTTACAAATAGTCATCAAGGAACCACAAACAATATGCTTATTATCTTTAATATTTCTATTCTATATTGTGGTACCAATCTACTCGGCAACACTTGTAGAACAGAATATAGATCAGGTGAGTTGTCTTCAGTGAGTACCAATGACTGTAAATAGAATGGACACATTGAAGTCTGACATCACCCGATTCATTTCAACAGCAGTAGCTGGTGTCGCTAATCCGCCAACGAAATGCATACTTCCTCGTCGCCGTTTCGGTCTGTCCGCCCACTGAAAGTGCTCAGTATTCGCTATTGTCCGGAACAACGTGAGGAGAACGCGTGAGCAAAAGGTGACCCCTGGGCAGCCACGTGTTGGCCTCTGCCGAACGAACATGCACACTGGGTGGTCAAGACAAGAATCACACAGGAATGTTTATGATGACTGATGGATAGATGATTCACTTACTTAAACAAATGCATTTGTTGTAAGTCGCTTTGGATAAAGGCGTTTGCTAAATGCCGTAAATGTAAAATGGAACGTGTAGGCCTCTGCAGACCGAGCATGCACAATGGGTTACCAATATGAGACGCACACAGGAACGCGCCTCAGCCTTCAGCTAGCAAGCAATGTTGGCAACAGGACAATAAAGATACCGCACAACATTCAGCTGATGAAACATTACCCGCTCTAGAAGTCGCTATTCTTTAACCAAGGCTACAGCACTCAGAGATAAACTACAGTAACCTTAATGGGTAGCCTACATCTTAATTATTGATTGTATTTATTTTGTTCTGACGTTTAATAATGTATGTAATGTAATCATTTGCCACAATTGATACATTGTTGATGTTGTCTCATCTCATGATGTTTGCTCATGGCAGCGTCCCAGTTCTATCAAGCATTTCACTGTAATTGTGTCAACAGGTATGTAATCACTATGTATTTATTTGAATATATATTTACCTTACATACTACATAACTAAAAGCGCATTTGCACCAAATGGATGTAGAAAAAATATGAATTGACGTCTCGTAGAATATAGGCTTGCACAAGCCTGGAGACTGGCAAACTCACAAGTCATTCGAGAGAAACGATGGTGCTAACTTCGGTGTACTCAACGAAGTGTTGGTGAATGTACATTAAAAACAAAACACTGGTGCATGTGTCCAAAAAAAGTCGTGAGTAGGACCGGTCGCTTTTTGGCCCTGATAAAACTAAGATTCCTAGAAGATAAAAGTCAGCCTTTTACTAAATAAAGACTCCAAAACCCTAAGTGAAGTTGAAATTGTTTAATCCCAAAATGCATCAGCTGAACACACAAAGAATGAGAGTCACAGCTCTCCTAATATACTCCCATGAACCCCCGCCCCCCCAAGCAATAAGACCCTTAAGTACAATAGTGAACAGAAGACAGTCTCTTTGTCTAAGAGTGGAAGTTAGATGCCAGTGTCCACCAGCTGTACTCCCCAATGTTATCTCATGGGAGAGTGGTCCGTAGAGACTTGAGAAAACTTAAGCTGCAATAGCACATCATACTTGAAACTAGGCTTATGGCCTTTCAACACATGTTACACAGTTCACACACAGTCTCTATGCAATCTATCAGCTCCAAGCACTGGTGGGTTTTTGAGTGCATTGCGTTTCCACCACCTGGGTGATTCTGAGGACTTGGCAAGAGCAGGGTCAGCTTTGCTTCCATCCTTTTCATAATTGCAGTGAAAATAACTAATAATAATAACTACAATAATAATAATAATAACTAAATAACTGCCATAGGTAGTATGGATGTTTAATATCTACTAGATCGATTAGTAACAAGTTTAATATTATATGGGCACCTGGCATGCATTTGGTGCATAGACACATAGAAGTGAAAACATATTTCGCTCTTGTTCTCCATAACTGGCTGATTTTAAGACAGATATTTTAAGAAGGATACACTCGCTAGATAGATGCTAGTCATTGCTGGAACTGTTTTGTAAATTAAATAAAAAATATGGCATTTAAAGGAGCAGGATGTAGTTTTGCCCATTGCTGCCCTCTGTGGCCACACTGCAAAACTGAAAACGTAAATATGCAAAAAGTGTTATAGCTGCAAATATGTGCATTTCCTTCTCAACAATCGAAGTGTAAAATAGGTACATAAAGGCCAGTGCTCGTTGGTCAGTGGTCAGTGATACGTCAATTGATGTCTTCGTAACTTCTTTGTCTCAACCCTTGCAACAAGCACATTCCAAGCAACACTCCCAGGACCTTTGGAACAAAACATGTGTTTTATAACACTGCTTATAAATGCCCTAGTGCGGCCATTGCCTCTGCAATAGTCATACTGACCAAATAGACAAGGATGGACAGATTGACATTTGCTTACCTCCACAACCCCCAGACCAATACAGGCAGCAGCCACCCAGACCAAGTTCCTCCCAAGATAATGTTGAATGGCTGGGACACAACCCTAAGGAGGAATATAGGGTCACCTTCATTAATCAGAAAACATTAAGCTGATGGATCTAAGAAAACCAAATTGAATAGTTTTAATTGCTCACAATCTTCAGTGTGGTAGTGGTGGTGGTGGTGGTGTGTGTGATTATCTGTATATATGTCTATACATGCGTAAGTGGGATCGTCTGCTGACCCTCTGGTATATGGTGGATGTACTGATGACTTGTCCACAGGCCTCAAGTTCCACCATGCAGCAGGAGTCTGGGACCGAGCTGCTGTTACCCCAACCCTTACTGTGGAACCAGTCTGTGTAGTTCTCAGCACCACAGCAGTGGAACTACAACAGAGCACAAACAGTAGCGGCAGTACAGTATTATGGCCAACAAATATAAGTACACAAATCATGTAATATATGCACAGCATATAATTATCTGGGAATTCTAGTTTTCCTTTCTCATGATACATCAAACTTGTTGATGGGTTCAATAATATTATAACCTAGGCATATGGCATTGTTATTCTTGTAAACATTTAATGTAGGCCAATATCTGATCGATACAGCATTCATAATTAGGTGTAACCTCATCCTGAATGTCATCGATGATAGGTCTGTTCCTCATACTGTACTCAGTGATCGCTGACCGGGCCTTCTTGCTGATGGTCTCATTCACCTGCAGAGGACAGGCTATGTTGGTTACCTTTCAAATACACATACAGCATTCTCCCAAGATGTTTTCGGAAGTGGGCAATAAACGGAGCTGCAAACACAGACAAAAATGTTCAACTGAAACCAATCAAGGCCTTTGTCTTTGAGGCAGGGGACGACAGAATTCAGCAGGGTGGAGCTTAGGGGTGCTGACCCAGATCGTAAGTCTAGGTGTAGTCTCGCAAAGCCACACGTTTTCTTGCCATGCTAGATCCTCTTAGCATATGTTAAAGATGACATCAAATGGAATTCTTGGATGAACTCCAAAACTTTCCATTATCTATTGACTCTTATTTCTCGACTCTTGGATTTCAATGGTTTATGTGGTGTAACTATTAGGTGGATTTAGAAAATTCCAAAAGTGTTTAGCTTAGTATCTTCATTCACTCAGATACATTTATTAGAATAGCAGTTTTTTTGTGTGACACTTCACCAATGTAATGATATTGTGAACATGGAATTATTGTGACTCACCTTACTGCGAAGGACGTACAGGACAATTCCTGCTACAATCTCCATTATGAGAATCATGATAAGGATGGTGGTGAACTGCATCACATAATTAAAAGGTTAACCGTGTTAGTGGCATATTAATGTCTATGGAATCATATTTGTAGTGTAGCTCAAGGTTATGCCTACATTTCAGTCGCGATCTCTCAAAGCATATAGGTGTGTAATATGTCTGTAACCACATCAATACTAGCCACTTACTATGATGCAGACTGCAACGTATATTCAATGGAATACAACTTGTGTACCATTTAATTAACGTTGCAACCATTGGTGCAGCGAGCTTGCTTTGCAGACGGTCTGGAAGGCGGAATGTGGTTACTCACTGCTGCCAATAGGCGGCGACTGTTGGTCCACGCCCCGAAGCAGCCAAGGAACGAGATAACAGAGACCGCAATGCCCACTACAATGAGCAACACAGAGGTGCGAGAGAGAGCACTACCGGTGAAAGTTGCTATTTCTGTGTAGGTTGTGCGCGACATTGCCCCAACGACAATGAGGGCAATGCCCGACACCTGCAAAACAAGCACGCCTGGGTGTTATTGATCCAAATACACTTTAAACTTAAGAAGTCAAAAGTGATCGGGAAAACATGATTGAAGTCTTCTTTGGCACATATTACTAGTGGTAGTGGTATTGTAATATTCCAAAGGATCAATTAATTCAGCAATTACTATTCTGTACAATTCTCGCATCAAAAGTAACAAACTATTCTTTATCTTTCAATGTTCTTGACTTTTTGTTAAGTTTGGTTAAGTTAGAATATTTTATTCACACATTGTTTGACATATGTGATTAGTGAGTGTAAAAAATAAGTTTGTTTTGCTTACCCAGAAAAATGTATTGAAGAAAATGAAGAGGAACTTAACGCAGCCTATTCTAATCATTTTGTTGAGACTGAAAAAAAGTGCCCATTTAAAATAGAGATTTGAAAAGAGTAAAATGCCACTTTAAATCAAACTTTGACAAAATAACACGACTGAATATCTAATGGGTTTTTTAAAATATATATTTAAGGTGATATCTTACCCTTTCAATGGTATTTGTCAGGATGGGTTCAAGTGCAGCACACTCCGACACAAATTTCAAATAGACGAGTTATCTTTTCGACTGAAGCTTTGAGAGCTAACCAAATTACGCATCGAATGAGTGGTGTTAAACAAGTTATATGCAAAGCTGAAACATGTTCTTCAGCAACAACCTGCCATAGTTTTACTCGTGTGTGATATTCATGGATGATAGGCCTGTATTATTGCTGAGCATTATGAACCAAGAGCATGGTTCATTTTGATATATCATGTGAAAAGTTCAGGTGAAAGTGCAAACATCAAAATATTTGCTTTAATCAATGCTAGAGTTTCAAAAGGTTTAAATAGTCTATGAGAGGTGGACAATCAAAGGCATATCATTATATGTAAGGTTTTAGCAACCATGTTTTGTTCTCTGCTTAATCTCCAAAATATATAAAACATTATGAATTGAAAACTAGATAGGATACTCTACTCTAGGCTACTATCATATAAACAATGTTGCTCAATAAATAAATTGCGTCACTAATGCGACCTCTGTTGCATAACGTCATAGTTACAGCATGACGCAGTCAAAACGGGCCTAAAATAAATGTCAATGGGATGTCAATCATTTATTGACACTGCGATTTGGGAACTGAAGCTGCAAATATAGCGGGTCTCGGCTCTGTTCTGTTCTTTGCTGTCTCTATTTGAGAACACAAAATGGAACATTGTAACGGTTAGAGGGTTTATACTAATGGTAATTTGTTATTTCCCTGTCGACATCAAGGACAATATACTTCTGGGATTATTATTTAAATTGGTTGACTTGACATGTAGATATTGTATTGTTTATTCTCTAATATAGCTATTGTGCATAGGCCTTAAGGTATTGCTATTTATATGATACTTTTCTACTATTTTGGATGTTACAGTATGAACTTTGGCATCCATTACTTCACAACACTCCAATCTCCCTGCAGTCAATGCTTGTGAGTTTAGCTGAGAAGTTGTAACTATGAAATGCACGCGTGAACAATGAAGAAGGCCCTAGTTGGCAGGATGAAGGTTTGTAACACTGACTATCTGTTTGTCTGAAATATGTCTCTCAGCAGTAAAAAAAAAAAAAAAAAAAAAAAAGTACATTTAAATCAGAGATTATTTATCATGTGCACAGGATATAGCCGTAAACGTAAAATACCATCTCTATCATCCTATAGAGTCCCATCTCTATGTCAAATTCACCCACTTATCTCCAGGTTACCAAGGACTCTGTGGGACAAGGCAGCAAAGGCACAGACCACAGTGAGGAGGATGGAGGAAGGAGGAAGATTTTCTGGAAGCCCCAGCCATTTCCACTAAGCAGAGAGACCGAGGCTGTGGACTCCGAGGATGGCAGTGAGGAGACGGGCCAGAGAAAACAGAGAGTTGAAGTTGAAGACAGGGAGTCCAACACCAGACACCAAGTATTCAAAGGGTCCCCGAGTAACTTGGAGGAAGTACTGGATTCTCTGTGAGTGACATTTTAGAGATGTATGGATATTGTGTATCCAACATGCATCGTCACTCAGTGATGTGTTGGATGTTTTTCATTTATGGTGCTCAAAATGGAGACTCTTGGATACTGTACATATTCCCAGCTTTATAAATCCTGTGTGTGTCCTGTACTAGACTATGCTCCTGGTGTTTGGGGGTTCAGAGAGCACATGAAATGCAATGCTGTGCAGAGGAACATGAATGTTTGTTGCTCTAAAAAAGCAACCTGTTCCATTGAGAAAAACAGCCGCCATTTAAAGTTAAAGCTTGCTGTGGACACGGCCCCTTAAATGCAGTAGGCATATTGCCTAACGAATTTGGGAATAATATTTTGAGAAATCAATGCAAAGCTGTAAGAAGCAAGACTACAGGTTCTGGTAACTTTTCAGTCTGGCTACAAATGCAGCTGTAGGCATATAGCATATATAACAGATTTGGGAATAATATTTTGTGAGTGAGGTTTGTTATGCAGCATAATTTAATACTGAAACATGGCTTATATCAATACGGAAACCAGACTTGTGTAACCTTGGTTTATAGCCAGTCACATTTGTAACCACATAATTTGCCTGTGCAAATATTTTGTTTTAGCCTATCGGTGAAATTTGTGTTTGAAGTAAAGGCTTCTTATATCAGTAGAGTTAGTAGGATAGTAACCTAATGGCGCCCACATTATTTTTCTATTTGGTCACAGAAGGTGATCCCACCAAGAGAAAAGCCTCCCAGTGCGCACAGCACTGTAAAACACAGATAACAAGAGTGTCAGTAAAACGTTTATGAATAAACATCTTGCTTCATTCCCAGATTTCTCCATCACTCATTTTTTTGAGGGCCGCTACATCATACGTGGGGGACAACATGTTTACTGTACACTTGTGTGTTGTTGTTTTGTTTATTTTCAGTTGAATTGCCCTAAGGGACACATTAGGGAGGACAGTCTCGTCCTTAGTTGTTTCTATTGAGGAATAGTTGAGCTGAACATTAAGTTGATGTAAAAGGGATGTAGATGTGAAATATGTGAATGTACTGTATATTCCATATCTGAATGAGCTGAATATTCTGTGATTGTAATTTTTGGGGGTGAAATTGTGATGTAACTGTGTTCAGAACTCACTCACCTCTGTATTGTTTTATTGTGTCTTATAAGCCTTTTGGAAGGTGCATAATACTAAGATTGATTTTGTATCCATCAATCAAACATCTAAATAAGCAGTTGTTCAGCAGTGCTAGTTCAGCATTATGACTGATTATATTCTGTTAATTGGACTTAAAAAGAGATTTCAGAGTAATTAGTTGGATGACATTGATCCTTCTGACCGCTGTATGACCATAGGGGCTGTATGACCATCGGTCAACTGGAGGACCTGGCCACCATGGTTGCAGAGGAGCCGCTGTCTGATTCTCATGTTGAAGGTGACACATTGATGTCCTTTGGTGTGACAGCCATGACATACTGCACTGAATACTGAATTCTGAATACTGTACATAGTAATTCATGTGTTAATGTAAGTGTCACAAAGGGGAAACATTATTTAAATAGTTTATAGAAAAAGTGTTAAAAACATTCAGTTGTATACTTTTCTTTGTCCCAAAGCATTCCAAGCGGTGTTTGAGCTGTTCGCCACCAATTCCCCCGGCTACATCGATGCAGTGGGGCTGTCTGCCTTACTAGACTCAGTGAACATCAGGCTCAGCCCCCAACAGATAGAGGTTTCCCTACAGAGGGCGGATTACGATGGTGAGGTCACTCACAAAAATGAACAGCATGTAGTCAAACGCACATTATATCTCAGACCAAACAGTTGCAGTGTTTATCAACTTGGTCCTTGGGCATATTTTAGCACAACACCAACGCAGGTCATACAACTGTAGGAACACATCACAAAGCAGGACAAAATAAATAAATAACAAAGCAGGATCAAGCAGTTGTAAATATAAAAGCCATCCTTTTGCAATTGAGTTTTCCCATCATATTCTGATGAAGAGGAATCATTGAAAAAACATAAACTTTTTCTTTCAGGGGACGGGAAGGTGGGGTTTCAGGACTTCCTGTCTGTGATGACTGACAATCAGAAATTCACCAGATGTGTCAAAGGTAGACAACTACTGTATATCTATTAGGGACAGAGAGATTTGCATTTCTATGAATGATGCTGTAACAATGTCCGTGTACACAGAGAGGCAGACGCAGCGTGTCGGTGAGGGAAAGGTCCCGTTTATTCATAAAGTCAGTAAACACTCGGCGACTTTCCAGTCGCCCTCCTTCTCCTCGAACGCAGAGGCACACACATCTTAAACCATCTAGTCAACGAGGCTTCATTTGCAACAGGTGTGCAACGGAGCCTCGCTGACCTCACCCTGGCCACGGTCCTGTAGCTCCCTCTACAGGCCGAACGCTGCATGTCCCCCCACAGATGCATACATACACTCACTCCAGAAACAGTTGATTGGATCCAAATGAATCCAATTATTTGGATTGAATGAAAATCACACAGAAAATGTTCTCTCTCTCACACTCTCTCTGTAGCGGAAGACCCAAACCCCTCTCAGACAGTGGAGGAGTCAGACACTGTTTTCTACAATGCCTTGAATAAGATGTTGGATGTCGGACTCATTCCAAGCACTGCTACTGGAGAGATAGTCCGGTAAACAACAGATCTCTCATCATACTATACTATCCTTCCTTACCCTTGGGTAGTTTCTATGGTTGAGTCTTTACACACTCAAAATGGCCGCTCAAAATGCCATATCCCACCAGTCAAATGTGAATAGCCTCTCTTATCTTGGCTTTGTTGTTTACATACAGGTACTACCATAAGAAATCACTGCACCAGGCGGTGCCGCAGGAGGTACGGGGGAATAAAGACAGGGGTCATGTGATCACGTACTATGCCAAGGGGGCCCATCTAGTGGGGTTGCAGCCCAAGCAGCTGATGAAGTACATCAAACCACACGGTGAGACGGATGTCTGAGCAATATATATGAGGAACATATGAAAAACACCTGAGACATCTCAAAAACTGTTTTGCAGATTCATGTTGTTTTATGCATTCAATTACATATTTTTATTGGGAATTTATCGATGCTTCTATTTTCTCAGCTCCAAGTACGAGTCCCTACTCCAAGAGGCCCAGCCTAAGTGTGAAGTCTATGGTGACAACAGGCAAAAGAGTCAACACTCAGGGACAGATCCAGTCTGCCAAGACTTGGAAGACAGTGGAGATTGAGGAACGCATTAGACAGGTATGTTAGAAACAGCAAAAATATCTGGCAAATACTGTACTGTTAATTCCAAAATTAAATGTCTATAAATCTCAGAACAGACACGTTTTTGCTCTTGCTCTCTCTTTCGTCCCCCTCTCTATCTCTTTCTTTCGGTCCCTTTCTCCAATTGTACGTTTATCTTTCTCCCATTTCTCTCCCTCCCTCCTATGGTCTCAGCTGTCAGTCAAACATCCAGGGAAGGAGACAAAGGACATGATCACACCAGTTAAGATCAAGGTAGACCTGCAGGTGAAGGACAGGGAGTGCCTCACCTACGACGACATCAATCAGATACGTCGCAAGGTACCCCAGACGGACGACACCATCACATTATGTAAACATGTCTCTAGCACCCTTTTAAAAAGTATTGATTATTAAAGCCTGTATTATCTGAAGCGATTAACCTTTTATAGATTGATCACATGATTTTTCTATGTTTTGTGTATAAGCAAAAAAACATTCAGTTGACTGAAGTTTGGGAGAGAACAGAATCGTACAGAACAGTCGGTGCTTTCCTGCAGCTCCTGTGAGAAATGAGACCTAACGTTCTCATTCCCTCTCTCTCTCTCTCTTTCTTTCTCTCCACCCCCCACCCCCTGTCCAGTCCAAGGAGGGCCTGAGCACCTACCTGGAGACGCTGACCCAGTACAAGCAGCGAGACGCCTGGACCTCGTGGGGCTCTCTGCAGGGCTACTGCAGGCCCTTAGGCCGCAAGGCCTTCCCCGACACCTTCTCCACCTACACCTGGAGTTGGAGCGGCTGCAGAAACATGCTGCAGCCCCAAGACCTGGAGGAGAGGGGCTTCTCGCCTCATCTACCACCTAAGCTGGTCCCTTCGACCCTGCAGTGACAGTGTGGCACCTCATCTCTCCTCACCCTTCTACCTGTCTTCTCCCTTCCTATATCAACCAACAGGGGTTGAGGTTAACTGTATTGAAACTGCTTAACTCAATCAATTCATGAAAGGAATGGATGTTCAATTCATTTATTGCGGAAAACAATGGGGGTTTTCTCTGATTTGTGAGTTTAATTGCAATTCATTTTCTGAATTGACTAAGTTGAGGTGTCCATCCACCCCAAGTGGCATAAAGCTTTTCACAAGCTTTTCAAATAAAATCGTCAATATGTAGATTTCATACTTCGCTGACTCTTTGTTGACTGATGACCACTCTGTCAATGGCTATGCTGCACATTTCAATCAAGACTCATAGTGATATGCTTCATACTTGGATGTTAATGAAAAGGCATATTTAAAGCTTTTGCCATGAGTGTTTTTTACAGCTAACATTAGGGCTTTGCTATCTTCAATATTTGAGTCTATCTTTATGCATGTGCGGGTTAGCTTGAGTGACCATTCTGACTAAACATATCTGCTTGCCCTTTTTTGCCTGAAAGGAATTCAGGCATGACAGAATGACAAGATAAAGGGGGAGTGTTTTGGATACTGGCACTCTTGTGAGTCTTAACATCCCAGGCAAAATTAGATCAGAAGCAGCGAGTTCTCATAGTCTGCACATGATTATCAACTGACTCAGACTCCATCATTCCCATCATTAAATAGTCCTACAAAGCTTCATAGTCCCCTTAGAGAATTTGAGGAGTTTTCGGTTGCCGTTTTTGGAGTGAGTTATCAAAGTGCTCTGAACATTGATACCAGTTTATGATGGTCAGGTTACATGGCCATTTGTGACATGAAGCTATCAATGTGATAGATTACCCAAGTGGCACATGATTAATAGTAAATTTATCTTGTCACAAGTGAAGTTGACTATTAATCATATGCTATTTGGGCAAACTATCACATTTATATCTTCTCTGTATGTTTGTATTGGGCATATTAGTCACCCCTCAATCTCACAACAACATTGAAGCCTGTTTAGGAATTTCAGGGGCTATTTTTTTGGGCAGAGGACTGAGACCCCATGTCTCAGAGTTTGTGGGAACAGGATGCAAAATCATTAACATATTTGGAGTGCCACTCTGAGAGAGAAAACAATCCCCTTCCCACTCATTGCTTTTCCTGTTTTGAATACCTTGGACATTGTGGAATTTCTGCGATTTCCTTTGGATAAAGATAATTAGTGCGTCGAAACAGGAAGGGGTTATTGCACTTCTGCATAAGTGTGACAAATATTCTAGACCTAAGTGGATCCATAGAAAAAGAAAGGTAGAATGGACTTTGTGCCAAAAATTCACATGATTTTTGTATACTGAAGAATACCCTGAAATGTTCACTCCTATGATCTTTCTAAATGTTATAATAACAGTAAACAAATGGCAAACAAAAACCATCATGGTCTAACAGGATGTGCACATACACAAGATATACACTGCACTTACTAACAAAAGATTCTCACGTTTATCAGATTTTTGTTCCTTTGGGAAGAGAATGGCTCTCAAAACTGTTATTGGTACTTTTGGTCATATGGTTTACCTTTCTTACTTTCCCTTACAACTGAGAGATCAAAGAGGGCATATGGGTCAAAGAGATCAAAGAGGGCATATGGGTCAAAGAGATCAAAGAGGGTGCCCATCTTGCAATGATTATACTCTCACTGTGTTATCATGGGACCTCCTCATCAATCACCATGCTTTTCCTTTAGTGGACATGTTTACTAGCTCATGAGCTTAAACGCTCCCACCATCTGGAACTGCTTCAGTGGGTCCCAAGTAATGTTCCATTTTCTTTCTTGTCATCTCTCTGCAGCTCATTTAGTGATGTATTAATGCATGATATTATTTTTGTTATTTTGGTAAATTCTACAGTTGGTATTTTTAAGCCGCTATTATTGTTACTTCCTTGAGCAACTATGGGAAATGTTTTGTTTTGTTTTAACAGATCATCTGTCATCTTACTTCCCTCATAAATCATTGGTTGTTGGTTATAGAAATGTGGTTACGTGCTGTATTACCTATGATTATCAATGTGTTCTGCTCAGAATAGAACAAACTGCATACATTGATTGATGGATTTGACAGTGGCATGTTGCTGCCAGCAGTAGGCCTATGAGATGACCATTCCCATTATATTGTAGTGATGAAAAGAATTGTGGCGGTTCCCACAAAGCTAAAACAACAGTTAAGCTATACATATGCTACCAATGGCCAGTTATCAAGAAGAGGACATGCCACAATTGTAATCACAAAACACACCTTAGAGAGACACACCCAGAAACAGCAGTCTTTGGATTTCAAATGAGCCTGCCATCCACAACACCTATCTTAGTTCACTGGTACATGAAATGCAAATTAAAGAGAGACTCCACTGGCTGATCCTTTTGACTAATCTAATAAAACAACAACAAATACACAACCAGCGTCAATGATCAGTCAGAGGACAACTTTTACTAGAGCAGTTCCAGGGAATCTGTGGGTGTGAGATTCATTCAAGTGTAACTGATTATCATTTCCCATGTGTTTTTATACAGTCGGTTCTACAAGTAAAGAAAGCAGTTCTACTTGCTCTCCAAGATTCCTGTGATGTCATGGTACTAAGATTGCCAAACAGCAGCCACTGAACATGGTGAAGACTGTTTCTGGTGCGAGTGTGTGTGCGTGGGGGCTGAAGTGTATAAATCACATTGATGTTTTATGATAGCTGCTTGGTTGTACTTGACAGATGCACGGTCACCTTGTGTAGCAGATGTTGTCTTGGAGATTGATGCCAGGTAAGCATTTAGGCTAGTTCACAGGGATCTCCCTCTTCGTTTCTCTCGTTTGTTTTTGTTGGACTTCCCTGTGATCTCTCTCTGGTTTGTTTACATCCCTCTTTCTCTTTTTTCCTGTAGTACTTTTTTGTAATCTCTCTCTGTGTTTGTGTGTTTGTGTGTTTATTTGTCTGTCTCTCTCTCTCTCTCTCTCTCTCTTTTTCTCTCCCTCCTGTTTGTTCTCTGTGCTGTGTAATTGGCCCTGATAAACCTAACAGTTTCCTGTGGTGGGCAGTGGCTTCGATTGTGTGAAAGCAATAGTCTAGTGCAGCCTGTTGCTCAGACAAGCTGTGAACTAGGGAAGGGTATGAATTTCACATAGATAATTGGCAATAGAGAGACAGAGGGAAGGGAAGAGAAGATCCGATCAAAGTGCAAAAAGAGGTAGTTAACTGCAAATCAGGAACCGGGCAATGTCCACTTAATATTTTCTGTTCCTTCTTCAGATGTTGTCCTTTTTTCTCCACAAAGATGGACAAGGGCAGTAGGAGCCCTAAGAAGACTTATGTTTCCACTTTTCAGTTGGATCTTAAGCCTGTCACCCCTCGGTGCACGGTGAAGGGGATAGACAATGATGTAGATGGCAGGAGGACTATTCAGGGGAGCAGCAAGCAAGGAACTCCATCAACAGGTAAGCAACCTGTGTTATCATATATTTCTGAATACTATTCTATAGTTGGCTATTCTAAATAATGAGTGAGAGATTTCTGTGAAGGGTATTGACAAATGGAGGACTATGTTAGACTTTGTTTAGACAGTGGCATAATCACTTATTGTATTAGTTTGGGAGTGTTTATTGATATATTGGGCATTTCACACTTGAATCATTTATTTTACCCTCTGCCTTGGGGCACTAAATGGTTTAATTGTTTAACCCTATGAACCTTGTATTGCATAATGTTTGAGAGTCGTTAGTATTAGCATACATCACAAGTTAGCCCTTGGGCAGTGGGTTTGGGATGGGGTGTAACTGCCTTTTAGAATTTGTTGAACCCAAAACAACATTCTTTTTACGATCAAAATTGTTGATTAATTGATATGTACAGTACAGCCTCTTCTCCTCGGACAGAAAATGTATTATAATGATTAACTTAACCCAAACATGCTTTGTCAAAATGCAAAAAGACTTTTTGTCTTGAACCAGAAGTAAGTTCACGGACTACATTATGACAAAACCACATTATGACCACATTATGACGAAACCCCTTCGCCTCTCTCAGACTGCGGCCTTATTTTATGTTGTGAAAGGTAGATTGATGAAGACTCCCCCCCCCCATAAAGCATGTTTTCCCATAGAGAGCTGAAGTCAGCTGCGCCACTTTTATTTTTGGTACAAGAAGTGCATGTCTGTCCTCTCTCTTCCTCATAAACTGGATAATAATGTTGTCTCCCCCTGGAGACACTTGTCACTTTTGGAGACAGGTCGGACTAGTAGATAATTAATTTTTAATTATTTTTTAATTATTAAATTACTGGTAGATAATTATTAAACAGGTCTAGTCCCATCCTATGTAGGCTGTTTTGCCCTAAGGAAGTTTTCAAGCTAAATATTTTAAGTAAATATTTAGTCATTAACTTGTATTTCCCACAAGGTTAAGTTTGCCAGGTAAATATTAGGCCTACATTTCACAAATGAGCTCCTGCCTTTCTAGTAGATAGATAGATAGATAGGTACTTTATTGATCCCGCGGGGAAATTAAGGCATTACAGCAGCTCACATCACAAACAACAACAAAATAAAGTGACAATAGAATAATAGAATAAAATAGACACTTGAAACACTATATACAGTAAGAACAGTCCAGTGTGATTTAACATCCCCCCAGCCTGACTCTGATCACCCCGATCGAGCCAATCGGAGGAGGAGCTGTACAGTCTTATTGCGGCAGGCAGAAAAGATCTCTATAGTGCTCCAACGTGGTTGTAATAATCTGTTGCTAAAGGAGCTTCTCTGCTCTGCCACAGTGTCATGTAGGGGATGTCATGTAGTCCATGATGGCCAAGAGTTTGGTCCTCATCCTCCTATTGGCCACTGTGTCCAGGGTGACAGCGAGGACAGAACCAGCTTTCACCTTCCTTGATGCTAGGACTTTATTTATAACAACTTATGTGCTAAAAGATGAAGGATTGCCTTGTTACTAAAGCCAATTCTAAAACATAGTTTCAACAATTCATCTAGGCATTTCCCCAACTTTAATCTTGAAATACAACTGACTTTTTTCGCAAAACGTCGACAAGCATACACGCACCTCCAAGACACGTGTGCCGGCGAAAAACACTGAAACTCTGCGACCATATGACATCCATAGGATACGGTGTTATGAGGCAGTGGGATTTTCAGTGCTATGTAGTTCATTAGCATCAGCTGGTTGTGTCTCAAGGATCTCAGCCAAATGTTTGTCGTCACAACCTGTTTCCATCACCTGATATCATTTCCTAATCACTGGACCTATCCAAACCAAATTACCTCTGTAAAGCAGGCGGTCACAGCGATTTTTACAAACGCAGATGGCACTGGACAACGCGACCCAACGGCCTCGGAAGAAATGGCGCTGGCCACAACGTAGTAAGACATTTTAACTGTAACCATAGTGTTTTTATGCACCGAGAAAACCAACCCAAAAAACAGAAGGAGAAAATGGGGGCACGATATCCAGGCGGGGACAGCATGGTCTATTACAGCGCGTCCTAATTGCCTGAGGCGCATAGGCCTACTCGCCAAAGTGAAGATGTTGCGTGGTTAACGCACTGGATTGCCCTGCACAGACCACGTGACTCCTCCCAACTAAAACAACATAATCGCCAAAAGAAAAGTGTTAAGATTTTATTTTATTGGAGAAATAAGGAATTTATAACCATGTCCGAGTTCAAATCAGACGAGATCGTTTCTTCTCTTCATGTCGTTGACCAACTCGCACTGTGCCAGTTAAGGCCTCAAGTTCACCACAGTTGACCCGAGTTCACAGCAATATACATTTTGACGTAAGAACGTGGTGAATTCGCTTTGTCTTCCTGGCTTAATTCAACCTGTTTGTCCTCAGCTTTCACGGCAAAGAGAAGAGTCACCACTGAAAAGGGTGAGTGGGTCAACGACAGCGTCTAGCTGTTTGCAATGTTGTCGTTTGAAATAGTTAACATTTAATAAAAAGCACTAACATGATGATGAAAGCAGCGTCCCGCTAACAAAGTAAATAATTTTATAGGCATTATCTGGGAACTGTCATGTCATGCGCTGAACCACAGCCTGTAGGTTGTAAATCTAAATTGAATTAATGTATTTGAATTATTAATGGTTAACTGCATTGCATTTGAATGGGAGTTTGCACTTATCCAATGGCTCATGTCTATTCACCTCCAGTCTGTGATAATTTCGTAATGAATGCCTACCCCAGGTCCCCCTGTAGAGTTTGTGGACCCCCAGGAGCAGGTGGAAGTGCAGGTGGGAGAGCAGGCCAGACTCCACTCTTCCTTCAGCAGCAGCTGTGTTCCTGTGGTCTCCTGCTGGATCCACAACAGAGAGCAGGTATGAGTTGGGATGGATTGGGTCAGGTCAAAGCTATATAAATATGACTTGGTTCCCCTATACACGTTTCCCAATTCTATACTGGTTCAACAGAACTAAATATAACTAAACTATATATTTGAGTCTTGGCCTGAGGTCTATAAATTGTCATAGCTCCCAGAGCTAAGGCCTAGGCTTTAGTTTGTTGGACTAATGCAATGATGTTCACCAATTAATCAGTCTGACATGATTTAAAATGGGGATGATGAAGGAGATTTGAACAAGGCCTAACTCTATTATACATACCTATTACACATTATCAGGCCGAAACAAACTGCTAATTCCATGCTAGACCTCATTGAGGAGGGCACAGTATTGAACAGCCGGTTTTCCCATTACTGCCCAAAGGCTTATGCATTACCACCACGGAGTGGACAGGTGTGGTTGGACAACCATGTGATTGCCGGCCCTCAACACAGGCAGATTTAGACATTGTGACGGTTGCCCAGCCCTCGGCAACAATACAGGTGTGCAGGTCCCAGATCGATGTTGCAGCGCCAGCTGAGCATGCTTTTACCAGCCTAAACTGTGCTGAAAAATGCGATGTGACAGGAAAACCTCTGTACCATGTGGTGGAAGTCTAGGATTTACCACTCTGTACTTTAGCTGTTCATATGGTAAATCATACAGTGCTTCTCAGAACAATGGCTATAGAACTTTAGAGGTGTGGCAAGAGAAAATGTCATCACAGTAGTTACACAAGTTGTATCAGTCATATGAAAGTGTATAACCTGAAAATAGTTCTATGGATGTATTTTCCATAACAACCAGCACAGTATGGCTTGGTAAGGCCTGACTGAAGCTGCCTGAAAACGGCTTTAGCCTACCATTACTTTTCGATTCTATTCATCGATTCTGTCCTTCCCTCTCTTTTACAGGTGGTTGTTGATGGGCCAAGGACCCGTGTGGAGAGCAGTGAGATCGGTAGCAGTGTGGAGATCTCCCAGGCTGGTCTAGACGACGCAGGCGCGTACACCATAGTGGTGCGGAACCACAGGGGTTTAGCTCGGCATACAGTCGCCCTCAACGTCATCGGTGAGATTGAGGGGCTTGTTAAGGATCACACATCGCAGTTTCAAACTGTTTTTGAAAAGGATGTTTAAACCTAGTTCTGTTCAGTAGATCTTGTCTCCTGGCAAATTGGCCCAGTACAGGAGCCCCGAAACAGGAAAGAATTGCCTTTTTCTCAATTGTTAGTAACACAATTCCTTGTGTCCGCTGCTGTGTGGCAACTGCACTGAAATCTATGAACGCATGTATAATTGCCAACATCTACTAATGTGTCCCTCTTAGTGAATCATTCTATTGAAGATTATATAATAGCCTAGCTGATATGAAAGCTTGATCTTTTATAGGGATTTCACAACAAAGAAGCATTTTTGTACACGGTAGATGGTAAAGATTTATATTCCATTATCGGTTTCACATAAGTAAACAGAAACAAGTACTGTCGTGCAGGGAGGAATACACCTGTTGGTTAATTGACACGCTCTTAAATATAGCGACCACTCTTCGCTTTCCGGGTTACACAGATTTCCTGGCTAATGAGAGGGCTAAAGTTTTTAAAGAGAGCCTAGGACCCTGGTACACATTTCTGCCCTGCTTCTCCACACTTTTCCAACTTTTGCACTCCAGAAGTAACGTTGGTTCGAATAGGATTGGAATAAGAGCATATCCTTAGACCACTCGAATGCTCTTCAATTCATGTAGGGTAGTGCACAAGGGTGTACTTCAGGGAAAGGGGTGGACAAAAACATACATCTCCTTTAGTGTTCAGTTAACTCAGTGTACATTTGTCTGCAGCTCCAGAATCATCTGTCTTCAGGATTGGTTGAGTAGAATTCCTTTTGTATTTGAATTAAGTGGGATTGGTTTGTCTGTCAGTTTCTGGCTAGTTTCTGTTCTCTCTGTTCTTCTTCTTGGCCCCGCCATCTCTACGATGACGTAGTGGTCACACTGCTCAGTCGTGGCTCTTCTCTGTCTTGGCGCCCCAGTGGTGAAATGAGCTTCACTCCATTGTCAGGATAGCAGAGTCACGACCTTTCTTCCGCCGTAGACTAAAGACCCATCTCTCTGGGCTCCTCCTTGTCACACCTGTCTATCCCCTAACACCTGAACATTACCTGAACTTAAAAGTAAATTAATTAAAAAAAAAAAACTGGTTTTCTTCCTTTCTCTAGCACTGCGACTGCCAATGGCACTTGTTCTTATCAAAGGTTTTACTTACGATGACTGATGTATAGTTCATTTACTTATTTAGACAAATGTACTTACTGTAAGGCGATTTCGATAAAAGCGTCTGCTAAATGACTGATGTAAATGTGTTGAGCTTGAGCCCACACGCATTCAAATTGTGTTTATTTTTTCAGATCGCCCCCACCCTCCAGCATCAAGCCCAGTTGTCTCCCAACTCTCCTCCCAGTCCCTGGTATTGTCCTGGTCCGGGCCCACTTACGATGGGGGCAGCGCCATCACAGGCTATGTGGTAGAAGTCAGACGAGAAGGCCCAGAGAAGCCTTGGGCCTGGAGTGAGCTGACCACTCGCTGTAAGAACACCTCGTATCGGGTACGCTCAGGCCTGGAGCCCCTGGTGGACTATCGCTTCCGTGTACGGGCCTACAACTCAGTGGGCGTCAGCGAGCCGAGTGAGGAGTCTGACTGCGTCAAGATGAATACCACTGGTTAGTGACTGATTCATATGCTCCATCCCAAATCAACACCTAGCTCTCACCTACCTCGTGCTTGTGCTAAAATTACACAGTCCATCAGAGGGCATAGTCAGCGCTGATGCCAATCCTTTCAGATTGAGTGTCAAGGGGCTAGGTTGGTTTCGTATTGGGCTTGGTATTGCTTTGATTTTCTGATCACTACTTGTATATATTTATCTCCATGCTATTATGTGTGCATTTGAAGGAGCGCAGACAAAGGAGCCTGAATCGTATGTGACAGTCACCATTGACACCACGCATAAAGTGAAGGACCATTACGATGTGCATGAGAAGCTGGGAGTGTAAGTAATGGTTCAGTCCTGTCTTCAATCTGTTATTCTTGATCAATTAACACAGCCTTTCTTTCATTCTCATTATCCTCATGTCATGATCACTGTTAGGTGAGAGGACTGGGTAAGTCTCCACCATATTGCAATCATAAATCATGGCCTTATAGATAAGTAGTCATGAAGGAAAGGAATCAATGGGGGGGGAAAAAGCTTTGGATTTTGTCTGTACACTCAGTAACAGTAGTGTGAATTGTTAGATTAAAAACATTTCTTATGACATGCTGCTGGGAAAGTTTTTGTTTTTTACGAATTTGATGCATCTTTTGATTAGATAGCAACCAGATCTATCAGGCACTTTGCGACAAAGTCATGCAGATCTGTATGACCTAAATATGTATTCCTTGTGTGACAGGGGGAAGTTTGGGCAGGTGTTCAGGCTGACTCACAAAGAGACAGACCAGGTGTGTGCGGGGAAGTTCTATCGGGCCCGCGGCTCCAAGGAGAAAGCTGCTGCACGCAGAGAGATTGAGTTGATGAACTGCCTCCATCACCCGAAACTGGTTCAGTGCCTGGGGGCTTACATCACCCGCTCCGAGATCGTCATGGTGTTGGAGTAGTGAGTACAGGAGCCAAGTTGTGATTTTGTGTCTATTCTTTCATTTATTTTCTGGGCCCTACTTTACACTTTTCACAAGTGGTGAGCCCTGAACTTTTTCCTGGCTGCAGTCCAATAGTCTACCCCATGTCCCTAAAGTGTGGACTTATTCACACCAATCAAAAGCTTTTATATATTTTAAGGGGGAATCAACACTTTGGACAAAGGAGGGTAAGGAACCAGAAAATGGCAACAGTGTTGTCATGAGAGTATAGTGTAGTTTCCTTTCCACAGGTGGTTGATCTTGCATTTTCAGATATTTTTGCAGATAAGAGAGAGGAGACAATGACTTTAGATGAGTGTGAAATGCACTCATTGAGGTTGCACCTGTGTCAGAGTCAGATATTCAGATATTTTTGGCACGTGTGATCTCAGATCTGGGAGAGGGAATCAACAATCGTGTAGGACAAGGATCTTGGGATTGTTTTGGAATTGAGCCTAGAATCTATTTATTCCAGTATCGCTGGTGGGGAGCTCTTTGAACGCATCGTAGATGAGAACTTTGAGCATACAGAGCCCACCAGCGCTCGCTACATGCATCAGATCCTGGAGGGCATCCAGTATGTCCACCAACAGAACATCGTACACCTGGACTTGAAACCTGAGAACATAGTGTGTGTGGACACCACAGGAACCAGCATCAAGCTCATCGACTTCGGCCTGGCCAACAAACTGGGTGAGTGTGGTTTGCGTGGCTGTGTGTGTTTGGTTGGGGAATTTGGCAAACTGGATGAGACTGACTTCAGAAGAAAGTCAGGAGGTCAGAAGAGAGTCAGGACAGTCAGGGGTTTGCTAGAGAAACAAGTTTAATTCTAGTGGTTCTGTCACCACCACTAAATGGTTGAAGACTAGAACTCAACTTGCCCATTTACCAAATATGTAGTAAGGGGTTTTGAACTAGATGGATGGTATGAGTGGTATAGTATTGTTGTCATTGGGACACCAATGCCAACCAGTAGGCATTATGATGTGGTTTATTATACAATTGTTACACAGTGCTTTAAAAATGGCCTGTTGGGTAACAGGAGGCCATTTGATGTGTTGCTCGTTATCTCCCTTATAGTTCACCATTACACGAACTGCAGAATGTGAACAAATTGGAGATCAAACTACGGGGCAAGATTTGAAAGCTCAGCTCGGTGGAGATTGAGAAGGGCTTGCTCACTCTGCTTGAAGCAAGGCTTTTAGCACCGGCTGGCCACTGATTAGTATTGGCACACCGCTGTGGAAACCTGGCTATTGTCTCCTTATAGATACATTTCCCACTGAAGTTAATTTCAATTGATTTTATGGGTTAAATGTTGATCGTAGTACCACAAACGTTTGGGGAATAAGGTCTATTCTGGTAATTTGGCATCACAGAGCCATCAAATAAACCATTAAATCTTATGAGAAAATGCTGCCATGTTTGTCATGCCAGATACACTTCAGTTTCAGACCCAGCAAGTGATGAAAAGACATGAGCGACATGAATACAATTAGGCATCCTTATCTCAAATGTAATGTCTAGTGAGTATGTTTTTATCATAACATGCCTAGTGAAACTCACAGAATATCGCAGGGGGCTGGCTTGGTTTATAAACGGGAAGGGATTGGCTACAATGTCATGCAGCGACAAGTAAAGTGGCATTCACACAAGAAATATCTCTGAATGAATGGAATTTATTCAATATATAGCTCTGGGCTTGGTAGCCAACCTCTACAGAGATGGATGTGAAACCATTTACACGAATTACCTTGACCAATATGTTTTTCTCATCGGTCTGTCCACTACAGAGCCTGGCGCTCCCTTGATGGTAATGCATGGGACCCCTGAGTTTGTAGCCCCTGAGGTCATCAGCTTTGACCCAGTGGAGTTGGTGACAGACATGTGGAGCATTGGAGTCATCTGTTTCATCTTGTAAGTCAAAATGTACCCACCAAGCTTTTACCATCGTAAAGACTTCGTACTAGATCTGCTTTTTAAAAATGTTTTGTTAAACAAATCAAACGGGAAAAAAAAGGCACGACTCTCAGTTAAGTTTAGAGAAACTGCTTTAGGGAACTGTGGCCCACAAAGACAAAAGAATTGTGGTTCCTCACCGTAAGTAATCTCTTCAGCATACACTGAGGATATTGTGAGCCTGGCTTCAGTAGAACCTGACTCCTCTCTCTCCCAGGCTGAGCGGGGAGTCTCCCTTCCAGGGTAACAGCGATGCGGAGACCCTGAGTCTGGTGACTGCTGCCTACTACGAGTTTGATCAGGATAGCTTTGAGGATATCTCTGACCAGGCCAAAGATTTCATCAGCTCCCTGCTCAAGAAAGACAAGAGGTTGGTCTGAATACTGCTTGATTGACAGTCTGGTCCATATTGTCATTTAATTGAATAGGTAGTTAAGACAATCTTTTATTCTGATGGGAACATGATTTGCAGTGCAGTCTTGAATTTGAACATGAGAATCAGAATCCTTACCTTACTTAAATACTTTAAGTGTGCATATGATAAATGGGGGGGGGGAGAAAAGATGTGTATTCATGCTGTGAATCTGCAACCGAACAATGATGATAATGAACTTAACCCCCCCCCCCAGATGCAGGCTGTCCTGTGATGAGGCCCTGGCACACCCCTGGATGGTCTCCTTCACCTCCCTTTGCCGCCAGCCCTCCAAATCCCTAAAAAAGACCAAGATGAAACACTTCCTGGCCAAGCGCAAATGGAAGGTACTACACCACTTAATGTTGCATTCCAAATCTATCTTCATGAAGGAGTCAATTACCAAAGGGTTACTGGTGACATTCTCAAATGGTTCTCTTGCAGAGGTGGAGTTGGGAAGGGCAAGCGGTGATCAGTTTATTTACAGTAATCCATGGTTCTAAGATCAAACGGTTTACTGAAAGAGAGCATTGTTTAGACAAGATGCTAAATACAAATCACAATCAGCGCGACACATTGAACGATACAAAGATATGAAGGTTACCAAATGTTCCACAAACAATTCATATACACGGTGACAACATGGAAGAAGGGTGTGCACCTGCCCTTTTCCAACTACCTGAACCAAACGCTGTTACCTGATGTACCTACTGGGCGTTCTTATAGCCCCAGGTAGTCTAAAACTATTCTCATACCAGCCACTAGATGCCACCGGCTACCCATACATGACTAAGATTACTTTTTCCAGCATTGGTGAGGGGACTAATGAGCGTGTTGATAATACAGCCAGCCGAATCAGCTTTTAGATTGGGAGCAGGCAGCACATGGACGTTAAAGCGAAGCAAAGGAAATCCTTTGCCGCCTGAAGTTCTCCTGAATGGAAGACATGGGTTTCACAGTAAAACCATGCTTTTATTTAACTTTCTGTGGCATCATGTTAACTGCCTGTGTTTTCTTGCCTTTTTAAAAAAAAAAAACTTTTTATCAAACCCTGTATCTCAACAAGAAAACGGGCAAGGCAGTTCTGGCACTGCATAGGATGGCCAACCTCTCCATCAGACCAGACTCACCTGGCAGCCCTGAGGAAGGTAAGATGCATACACACACGCCCCTGACACACTGTGTGTGGGGGGGTAGGGACTGGGCCAGGGTCGGGCCTGAGGTGGGCAACTGGTCCAAAAGCTGTCCACCTCTGCGCTAGTAGTGGACTGTGGACTGGTTATAACCCTGACCTTCTCCCCCACTCAGAGCCAAGCTGGAGCCTCGAGGAGGAGAGGGCCATCCGGTCCCTGGAGCAGCAGCTGCAGAGAGAGCCCCGCTTCCAGCAGGTCCTGAGAGACACCAGCCAGCCCAGGGGCTCCACTGCCCATCTGACCTGCCATGTCCAGGGTATGACACCACCCCAGCACCCTGCTCACACCCTACAGCACAGTGCTCCTTCTACACTGAAACACAACACAACAAGGTTATGTTCAGCAGGGTCACAATTTGGATTCAAGATCAAATGTGGAATGTCACGAAAGTACAGACTGTAACCACCTATTTAAAAGGGGGCACTGTCATTTTCCCCTCGTTGAAGCCTGTCATCTTAATCCATGTCACAGGTTACCCAGAGCCGAAGGTGGTGTGGCTTCAGAATGAGGAACCTGTGAAGGAGTCGTCGCGGGTCACCATCAAGTATGAAGGTGACGGCCTGTGTGTACTGGTCTTGAGTGACCTGGGACCTGCCGACTCAGGAGTTTACCAGTGCAGAGCCAGCAATGACCTGGGGGCGGCGCTGTGCTCAGCCCAAGTGACTGTGGAGCTCTAGGGCAACTGATGCGGAGAGGAGAGGAACCACTACGGTGTATTTTATTGGGTGTATCTTGATAGTCTCCTTGTCGTTTCCATCAGCTACTAATGACAGAGCAAATACCTGGTGTGTACACATCAACCATTTTGCTTTAATCTTTCTTATCTTGGCAGATCAGTTTAAATGTAGCAGAGGAGACAAAGAGAGGAAGCCACTTAAGTGCATGTTCAGACTTTTCTTTTTTTTTTTATCCGTCAAAAAACGGATGGGGCTATTTATTCATTTTAAATGGGCCTTACACGTTGACAAACTAGGAAAACGAATAACTGTATTTTGTATTTATTTTGGCAAAGCTAAAGACATAAAATGTTGGCGACTTGCCACTTGCATATAGGCCAAAGAGGGGTACAGATAAACGTGTAGTAAGTCTCAATTATGCCACTCAACCAAATCCTTTGATTCACATGTTACTAAGTTCACCAGTTTGGTTATCTGAGTATTTCTTTCATCTGTGTTCACTTTTAGTCACTGATAGTTGCTTTATCACCAGAAAAGTTAGTTAAGTTAATCACAAGACAGTTCACTGTAAATGTTTTTGTCCAATACATACATCCTCAACAACATAAGCACCAGATGTGGCAATAGCAAAAGTTGTATGCACAAGTATGTTATGCCTTAATATAAAGTCACTTGGATTATGTGAATCATGTGTTGAATATTGCAAATATGAAATGAGAAATATAGAGTTCTTTTACAATAACCTGTCAGTGTCTTCTTGGGTTGAGATCAGAGACTGTGAGCTTTGCAATAATGGTTTGGCTGAAAAACATGTTTGTACTGACTCCAGGCAAAAATATTATACAAACGTGTGCAGGAACTGCAAGAGGTAGACCAATGTATAGTCTAATATAGTAATGGAACAAACCATTAAAACCAAATCCTTGCCCAACATGATTAATGAAGCATGACTTTGTATTGTTTACAAGGCTAACATGCACCCAAAACGTAACTAGCCCTGCAGATAAGTCTTTATAGGTGATATTGACTGTAAAAATCTAGAAACGGCATCAGAGTAAAACCCTAATCACACTACAGAGCGAAGGACAAGCAGTACTGGGCTGGCCTGGTTATGCATCCACCACAATTGCTGGGAAGGACAATGTGAGATCTGACCCAGTTCAGGTCAGCCCTGTGGTGTGTAAAACCCCTAAGAGTCCCCATTTTAATATTCACAATTCTTACGAACATCCAAAATAATTTCTTTCAATATAGCCCATCTTCAACCAACCATTTCTATTTACCTAAAGCTAGTTTAACAAATACTTGATTGACCTTATGCCCTACAAAACAAAACCTAGTCAAAATGCCCACTATTTTACTTGATTAACATTGTCTTAAGATATTTGTAATTACAGTGCATTCTGGTCTTCAGGGGATATACCAAGAAAGATCACACTGTTATCAGAAAATCCAAAAGATTTTTAAATTAATATAAAACCAGGTAATTTGAGGGACAATAAATAAAAAATAAAAAACAACTGAATAGCAACTCTTAACCAACAAAGCACAAACTTCACTGAGTAACCTGGATTATTTGACCTTGGTTCTTTTCTCACCATACACCCACAGAAATCAATTATTAATTGATAGACTATGTTTAAAAAAAAAAAATACAGTGAAAGTGGATCAGGCACAATGTCTTGTTAGGAATAAGACGATCCATGGGCTTGTGATAGCATGATGACTTGTGACACTAAGGCGGATGTCCATCACATGGTTGAGGGAAGCCATTTGGACCATGCTAGTCCAAAAGTCTGGCTCAAAGTGTCGCTTCGGATGGTGGCTTGGTCTCATGTTTTCTCTGTTGGATTCGCTTCTGGAGAAGATTCCAGGCATTCAGTACCTTTTAGAATTCAAAATACAGATACAAAAATTAATGCCATGGCTTGTTTTAAACTTTGATTGAAAAATGGTCACAGATAACACTAACATCATGTATCATTTGAACTTGGACATGACCTTGCTGTCAGGGGTTCTCTTTTGCAACCAGATGGAAGCTGTAATCAATGTGGTGATTAGCCTTCCCATGGGGATGAGTGCTATATTGCTTAACTGCATTTCGTTGTCTCTGTACTTCTACTCTGCACAATGACAAAGTTTAATGTAATCTAAACAGCAGCTCACCTGTCTCTGAGTGACCTCAGGCTCCCACAGTGTACAGAGCACCACGTTGGCCCGCTCCACTTGCTGCGTGTTGGACCACTGGCTCTGCAGCCGCCGCACCGCATCCTCCCTGCTCACGCCGTCACGCTCCGTGATCCGCAGCACCGCCTGAGGGAGGGGTTGGGTGGGCCGTAGAAGGTACAGTTAGAGGGCATATGACATGGCTGGGAGGGCATGGAAGAGCAGCAGGTGAAGGACGGGGTGTTTTCGTTAACTTTCAGTTAACTGCTTTCTCTTGATTTCCGTAATTGGATTGGATATGCATCTTAGATTTTTTTTATTTGAAAAACTTGGTGTATTTGATTTAACTTGTATGGAATAGTCTCAGAAATGCGAACGACGTATGCAAGGCAAGTACACCTAATTTATTTTAAACCATTCTAAATATAGTTTTTGCCCAGGTCTGGTATATGTGTATATGATTTTTTTTGTAGTAGTTGGATTGGAAACAGGCTTTATGGTGTCTTATGTAAGAGCAACTGTGCTCAATTGTTGCTAAGCTAAAATGTCTCCCTGCTTGTATGACAGCGCAGTAGCACACTCTTGTAGCAAGACAGCATTGTGTGGCCGCATTTCAGATACATTCGCTTTTTCTCAGTTGTCAGAAAATCCAGTCCATGTCCTCAATGACCCGGAAACCAATAACTCGCCATTTAGTAGTGTATCAATTGTCCAGCAGGTGGCTGGACGGTTCTCCTCACGTCCTCCCCAAGCACCCCCGCTGAAGGATACAAGCTTGAATCCTCATGCCAAAGAGTTTGCAGGCATTCTGCTTACGTATGAAACCCACACCCTTTTACTACAGAAGTTTGGCAAGCGGGCATTGACAGATCCACTTTGATCATATAATTAATCATGAAGATTCAAGATCAACAAATTGCAAAGCCAAATGCATTATACACTAATTATTGTGTTTGTGACTTTCTTACAGCCAAGTGACAATTTTCTTACAGACAATTTTATATTAAGTTGAGTAGCAGATAAATTATGAATAATATAATTTGCACTACAGTTCATCATATTATCATGTTCCCTTTTGATGATGTGATGAACCACTTATGGGATATAAATAATTAGGTATTAGGCAGGTAATGATCATTTTCGTTGTGAAAGATCAGGTTTTCATGCCAGCTGGGGCTGTTATATATGGTATAGTCATTTACTAAGAGGGTGAAATTAGTAGATGATGGACATTCTAGATATTAATCTGCATTTTTCAGTGCAGTCGCTATTAAGTCTACAGTGGTCTACTCTACAAACATCAACATAATTTATTTGCTAATCAAGTGCGGAAGAGAATCGAGCGAGGAACATTCATTTCTATTAAAATTCATTAAAATAAAAGACCTCGTTCACACTCCTCGATTCCCTGTGACGTTTTCAGTCGGACGTGAGTGAAGGAGAGGACGCGAGGAATCGTGTTTGAGAAAAGCCCATTACATCGTAGTATCTACTATCTAGCTTGTAGGAGTTGGAAGTGCATTAACCTCTTCCTCAGGGATGACTGTGACCCAGACCTCATGCACGATGTCTGTCCAGCCAGCTTCCAGCAGAATGGCTGCATCCACCACACACACCTGTTTACCTGGGTAGAACATGAATACGGGTCAATGCAATTCATTGATCATCACTTGTCACTTATATGTAAAGCAATAATGGCCCCATGGGGAATGAATAAAGTATTAAATTGAATGGCCTCACATGACGCAGCAAAGCACCCACACCTGTACATTTTTGCACACATACCAGTTCACTATGGTAATGAACACACACACTAAATACTGACAATATACACATCATCATACCTTCCTCTCTTGCTTGTTGGATTCTGTCTTTGACAAGAAGTGCTATCTCTGGCCACACAATGTCAGTGAGGGCTTTTAATCGTTCCTGCAACCACAATCACATCCATATATCCGTCAGTAACATTAATGTATATCAGCAGGGGATACTATTATTTCACAACGGACATACACATTACCTTGTTTCCAAAAACTTTCCTGCCCAGTGCACGTCTGTTGACAGTTTTATCCTCATTCAGAATATCTGCAAATTATCAGTTATTCATTTAAACAGACAAAACAACAGCCAGCATACAGACTGAGGAGGAGCTTGAAATCATCTGACGATACACCTGTTCCAGTTCTGTGGGCCAACAGCTATTGATGCCCCCAACATGTATGCAATGCGATTAGAGGCCCTGGAGTCCAGTGCTCCTCAGCAAATGTACAGCGGCTCCTCCCACCCTTCTGTCACTCATTTCATTTTGAACATCAACAGCACACCCTTTTCAACTTCTCTAATAGCCATTGAACTTTTGAAGAAAGACTAGGGATAGCGCTACAGTCTAAGCAGATGAGCAGCCTTTGCCAATTTGGATACATGTCAATCCTAGTCATAGACCTGTCTAATTCATTGTCATGAAGACTGATGTCAATTTGATGGCACCTGCAAGTTTAGATGGCATCATGACTTCATGCACAACAAACGTACTTGGATTATTGACGTGCAGTAACAACTTCACAGTACTCTACGGAGGACCCCTTTACCTGTACCAAACTCCTCCAGCACCCTGCGGTAGGCGGCTGCCCCCGGTCGGTATGTCTCATGGCCCAGCAGGTCACTGTCAATGCGGGCCGCGCCGAGGGCCTCTAGTCGCCGGGCGATGGAGGTCTTCCCACTCCCACTGCCTCCTGTAAGGCCAATCGTATACGGCACCAGGGGGAGTTGAGGCCTATCCTATGTCAGGGGAGACGGGGATAGAGCAGAGGGGATGAGGGCCAGATCATGAGAGAACTATTTCTCTTCGAGATGGTAGTCATATGGGAGCTTGTGTGTATGAAGTGAGGATTAGGGCCTGGGTGTATGCACTGTAAAACTTATAATTGCTTAAAAAACAATAATTGCAGGCTCCAACAAAAGCCTGTCTCTAATAATAGCTGGGTTTCATTGGCATTTTGTGTTTGAGAAGTTTCAATTTAGATTTAGATTTTAAAATATCACCTGATTCAGAGTTGAGGATGCTAGCAGTCCAAAGTCTCTGTCATAGCAGAACATTAGCTCGACAGATGACTTTGTAATTTGGTATGGGCCAAATGCAACGATCAAGTCAAGGCACAGTTTTTTGGTCATATGCACAGGATACAGGTAGTAACTGTACAATGAAATGCTTACTTTATCATTGCATGGCCTAGAGTATAGGCAATCTTCTCTACGGCATGTTCAGGGCTGCTGGAAAAGAGAATGTAGCCTCTCAGCCCTGATAATATTGCTAAAGAAACCATTGCTACATTGGTGTTGAAGGAGGAGAATAGGCTTACTTTTGGGGCTGTGAGGAGGGTCCCCAAGAGGCGTGAGCGGAAACTGGATGAGCTGATCTTCTCCTCCTCTGTCTCAGTGTGGTGGGCATCCTTCAGCAGCTGGATCTCATGTAGCACCAGTCCTGGGAGACCCTGGTATAGAGCAGATAGAATACAAACAGTGCGTGACAAGACATACACAAAAACACATATGCAGACATGTGTGGCAAAAATAAATTGTGGCATAGCAAGAAACACAAAGAATAAACAACCAAATGCAACAACGCATGACAATGAAAAAAACCAGACATAATAAAAACACATACACCTAGACATCACAAATAACACCCAACCCGACATAGTACATATAGAGCCTGACAGATACATCAGAGCATTGATATTATCGGCCGATATTGGCCTTTCACAGAAATAATAATTAATTATAATGCGATAATGCACTAAAGATGCGCATCAGCCTCATATTCTGAAATTATATCAAATCTGGGTAATTCGGTTTTTCCAGAGGAAAATATATACATATGGGTTTTAATGAATGAATAAACCATTGGCATTCGCTGTTACTGGAGTGCCTATTGAAATGGCAGAATTTAGCAAAGTAACATTAACTCTTGGGACTGCAGTCAATTAGCACAGTTGCTAACTAAAAGGATGTTGACTGAAGAAGAGAGTTGTCACACAGTAATATGTTATTTACTAATCATTTATTTCACAGTTAACATGGCTAGCTTGTGTCCATGAATTTCAGTCAGACGTTCTAGCTAACTTTTGTCACAAGCAGCTTGGGTGTGTATCCAATCAACCTCATCAGCATGCATGACAGGTTTGTTTACTCTCAGGAAGAGAGCGGAATTTACCACTCTGCTAACGTTTGTCTTGTCGTGGAGGGGCAGGGATGGAATAAACCAACACGAAATGACAGTGGTTGGCAACCAAAAAGTGCAGGGGGTATTTTAACAGCATGTTTTAAAGAGCTTTTCATAGTGCATTTGTGTATGTTTTTGTAATTGAAATATAACTGAGTATAACACAAATAATTCAGTGGATGATCAATGATGTCAATATGCAGTGCATTGAACATTCACAAACACTCATTTGGCAAAGTACAAGTAACGGTGCACATAAACAGAGTAACATTTATTTATTTCATCAATGGGGATCATTTCAACTATATACACCCAGATATAATAACACATTATATCAATAACACATTATAGCCTAGTACATAACCAAACATAAAGAAAGACTAAATGTGTGTACCCTACACCATACACACAGTACACTTTGCACTAAAACCACAAACCTTCCTGTTCAAAGATCACCCCACTGTACTATTGTGAGGGGAGACAGATTTCTCATCTGCCATATTAATATATCTCATCATGTCTTATAATCAATATGATTATATCTATCCCCTGTCCATCTGTTGGCGAGAACGTGCTGATTTAGATGCAAGGCCACACTGACCTAAATGAATGCTCTTGTAATTGAACTGTGCATGTGTTGCTGTCCATAAAGGGAACCTAGGGTTTATCGAAAACACCTTATCTGAGAGTTTGAGACAGAGAGATTGTGCCAGAGGAACAGGTCCCTGTGCAGACGACCGCTTTTGACTCTCTCCTACAGATCTATGATAAATAGTAAACCTTGGTTGGACTCAAACGTGTCTTTTTTTATTTAAAGTATTCAAGTTGGGGCCCAAGGGATTTCCTTGCACCCTGAACACTATTGAATGAGAACTTGAGACAATTTAACTAAAACAAACACCTATGCCTTCACTTCACTATGCCTCATTTAAAAGTTAACTGAAATAAAACAGGGCAAGCACACACTTACGTTTTCAAGGCGTCTCTTGTTTACGGCCTCTCCCCCCTTCCTGGTTTCCTCACTGACCACAATGCACTGCAGTTGGGAGTCGGTGACAGAGGGTCCGAAGGGATCGGAGAGGGGCACAATCTCATACTGCAACGAAGGCTTGACGTCCTGCAGGAACTCTTTGAGCTGCTGGACCCGCAGGGCATAGGGTTCGATAAGTTCCTTCAGGACTTTCTCTGGGAGCAGGAGGTCGGGGAGGAGGGGAACAAGCAACCAGAGTATCAGAACAAGCAGAATCAGGCAACATTTAATTGAACTTACAAGGGATTTCTCATTTGTGAACATCAAGTGAATTGAATTGTAAATTAATCTTGAGTAATTATACCAGGCTATCGTAGCAATTTAAGGTTACATTTTATGCAGTACATGAGCCAATAATATAGTAATGTAAGTATAGAGCACAAGAAGAGTTGCTAAAGCTAAACTGTCCAGGATATAGTTCACCAACCATCATTCCACTTACTTTTCAGCAGGTCTTGGTCACACACCCCAATAAGGAAACGCTTGTTTGCTAAGAGGCATGAGATGTTCAGCAGTGTCTTGTGAGCCCCGTGAAGGCGGTCAAATGTTCCCCCAACCACCACGTCATTGTAAGTCTCCATGGGCTCCGACCTGGCATCACTCCCCTTCTGCCCCTCCACATTCTCCTGCTCCAGCTCCTCCTCCTCCAGCCTCTGCAGCTGAGGGTGGAGCAGGACCGAAGCCAATCCAGGGGTGCAGACATAACAGTGGCCGGCATACCTCTGCAGACATTGGCCTACCAGAGTGGACTGGCCTTGGTCCTGCAGGGGGAAGTCTGTCAGTACCACCTCTGGGGGGTGGGAGAGGGGCTGTGGGGAGGGGAAGGGGTTACTCGCCCCACCTGGCCCTGTCCCAGGGCTGGAGGCACTGGGCTGGGCATGGACGTTGGTCAACAGCACACGGACGTCAAGGTGTCCACACACATCGGCCGCGTTGCTGTAGAGCCGGGTGATGAGGCTGGACAGGTCCACTACAGGAGAGATGAAGACAGGGCGAAGCTGGCCCCCGCTGCCCAGGTTCAGGCCTGGATGAAGGTGGACGTAGAGGGTTCGCTCCACCACCTGGGCGGCCGAGCTCAGGACTGGGGCAATGCGCAGGGGAAGGGTGTGTAGTGGGGAGGTGAGCACAAGGATGCCTGTGCTGAACATGGACATGTTGGCGTGATGTCACAGGACAGGAACAGACTTGGCACAATATCTAGAAGGAAAAGGTGCACATACACACAAATCTATTGCTTACACAGAATGTGAAGAAAGTGCACCAACTTTGTCAGCCTACAACATCTGTCACCTGCTTCAGGTGACATAAATATCAACTCAAGATGTAGCTGGATTATGGATGGTCTTCTCAACTCACCCATCACAGTTGAACTTTGATCAGGTTTTAATCCAGATACTTGAATAAATCTCGATATTTACGTTTCCACTGTACAGTAACCATGTCTGGCCAGGTATGCCCGATTGCCCCCAGCATTTCGGAGTAACGAAGGATTTATCAAGGTGAGCGCAGTCAGCTCAGGTGTGTCCTCACCTTCATTAGTTTGTCCTGCATTACTCTGAACTGCTGGGAACAGTCGGGCAGACCGCACTTTTTCACTTCTTCTACTTTTTCAGTAGAATACGATGATATGACAGCACTCATCACGACTTTCGCGTTGTTTTCATGATCACGTTGAAGATGTCGGCGGGTTGAAACAATCGGGACATTTGAAAGAAAATGCAGATCAACGTCATACATGGCCAGACATGGTTACTGCACAGTGCAGTGGAGAGGGGGGGGAAAACACATACTTGAATATACCAATGTTCAACACTGCTGATGGTTGAGTTGAAGACCATCCAACTGGCAGGTGACAACGGAGTTGTTGGATAATCCAAGTACTCTGAGATAGGGACAGGAAGGATTTATCAATTGACTTCATAAGTCACTTATCAATATAAGACACCAGTCGGAGAGAAGGTGTCTTATATTGATAAGTGACTTATGAAGTCAATTGAGGTGAAGTTCAAGGTGAAGTGCCCACCTAGATATGTAATGGCTAACTAACCACAAGGAGGAATGCTAGCTAGCAAACTGTCTAAACATCTCAATTATCTGTCCAACATTCTTGCACACGTCAAAACTTCACCTCACTTTCACGAGCAGCCTAGCTAGCGCGGAAGTGCCATAACAGCGGACCACACCAACATTCATGCTAAGCTACACCAACAAGTACAACATTCAATTGTGCTGAGGACGAGGCTAGCTCGTTGGGTAAGCTAACTATGTGGATGGCACTGGTAGGAAAGCTAAAGGCTTAAGTGCTAGCCCCGTAAACGAGTAGAATAGTTCTAAAAGTCTCGTTTACCGGCATAGTTGGGTGCATGTTGAGTTCGAACCGATGTTACTTACACGTGTACTCGAGCTGGGCAAATGAAAGTCTCCTGTACCGATATGCAAGAAATACTGACTACATATTGCACTGTCGGATATTATTATTTTTCCAACAACACCTACCAGCCAAGTCATGTGACACCTCACTTCATTGGTCGAATTGATTTTGCGACATCTGGGCAGTGTAGTCAGATAAGCATTTATGTAGTTCTATCATTTATGTAGTTCTATCTACATTTCGACCAATAACTGAAGCTTTGCTATATATGCCATTTAGCTGACGCTTTTATCCAAAGCGACTTACATTGCAGTGAGTGCATATATTTCAGTATATATGGTCCCAGCGGGAATCAAACACACAACCTAAGCCTTGTTAGCGCCATGCTCTACCAACTGAGCCACAGGAAGATGCACTTTTTAATTTGACACTAAAACAAATTAATGTGGCAATTGAACTTGCCTCCTTCCTTCCTTCGGACCATACTTTAGGGCACAATACAATGTGATCTCACTTTATAGAAGAACATTTTTTGTTTCATTGATAAATGTATTTGATTTACCATCATGGGAATTGAGCCAGGTGAACTGTCACTGTGTAGAACAACATTTAAAGTCAATAGCAGGGGAGTTTACACAGTTTCATATCCTCTGCTCACCCACCCTCAGGACATCCTCTTTTCATGCCATGCGATGTACCCTTTCTTGCCCTAACCCTTTCTCATAGGAATGATGTGAAAGAGGTTCACATATTTTTGCACACATGAAATGAGTTTTTGTTAAATAAACCACTTTCGTTAAATGAAACAAATGTCCTTTATTTGGAATGTCTTTATTACGAATTGGGGTTTAGATAAAGTTTCTGACAGTTCAAACAAGTTTCAGTTTAAACTTATAAAATAAGTTCATTTTAAGATTTTATAAAAAATAAAAAAAATGACCATCCCTGTAGGGTTCACAAACTGTCAAGCAGCACTGTATATGCGCCTGTGAAATAAACAACTAGCAACAGGAATTTTGCTGCAAATGTTACAATTTGACACTGCATTATTTTTTATCTACAACAAAATGCACCTGCTTTACAGTGCATCACGTCATCTCTTACTGTAATGTTGTCGTTTATGACAAAGCTTGATCCTCTCGAGAAAGACTACTCCAAACAGACCGTCTTTCATTCAGAAAGACTACTCCAAACAGACCGTCTGTCATTCAGAAAGACTACTCCAAACAGACCGTCCGTCATTCAGAAAGACTACTCCAAACAGACCGTCTTTCATTCAGAAAGACTACTCCAAACAGACCGTCTTTCATTCAGTCGTGATTGCGAATTGTCAGCTGAGCCAGAGCAGAGTATAGTTTGAAACATTTTCCAGGAAAACAATTTTCTTTTCATTTCTTCTCAGAAATATTTGTATCTATGAAATGTGTGCAGACCTACTAACAAATTAGAAATACAAAAATTTTAGTGAATGCTGATACATTTGATAAATGAGGACCAATGTAATTGTAAAGAAACACTGTATAATACATGGTAAAAAACTATCATTTTGATCTCATGGACAGTGAGTCCTTGCATCCATAGCTCGGTCTATGCAGTTGTTAGTGGTTACATTTTTCCAGCCCATCCCTCAGCTGTTTACCAAAAGAAGTAGTCTGGTGATCGTTAGAATCCCAGATGGCCCTTTTAATATGAAATGTATCTACAAAAGACTGGAGTCATAAGAATGGATTAATTTGCACACAAAAAACAATACTTTTTAAATGACTGAAAAGAGTACACCACAGTGTTTTTATATAATATCAAAATACAAAAATAGCATTTATCAGACCTACATACTGTAGACCCAATTCACATTTAAATGTGCTTCCTCACTGGCACACATAAGGGCTTTTCACACTACACTTAGCCCAAGGCCACATACACTAGCACATTGATTTATACCTTCCACGTCCGCATTGGTCTGCATGGAAGATAATGCGCATGTATTCAGATGGGTCTGCACGGATATCCGCACACCTCCCTAAAAAAGTGTCCGCACTGACCATTTCCGCACAGATTTACATTGATTTGGCTAGAGTCACATCATAGATCCACACAGATGTCCACAGAAGGTATAAATGAGAATAGCCCTGGGCTAAGAAAACTGCAGTGTGAAAAGGCCTATACAGTACATTCTGTGCTCATTTACTAACAGTTGAAAAACATGGCTAAGAAATCATATGATGATTCTAAATTACAAACTGACAAGGAAAATAAGAAAAATGTAATTACATAAAAGTCTACAGTTCGAATCCATACATTTTCATTTGTTGGAAGTGAGTAAAAAATAAATAAAAATAAAACTTAAACTCTGAGATTCCTAACATTGAATGATTTATCTTGCTCCACTGTCTGCTTTCACGTTTCAGCTCCTGTGCTGCCACGCCAATGGCTTGCGAAAATAATAACTAGAAAATAATAATAAAAATATGCGATCCCCTACTTCACCCAAGCTTTGGGCCAGCTGAAATGATGCATTAACCATATTAATAATATATCTATATTTTTTCTCATGGCGCATTTTTTTTAATTTTTATCTCCTTTGAAAAAAGTGAAGCGGGGCATCCATTAAACAATAAATCAAGCTTATCAAAAAATAAAATACAGATCAAGTTGTCTCTGTGTCATGAAATGAGCGACAGCAATGTTGCTATCCAAGTAATTATTTAAAAAAGAAAATGTCTGAGCTGAGTAGACTAGCAAACAGATCTCTTTTTTTTAAGTTTGATGTTGTTTTTGCCAATCCATTGTTATCACAGATATGGGAGGAAATATTATGTATATGCACAGAATTTGTATTTTTAGTTGTTTACTCCGAGTGGTGGGTCAGCCAATTCGCTTGTCTCATCTATAGCAGATTGCGGCTTTGAAGATCACTATGTAACAATTATCCGGTAACATACCCAAGCACAGCCTCAGAAGACATACTGTAGTCTCTACTCTAGTAGGTTTGGGGTTTCTGAAAGGACATTTCTGTGCTTAGAGTAGGAAGCTGCTTGCCCCCTAAACTCCCACTATATCGCAGAGTTGAGCGAGTGGCCTGCACGTGCTGTAGAGAGTTAAAACACCTGAATTGGTCCGTAAAACCTTTTTCTCTGATCTGGTCCGGAAAAGTCTGAACTAGTCAATGTCTTCATAGGCTATAGTAATTTTCTTAAATTCCTATGAACATTTGTTTTGATGTTTCATCATTGATATGTACAGTGCAGTATGTACAGTATGTTGTCAAGTAACATCTCTGCTCTAATAACCTAATATGTACAAAACAAAGGGTTTGTGCCCTGGTTTTACCCTTCTCTGAGAGTATTAGTAGTAGTACAGCAGAGTGATTGGGTGGGGGTGACATTCTTCTTGCTGTGACATGAGATAGTCTTTCCACAAAGAGTAACTACAGGCTTACTATAGTCTCTTCAAGGCCTGTGGGTAATATTTAAGGAAGATTCTGGTGACAATCACAAAGGTGTCTCCCTGAGGTTTAGTAGGGTACTTCCTACCATTGAAAACAAACCCCTTCTCCACCTGGAAGACTGCCTGGTTGAAAGCGTCTTGTTTGAAAGGTCGGCCCCTGTCCAAGCACTCCACAAGGGTGTTGACAAACAGGCTCCATCGCTGGGCATAGTAGTCCTCCATAAGACCGCCCCACTCTTTGTTGGCGTAGTCCACAATGTTGCCGTTGGGGCCCCAGAGGGTGATCTGGTTCCTAGCATTCATGTCGTACAGCCGTGCCTCCCCCTCGTCCAGGGCCAGGGACCGTGCTCGCTCCAGCCACGTCCCTAGCAGGAAGTTGATGTCACTAGACAGGAGACGGTTCAGTTCAGGCAGTAGGTCGTACACCAGTACACCGCCTGCTGCGAGCAGCTCTGGCAACTTCTGTGCCTGGAAGGCGTCCTTGATGTCACGGTAGAACTCGGTGGTGAGGCGCTGCAGGACCTGCCGGGTGACGTCCACCAAGTCGTAACGGAAGGTCTCCTTGGCCATGAGTGATGGGGCCGTCTGGTACATCAACCTCCAGGCCTCGTACAGATCGGCCACGTCGTACCACACATCCATGTTCATGTGGAGGGAGGGCCGGTGCACCAGTGGGCTGTGGTTGTGGTTCTTGTAGCGTGGCACAGTGCAGTTGTAGACACTGCGGAAGAGCAGCTTCCAGGCGGCCGTCAGGTTTTCGTGGGTGCTGCCGTAGCGCCGGGCAGCGTACAGGGACACCCACTTGCCCAGGTTGACCGGTTCCTTGCGCCATGCCAGCTCACTCATCAACTCGTACATCACAGGGTTCTGCTCAATGCCCTCAGGCGCCATCCCGAGGCCGACCAGGGAGGAGTTGGGGAAATGGAGAGCCTCGAATGGCCCAGAGTTGATGCTCTCCACCGTGCCAAATAGCCCGCTATTGCCACCAAAGTTATGGAGCATGCACCAAATGAAGGGCTGGCCGAAGAAGGACTTGGTGTAAGTGAAAATTGGATTGGCCTCTGCAATCAAGTCCAGCACGATCATACGTCCAATGGGCAATCCATGCAGAAGGGCCTGAATTTGGGCCGGCTGCCAGAATGACTGGTCACTAAAGAACAGCCAGCCCTGCATCAGCCAAATGGCCTGGGGATCCACTGGACACAAAAAAGAGAGAGAAAATTGGGTGAGAGAGAAAAAAAGGGGTGGGGAAGCTGTGTGCAATACAAACTGGCATCAGGAGAGCATAGGGTTATGAAACAAAGATAATTAAAGCAATTAAAGCAAAACAACCAAGTCTTTACAGTAATATTAGAAAGCCATATCCTGTAGAAGCCTACACTACATGTATCACGTTGGCATCTCACCATGCTAGCGCTAGCTAATCAAATTACTTATTTGGTCTTTTGGGGTATTTCTTACCTGATGTCATGGAGTTGAAAACAGCACCACTGACTGCAGACAGATAGGATAGGTCAGAGGAAGGCGGTGTCATCTCGTTGAAGGTGTCAGTGTTATAGATGTGGTCTGTCCCAAACTGCTTCACTACCTGGGACAGGAACAGAGAGCCGATTCGAAGAAAGAGGGGGTCACGGGGGTCCAGGATGTAGGCGCACGAGTAACTGCAGTTGAAATGGCTCCACGGTCCCAGTTTGGTGAAATTTGCTTTTGGAAACAACCTGAAAAGCAAGGACGAAATGATCCAGGAAGTTTTGAAAAGTGTGATGGGGTGAAGTCTATGCAAGACGGACTCTTGCATTAATCGTGTACAAACATCAATGGGGATGTGCATAAACATTAACGCAGATTTGCGTCTGGATTCTGCCTACGGATTGTAAAATGTCTTTTTTTTCTACCTGACAATGCCTTGAGGCACGTTCCCTGAGAAGGCAGGCAGGACAGGTATCATTCCAAAGGATCTCATTCTGTCTAGAATTTTGAACTGGAGAGAAAGAAAAAATACATGACATATATAATTATTATTCCAAATGCAGGGGGGGTGCCATGTTGTAGATCAATGAAAATGCTAGTACTTGGAGGTAGAGTTGCTTCACGTGCCAGGACTGTGGAAGGGGTCCGCCCCACTTGAACACGTTCCCCATTCGGTTCCAGGCTAGGAAGGCGGGGCCACTGAAGAAGTGGTCGATTTCAGTCTGGTTCAGGCCCAGAGAGAGATACACCTGATGCATAAAACATTTATGTCAGGTGACTTTTTTGTAGACATTTCGCAATTAAAGAGATGTACTGTAAATACAGTACAACATCTTATAGTTGTAGTTGTTTTAAATGTACAAAATACATTGGATTATTTCCTGTCAAAGGCACAAGTAACTCTGCCTCTTGTGTCGAGAGTGAACAGTTGTAATTTAGGGACAGAGGTCCCATCCTGGTAGGCAGTCAGAGTTGTGCGACTGAGAAACAGGAAAACTTGCCCATTGGATTCGAACTTATTTTAGATAAAATAATATTCAAAAGTGGAACATTTGAATTAATTCAACTAATGAATTAGTCAACTAATGTAAATAGTGGAAAATGTCAACAGAATTTTCAAGGAGTCTAGATATACTTAACCTAATAGCAGTAGTGTAAATGAATGATTATGAACAATTGTTTTAATATCTTCACCTGTCTATCAATCAAACTGTCTCCATCTCCTCCCTCCAACACACGCTCTCTCCCGCAAAATGCGCTCCCTCTGATGCTCCAGCCTTGGCAATGATAACATTCTTAAGTTCTTAACAGTAAAAACTCAAACAATATTCTTCTAGACATATTTCTGTACTTTTCAAGTTACTATTATAGGCCTTCACCTTTATTAAATAGGCTGTGTTTATTTAGCCATTTTGTATAGCCTGTTATAGGGCTGGACCAAATGTATGCAGTGCACTGTATTTGATGACCACTTTACCAAAGATACTTCTGAGAGCAAATATCTCTGCGAACACTTGAGTGCTCCATGACAATTCTGACAGTTGAATCGATGCGATCCGCTTGGTTATTGAAATGATAGGACACAAATATGTACTGCTTTGAAGATCCCCTTCAATTCATCCTCACATTAGAAGTTTCAAGTGGCAAAATTCTCCACAATTCAATTCCACTCCAAAGCAGGTGGGCTATGGCAAGGAATATGGAACAGGCTCTTTAGTTGTTATTTAAAGTCTAATGATGAGATTCCAGTGTTTATATTTTACTATCCAGAAGGACTACCTTCAAAAAGGTTTTATAGCCATAGGACATTCCTTAGACAAATCTATCTTGAATTGAACTCAGAGGATTTCTCTTGGCCACCAGACTGGTGAGATTTTGAGGCAGAGGGTGTGATTTGCCAAGTGTGTTAAGTGTGGAACACCTATTTGGCAAGATACGTGCGCACCTTTTCAAAATGAGAATACCAAATCTTGAAAGTGCAGAGCCAGGACTGTGTAAAAGGAAATCGGAATAGACCCCTATATTTTTTTGATATATGTCACATATGACAGAATATGGCCATAAGCTGTATTGTGAGGGCAGATATATAATTTCCCCCCTCTGTAATACCTCACAGGCTGTTACATAAGCCCAAATCATGCGCTGACTGCAGAGTCTGGAAAAGACAACCGCCCACCCTGAATTTTCAGACTGGAGCTGTGGCCACATGCCACCTTCCAATTCAGGTTTCAGAGGAGTGCAGCGGATGGCTTGACTGTTGCTCGTTGGAGAAAACTGGAGAAGAGAGAATAATAGCATTGCGGGCAGGGCTGCACGAAGCCCACAGATCACACTGCTTACCGGCCCCGCAGCCCACAGATCTACCGGCCCATCCACCGGCCCCACAGCCCACAGATCAACCGGCCCACCAGTGCTCCATATGGCCAATCCACTACTTCTGCCAAACACACAATCTCTTACCTCTTGCCACAAGGCCTCTTGCCCAGTAAAAGCCAATGGCAGATTGATGCCATTGAGTGCCATCCAGTCGATCTCCCTCTGCCATCGTGGCCAGTCCCACCACACCGAGGAGTAGCTCAGAGTGCAGACATTCTGATAGTACCGGAATCTGGTCAATAAAAAGAGCAAAAAACATGAATGCGTTTGAAGAACATAACACAAGTAAGTGGAAAATTAGGTTTAACACTATACTTAGGTATAACACCTGAACTCTCTCTTTAAAAAATGTCACAAATGTAGGAAACATGTAAGTATATGTTACCCCAAACAAATAATATATATATGAGTCACATGAAACACTTCACCGGTCGGGTGAGTCATGGGAAAAACTATCCCATGCTTTCACTTTACAATCTAACCACTGTGCACATGACATAGCTGGGATTAGCTGATGCGAGGCTAATTCACTACAAATAATTAAAGGGCGCTTTAAAGGGCCCGACCATGGCACAAGTGTCCACCGCGCTGCTGTGAACAAGGAAAACTGAAGTGTGACAATGCTCCATTGTTCATGCACCCCTGGTTTTCCCTGTTCCATAATGCAGCGGAAGAGAGGCCAGAACACAACATGGGTCATACCCCAAAGGCTGCCACTGAGAGAGTTGGCACACATCTTACACATGCAGGGTGAAACAGTGGGAGGGAAATATTTCTGGTTCACAGTTGTCTGTCATAATTAAAAGAACATTTTTAAAAGGTTTATCCAAACCTTCATGTGTTCTATTAAAGGTCAACATAGATGCTTTACAAATCATTGATAATTAACATCATACTATCTAAAAGGTGGTGTAACAGGTCCTTACATCTGTTACTCTGCCAAATGAGGCATAACCTTTTTTGCCATCATTTATACAGCATGACATTTACTTAGAAATGATTCCTGAAGCATGTATCGATCCATCATGGCTATTTAGCACTATTACATTAGCTCAAACCTACATACTGGACCTTTAATTCCACCTGGTAGTTTGGCACTTAAGCCTAGGTAATTGATGTGTCCTATTGGAGATATTGTGGCCCTAGCACAGGTTACTTCCTAGGGCTCTTGATAGTGTTACAGATGGAATAGTCTAAATGCTAAACAATGTCCATACAGCATATTTACAATGGCAATACATTTCATTCATATTTGAAACCTTTAAATTCGTACTAGGCTATACATGGTCCATACATCTATATGAGCACTTTTAGGGCATTGTACAAACTACACAAATACTTGACATGACCCTTGTGTTTCCTGCTCTTCAAGTTCTGCTCCCACATAAAATACAGATTTCGAGACCATATATTCCATATATTGCAGTTTGTTCAACACATACTACAACGTGCAGTGTGAACGAAATATTGTGCACCTACCTGTGTGGTGTGCTGATGCGCAGTACTCCCGTGAGCCGAGGCAGAGGGCGCGGAATATTTAACTGGTTAGCTGACCAAGATACGTGACAGTTACAGAAGTATTTCAAGTAGTTATAAATTCCCGATGCAACAGCCACCCCCGTGCTGCCCGTTGCTACGATTTTATTGTTTTTCGCCGACCGGAGCTCGCATACGTCCAGACTGTCATTGGATAGAGTTCTGTTGACTGACACGATGAACTCTCGAGATCTGTTCCCAAGTAGACGCTTGAGAAGTTCGACCACTGCTCTTCCCTGTGTCTTATCGTTGGCTTGTGGTTTTAAATGTGCCAACGTACGAAACTCGCAATGTACTGAGACAATGAGACTGACTGCCACGAGCAGAACTAAGTTATAAATGTTCTTAAATGCCATTTTGATTTCAGTCAATTCCAGTGAATATGTTCTCGGTTCTGATGTGTTTGACGCACAGGCAAACAGGAAGAGTCTGGATTGGTAAAATACTCACAGCCAATCAGAGTGGGATTTTGTAAAGTCAATCAAAGTATAAAACCAATCACAGTAGAGAGTTGCAAAACATACATCATTTAACGATTTCCATTTCAGTCCGACTTTAACATTGAGATTGTAAATCCCTGTGAGATTCCCTCAAAAGCATTAAAACAAACTGAGAACCATAAATATACAGTTATTCCAAGTCCACATCAAACAGGTCGTATTACAAAATGAAGCACTCCACCTCTTCTGTGTTGCATGAAAACACGGAGAAGCAGAATAGAGCTCACATAAAACTCGGTTCTCTGACCTTTACACTGTCAACACTCAATTGTTGATATAAAGAATTACTGCTCGAAAAGTTTCTTAACCATTGGTCCAAAAGGGTAGTTGTTGCACTCCAACCTAGTTGTTTAAGATGATACAGAGGCTACTGTTTTTTCTCACCCTTTGCTGTTCGACTAACACTGAAGGTGTTAAAACAATAATAATGATCATGTAAAATAACCCAGTAAGTAGATGGGAGACAATGTTTATGGTAATTGGAAAAAAGGTTGGTGCTTAATGTGCTTAAAACATTTTATTATGAGGTTAATTGCGCAACATTGGAAATTGAAGTACTAAAATAGGCTACACATTATAATTGCACTGCCTAAGATGAGTATCATTTAACTAAAGCAGTAATGATAGCAAAAGGAAATAAAAAAAAAAACAAAGGTGCAAGATATCATGCCACTGCATTTCAAATAGTAATCAAATATTATTTTGTGGACAAAAAACACTGTCTTCAATTATTCCAACTGGACAGCCCGCTTGGACCAAATTGACCGCCTTCACACGGGGCAACCACCCTCCTTCCCATGAGTGACTTCGATTTCCACGGCTGCTAAAGTGGTCTTACCCTTCTCACTATCATTTGGATCTCTTGCACGGACATTCGTTAGTACGTGAAGCCGATGCAAGTCAGAAAAACACTGAAATGCGCCTCTACTTTAGCAACGGGCTGCGCTTGTGTTGGTGCCAAGGTTAGTGCCACCATCAGATGTTGCTATGAATCAAGATGACAGCGTCTCTGAATGCATTTTGACGGTTTGGTGAGTTCTATTACACATACTTCATCATTCCAAAGAAGGAATGACATCCAAGTCTCCAACAGTTGCCTGAAAGAGCTTAAATTCAAAATGCTCTCTCCAGGGGGCAGTGGGCACCACGCTTGATTGAAGGGATGCTTACTTCCATGTTCTGATTCAACCAAATTATAGGAAGGACCTCTGTTTCACAAGTGGACCTATTTGCCTCTCAGAGAACACTCACTGCCCCAGCTGGTTCTTGATGTCAGATCCTCCAAGACCGGGCGATTGGCCGGCAACAGTGCTTTACGAGTTTTGAACACGTTCGGCCAAACAAATGCATAAGTAGAAGGGGACAAATCAATTGAAAGGGGATAATAGCAAGGAAGGAGAGTATTTCAAACTTAGTAGTATTTTGTGATATCTGATTCCCCAGAAACATACATATTGTACATATTTGGATCAATTTAAGGATGGAAAAACAACCTTAATGATGATAGCACTCATGTCCAGGAGATGGCACCATTTACTTCCTTTAAAATAAAACTCCTGATGTGAATGGTCACAGTTTCTAAAGTTTGCTTAGACATACTGTATTGATGTCTTTGAATTTCTCTTGATCATAGTTCCAATATCAGAATACAACATACATACAGAATACAAAATATGTTGATGATCAATATATACTATTCAAATTAGAAACATGAACATTGTTACAGTATGTAGTAGGATAACGTGAAACTAATTATGAAGTTGGGTGAATGTGTATAGCCTACTAACTGTACAAATTAGATCCATGAGGCTCACCTCCAATATCTCCGAAGAGAAAAGAACAACGAAGAACAGCAGCAACTTCAAATAGTGGACAGATAAGCTCTATACACCACTGTCACTGTAGGCTGTTAAAACCTCTTTAAAATACTTAGGGCCGCTTGCAACACCACTAGCATTTTAACGGCTAAATTTAAGTAAATACTTAAAGCTACAAGTTACGGTAACATAGTTAAAAACACAATCTCTTCAGCCCACCTGCAATGAAGATAAAGAGTGATAACCATAGTACTTACCAATAATTACCTGTAGTTACTAGTAACATAAAAGACAATTACCTTGTTATTACCAGGTAAGTTGGAATGTAGTTTCCGTGTAATTATTTTGTATGAAAGATGCTTGAACAGAGAAGGTAGTTACTATGAAAGAGGCTGGGGAGGCTGGTGAAGGTAGAAATCAGAGGACAGGCTCACTGTAGTGCATGGAACAGAATGAGCATCCTCATTCCGTTATATGCATTACAATGAGCTTGTCCTCCGTTTCATGCATTACAATGAGCCTGTCCTCCGATTTCTCCGAAGTGGTATCGTCTGTATTAGTGAAATACTGTATTTTTGGCAAAAAGAGATATAGTTTTGAAGGTCCAAAAACTATGATATGGGTATGTCAGTATGTCTGTTTATCACTTACCTGTCACTTTTTCATGGAACGTGGATAGCATAGACATTCATGGGTCGCCCTGCATATCTGCTTTTTGTTTAAAAAAGCACAAAAAACTGTATTTCTATGTTCCAGGGAGCTCGGGACTTGTACCAGCCTGCACAGGAATTGTGTTTTGAATGGAAAAATGTAACCTGTGCCAAGCTTATCTAGGGTGTGGCTTGGGGCTTGGGGTATCCCCCAGTTCAGAAAAAGTGAGGTCATTTCCATGCTGCAAGGTCAGCTAACTCCCCATCTCTCCCACTCACCAGTTGAAGGCTGCCTCCTGCTTGTGTAAACCTAACCTACGGCAGCACTTCTTTGCTCAATGATATTCTTGGGTGTTAGATGTCTGGAACATTAGCCATCATTCCTTATGTCGCTCTTAGCCTATTACTTTGACAGGAATCACGTCAGAATACTCAAGGCAGACCGGTCGCAAGCATGTCTGTCCATCCGTTGGGCAGGAAACAGCGTGTCACGGGAAATGTGGGAAGTTCTAATTGGCTGCGCTTTTGCTTTGGATTGTTTCATGAGTTCCAGTCAACTCCTCTCCTCTCCCCTGAAAACTATTCCCCAGGTTGTTGCTGCACATGAGAATATGTTCTCAGTCAACTTGCCTGGTAAAATGAGAGTGAAAAATACATAACCATAAAACATGTTGCTATAACCCCTTACAAGTAAAACTTCACAATCTGATTCATACCAATTCCTCATCTTGGTATAACATCAGCAAATACAATATACTGGCAGTGCAAGGCAAGTATAGGTGCTTGATCATTGTCTAAAGGCTGAGTGATTATGAGTGATTAACTATACTATTATCTGGTGTGCAGTGTACTGTAGCTCCCACATCTCACAGGCCTCTATTTGATCAGGAAGCTTGGAGAAACAACAGTGGCCTGGAGTTCCCATTAAATGATACATTGTCCCCTCAGGTTGTTGTTTCCAGGCTATGAACGGGGAGATTGGGAAGTGGGTGGGATGGTTTGGCAGTGGAGCTCCTTTTTTGTGTATTCAGGGTCATGTTCTTTCTCTCACCCCACACAATGGGGGCCAGTAATCTCTAAGGGGTTCACCTTCATACAGGGAAATCAAACTAAAATGCTCCACAAAAGACCACAGAATAGAAAAAAAGACTCTAACAAGTAGAACCCAAAATACGTAAGTATGATGAGGTTAAAGTAGAGATTATCAGCTTTTATTTGATGATATTTGTGTACATATTGGTTTCACCATTCAGAAGTTTTTTTTTATAAAAGAACACTTTTATACATAGTCCCCCCTTTTTCAGGGTACCCAAAAGTAATGGGATAGAGTTATGAAATGTAAAAATTAAGCTTTCATGTTTAGTATTTGGTCGACAATCATTTGCATGCAATAACTGCCTGATGTCTGCAACCCATTGACCCCACCAGACGCTGGGTATCTTCTCTGGTCATGCTCTGCCAGGCCTGTATTGCAGCCATCTGCAGTTGTTATTTGTTTTGAGGCCTTTTTGCCTATCATCAGGAAGTGGAATGCATGTTCAATTGGATTTAAATCCGAAGACTGACTTGGCCAGTCAAGACATTTCCACTGTTTTGGCCTTGAAAAACTCCTTAGCTATGGCAGTATGGTTTGGGTCATTGTCTTACAATATGATGACGCACCATCCAATGAATCCAGGCATTTGCTTGCACTCGAGCAGACAAGATGTTTCTGTAGACTTCAAAATACATTCTGCTGCTGCCGTCAGCAGTTACAATCATCAATTAAGTTTGCAAGTTCTAGTGGCAGCTATGCATGCTCAAACCGAACACCCCCTGCACCATGTTTCACAGATAAGACGGTATGCTGTAAATCTTGGGCAGATCCTTTTTTCTCCAAACTTTCCTCTTGCAATCACTCTGGTAGATGATAATATTCATCTGATAATATTCATCTTATCTGTCCACAAGATCCTTTTCCAGACCTCTGCAGGCTTTTTCTTTACTTTTTAGCAAACTTTAACCTGACCATCCTTTTTGAGGGTAACTAGTGGTTTGCACCTTGCAGTGAAGTGTCTGTAGCTTGGCTGGTGACGATCTGGTCGCTCTCAGCCCGCTCCATTTAAACAACTTTGAATGACTTCCAAAAGACGAGCGCTAACATGACTTGAAAGTCTGGCAACGTGAGACTACACGTTGTACAGATGCAATGTGATATGTATCAATTCCATTACCATTACAGAATGCCTATACTGAAACTGAGGGACATGATGAGTGTATAGCCTCTGAAAAAGAAAGAGAGAAAAAAAGTGACCTTCACAATTTGAGAGGACACAAGGCATTCCCCAAAGGCTTCATTTTAATAGTGATCTTCACAAACACATCTGCTTTCATGTACAACGTCAACTCACACAACACCTGTTAAACAGCATAGTAAATTCCATCAAGAACAGGACAATGACCGGACTTTGTTTAAATAGAGACCCTCCCCTGTTGCTGTCACACGAGCATAAACACAACAAAATACATTACATAATTCAGAAAACCTCTGACAACAAGTTAACATTTGTCTTCACTGAACAAAAATAATACAAACTCACGTTTTTGGAATACGCAGGATTGTTGAGAGGAGTTTCTCTTGTGTACGTGTACGACAGATATGTTTCATTACTGCCCCAATCACACAACAACCAATATGAACCACAAATATAAGCTGCACTCAAACCTGCTCTTGATAGTTGCTATTCCCCTTAATTCAATGGTGATCTTTAGGCCTACCTGCTATTTTGGATAAAGTGGGCCTATAAAGGTCTCATCGTTATCAAAGTTTAAGAGTAGAAAAGATATGTTGACACACTACAGTATCATTAACAACTACAGTATATCCTCACACTGAATTGGGGACCAATTGACATGGTGCTTTAAATAATAAATAGATATGAAAAAAGGTCCTAAGGAAATAATACATTTGTGGTTCTTATTGGTTGTTTATCATAGGGGGTCAAGTGATTTTGAGATCATAGGGGATACCACAAACAAGACATTTAAATCTGCTAGACCTTTTGGACACTTGCACATATTCTCCATTTCAATGTAGTAATATCCTCAACAGGAAGCATCTGATTTCCTTCTCTTTCCAGTAGCTAACAACATTCTGCACAAAACAATACATATGGTGAGAGCCACTCAACGCAGAGGTAATATCTGAGAATGTTCCATTAGTCACATTGGAGGGATGCAGATGACATAGGACACATAATCAAATTCTGACACGATGTAGCTGTTCCATTATCATCAACCTATAGTTTGTCTCTTCATCACACATCAATGATTCAGTCATGATCATAATTATTACAGTAGGACTATACCTGTGCATTATAAATATACAGTCATGAGAAAAAGTTAGGACACCCCCCAAAATATTAAGTTATTCTCTTAAAAATATGGACATATCAATATGTTATCTTCTTTCTAACAATGTCTATAGATAAAGGGGATGTAATTGAACAAAAAACTATGAAAATGTAACTTTGTAATCATTTATTTAACGAAAAATTAACAATAATGCCAATTCCTACTGAGGAAAAAGTTAGGACACCCTATGCCCTAATAGCTAGTATTGCCCCCCTTGGCTGAAATAACCTCAATTAGACGTTTCTTATAACTGTCTACAGGTCTCTGACATCAATTGGGAGAAAGTTTTTCCCACTCCTCCTTGCAGAATTCTTTCAGCTGTGTGATGTTCGAGGGGTGTCTTGCATGCACAGCCAGTTTCAAATCAATCCACAGCATCTCAATAAGATTAAGATCCGGGCTTTGACTTGACCATTCCAGAACTCTCAATTTATTTTTCTTGAGCCATTCCTTGGTAGATTTACTGAAATGTTTTGGGTCATTGTCATGTTGCATGGTCCACATCTGCTTCAGCTTCAACTTTCGAACAGATGGTCTCACATTTTCCTCAAGCACCCTCTGATACAATACAAAATTCATAGTGGATTCTATGATGGTGAGCTGACCAGGCCCTGCTGCAGAAAAGCAGCCCCAAACCATGACATTTCCACCCCCATGCTTCACAGTTGGTATGAGGTTCTTGTTCTCAAATGCTGTCTTGGTTTTGCGCCAAACATGTCTACTCTTACTGTGCCCAAATAGTTCAACTTTGGATTCATCTGTCCAAAGCACATTGTTCCAGAAGTTCTGGTCTTTCTCTAGGTGTTCTCTGGCAAACTTTAGTCTTGCCCTGATGTTTTTTTTTGACAGCAGGGGTTTCCTCCTTGCACACCTCCCATGTAATGCAAACTTGTTCAGTCTCTTTCTTATGGTGGATGCATGTACTTTGACATCAATTGTGGCAAGAGATACCTGTAGGTCTCGTGATGACATTCTGGGATTGTTGGAGACTTCTTTAAGTATCTTTCGGTCAGCTCTTATGCTGAACTTGCTTGGGCGGCCTGACCTGGCCATGTTGGTGGTGGTTTTAAATGTTCTCCACTTGTAAATTATTTTCCGGACAGTGGAATGGCCAATTTCGAATAGTTTGGAGATCTTTTTATATCCCTTCCCAGACTCATATGCATCTACAATTTTTCTTCTGAAGGCCTCAGAGAGCTCTTTTGATCTCGCCATGGTGATGCAACTCACTTCAACAATCAAGAGCAAACCAAACTAAATATCTGAGGCTTAAATAGGACAGGCTCCTCCAAAATCCTCTGTAACGATGTTCTAATCATTTTCACCTGATGTGGTGCTCTTTATTATAATTTTAGGCATTTTAAGTGGAACTAAATGTGGGGGTGTCCTAACTTTTTCCTCACAAGAAGATTGCATTTCTATTAATTACATTTTACCAATCATTTTTTAAATAATTTGTTTCAGTTGTATTTGTTTAGTTATATTACCTCAATTTTTCAATATTGTTCAAATGAATATCAAATGTCCATATGTTTGAATATGTTGAAGAAGACAAAGGTTTTCATAGGGTGTCCTAATTTTTTCTCATGACTGTATATTTAAATGTAAGTTATATTTCTGTTTACAAATACAAGGGTTGAGGGGTCTTATGTTCCCTAAAATGAAACCTGAAACACACACAGTCACCTTTTACAGCTAGATCCTCTGGCATCACTGGAGCGGGACTGTTACTCAACAAAAACACTTCAAAAGAGGGTGGAGCATAGAGGCTACGGTACGGCTCACGACAACACTTCACAACATGGCTCCTAGAGGGATGGGAGGGTTGCAGTTGGGGTCCATGCAGAGATGTACAGTAGAGAAGCCTTGGGATTTATGTGGTTCACAATGGAGACGTGAGCTGATTTACTCGTCAAATCTTCCCTCTAGAATGCTTTCGAACGAGAACGGGATGAACTTGAAGCCCTGCCCAGTGTAGAACTTATTCTGGAACTCCACCCTAAAAGCAGAGAAGAGAGGAAAACATATTGTGTCAGTGAGATTTGAGACAAGGCATATTGAATTGATTTAATTGATGCTTATTCCACAATTTCCTGAACACGAGTCGAAAAGCCTCAAATAAACGTCCATGTCTTTAAGTGGAATGTGCAGGGGAAATCCAAGTGGAACTCTTTGACTTCCATATTTAGGAATCTATACCCCCATTACCCTAATTTGAAGCTTTAACAAGCAACATGTTCCACAGTAACAAGGCCAGATGCCTTTTTAACTCCTGGAACCAACACACACACGCGCGCACGCACACACTCACACACGCACACACGCACACACGCACACACGCACACACACACACACACACACACACACACACCCATGCAGATTAAGATATCGGATAGAAACAAGTAAAACTAGACCCTTTGGTCTTGCCAGTCCCACTCCCTCTCAGTGTGTCTAATACTGCTTGACTTATCCTTTGACTGTGCTTTGAGTTTCTACCAACAGCACCAATGCAATAATATTGATGACTTGGTCATCACTGCATAATCAGCTGAGGTATTAAAGCAGATTGTTTAGTATTGAGGCCACAGCAGAAAGAGGCAATCCAATGGTTGCAGGGGTGGGAGCAGCTGTGTCCGTAGTACCCCTTCTTGCCAGCAGCGGGGAAGAGAGGAGGTGGAGTCAGTACTGTTTTCGAAGACTCCGGCTGTATCTAATTCCATAAAGTGTTTCCCTCCCCTCTGCTCACGTCCACTTCCCTTCACAGACCTGAGGCGACCATGTGACTGTGTGAGCATTAGCTCTGACTAGTGTCCACCTTGTTGTTCTCAATGCAGTAGTCCTGTGAGATCTGACAAGGAGTGTGAACAGGGGCAGAGGGGACCTTTGTGGAATGAAACACGGCCTCAGAGGAGAGGAGGATGTGTCCAAATATGGCTGAAATAACTGCAGCCCCCCAAAGCAAGACGACCCTTCAAGCACACTTCTCGTATCTTATTCTCATCTGCAGTGGAACTGTAATCCATCATATATATATATACATGAGAGTCGATGTACTGTACAGTTTCACATTCCATAGATTGAAGAGAGAGAATCTTGGACGTTTGTGATATAGTTCATATGACACCATGGGCGGAAATATCAATGGCATCAATGTCTCTATTTCTGTCTGCATCATCTATACTGTATGAACAACGTCTTTGTCATAACTGTCTACTAATGGTATACCCAGAAGCTGCTGAAATAACGGGCTCGCTTCATTACACTGCCTATGTATCAGGGGCACCACCAAAAGGCAGAGAACATCATCAAAAACCCATTCCACCCAGCTCACCACCTCTTCAAAATCCTGCCCTCTGGCAGACACTTCAAAATCACTGGATGGTGGGACTGACCGCCTCAATCACAGCTTCATTCCCAAAGCCATACAGACACCAAACTCCCATCACTCCCTGCACTCTCCACTCGTACACTCATTGTACATCATGTTGTATTGTATTGTGTTGTGTTGTCTCGTCTTTCATGGATGTGTATGTCAGGGAATGTGAAGCTCCCCACCTTACTGTACTGAAAACAAATTCCACCAAACTCTGTTTCATGGCAGTAAAAGGATCTTGTATCTTGTATGGTGTACCACTGACCACCCTTCCACAAGGACTCAATTCTGCACACACATATCACATCTAACCTCCCTTCACTGAATGATGTAGAACTCAATGTTTTCACTTTTCAAAACACTGAGTTGACGAGGGCTGAGATGAGGAACATCAGAAAAACAGGGCCAGGCTCTGGTCTAGTCATTCTCTCAGATCTCTATCTGTTATCAGAAAAACAAAGAGTGGATTCCCAATCCCCACTCCTCTCCTGCCTCAGCTGACAGACGAACGAGGGAAGCACTGGAGCACAGAGGAATGTCCCACCGTCACTGCAAATATTTAGCCACAGAGTTGAGACCGCAAGAGGAGAGGCACTGGAAAAAAACAAGGCATTTCCTCTCATCCACACAGCCCCAGGATAGAAAAGACACTGCAGACTGACGCACACTGCAGTTGATTTACTCTGGGATGTGTGTGTGTTTCCAAGGGCAACTTGTCAGCATGTGTGTGTGAACGCCGGAGCTAAGGTCATGAGTTAAATGACTTTGCACGTTATTTCTACCACAATTTTAGAATTTTGTGTTTAGAAAGGTCGAGTTCTGATTGTAACCAATTCAAGTGTATGACATTATTCAATGACAATAGTAAGAATATCAAAGTGCTGTATTCTATTGAGGTCACTAAACATGAATCCCTTCCATTCAAACATTTGAGAAGAAAAACACTACACATTGAGCACATTCAGTCAGCAATCTCTCTATGAGGTGGCCTATCCCCCCTGAGGCCATTCTAGTTAATCTTGACGGAAAAAAAGAGTGATGTTTGGGAGAGAGAGAGCGGTACGGTACAGCACCAGTCAAACACAGACACACTGCATACGGCCGGAGGAGGAGGCATAACACATTAGTCTCATACTTCTGTCCAACAAAAACACACACACACACACACACACACACACACACACACACACACACACACACACACACACACACACACACACACACACACACACACACACTCACTCTCTCCTTCATTTCATTTCAGACATATGATGTCAGCCTGGTCATTAGTATTTAACAGCTGGTACCAGACAAGAAGGATTTAAGAAAATAAACCTGGCTCTTTACTAAACATGCCAAAAGACCTGTACCAAGAAGTAGAATGCTAACAGATTATTTTTTAGTTTCACAACTCTACAGGATAGCCCCTTTTTGGTTACATTGTGCAGAGTTGTTTTTCTGTATGACCTCTCTGGAATACTCAGGGAGGAGAATGTCTTGAAAAGTACAGAGACAACCCTGGACAGTAAGATGGACTATGGCAGCTCTGATCTGGATCATCTGTCAGTGACAACTCTGTTCAGGCGCTGGTCTGCCTCCCTGGGCCTTGCCAATCACATTCCATACTTCACTTCACCTAACAACCAAGCATGCTCTTGAATGTGTTTACACAAACGTGGCAGAACAGACCCATAGAGATCAGGAGTACAGTTGGTACCAGGTACTGATGTGAACAGAAGATATCTGGGGTTACCCAGAGCTATACTGTATGCAGGGTTGCAGGGTTTGGCAAACGGTCCAACACGTTTATGTAACCGAGGTGATTTGTCACAGTCTTGTGACATGCAGATAACCTGGGTCCAATCCAGTGTACCACATTTGTACTGTGACTCGTATATTTGTCTGATTCTTTGTTATCTCATTTGGGTTCCCGTTTTTTGTGTGCATTGTGGAATCCCTGGGATAGAGCATCTTCCCTCGTATTGGTTTGTGCGTTTGTTTGTGTGTATGTGCATGTACATGTGTGTGAGTGTGTGAGCCTCACCAGTGCAGACGGAGTGCATGCAAGAAGGCAGATAGGCCCTCCATGATGAGCAGGATGCACACAGTGAGCATGGCGAAGGCAGAGAAGATGATTGTCAGGCCGAAGAACCCGGCTCCACTCCTGGAGGACAGACCGAGGTGCATCACCATGGTCCACAGCACCTCCGACAGCTCTGTAGAGAGAGATGGAGAGATAGAGCAAGGCCAGGGGAGAACGAGAAAGGGGGATAGGGAAAGACATAAAGAGATGGGGAGAGAGTGAGATAATCATAATTCCTGTGAGCCACAGTGACCACTTGCAGGGTTGAGCAAGGTGTTAGAAAGTGAGGTTCCCCTCCCCACACAACATCGTAACATTTTGGTGTTTTAGCTAGGGCTTGAACCTTGCAAATGTGTGAATTTCTGATGGACCCCAACAGGTATGAGTTATCGAGGGGAGGGTGTGGACAGTATGTGAGAGACTACATCTACATGCATGCATAAAATGGGTTGTCATGAGTGTATGTGTTAGGGTTAGGGTTAACATTGGTATGTTTGTACACTTACGTGCATGGGCCAGACTGAGGGCCCACAGGCGAAGGTAGGAGGCAGTATTGGAGATGCAGCCCAGGCAGTACTCAATGGTATGGATGGCCTGGTGAACCGCCACATCCCCAAAGTCAAACTGCAGAGAGAAGAGAGACATGAGGGATACAGCAATAGTGACAGCAGTTTCCTTGTTTAAAAATCCTATGGTCACCAGTTAGAAATCTTGTAACATCACCCTAAGGCACTGAAACGCAATCAAGCTATCTTCAAATGTGATTATGTTACTATCCAGAACTGACATTTAATTTAATTTTAGAGATAAATGCAAGTATCAGCTATGGCAAGAAATAACATTGAGTCCAATGCTAATCACCAAACGATAATCATTAAGAATTCTAACTTGAAATGTGGCCAATCACAATAGTCCACAGGCGGTGGAGTGTGTTGTTAGCGTAGGAAATTACCAGTGATGGAAATCACATAACAGGCTCCTATTCTCCCTTCTGACCCTTCGTTGACCTTAGCGATAATCAGTCAAAACAACGTTTTGTTTTTTTCTACAAGGTCACAACATGAGCCTTGTGAGCCACACCGTGTATACCTTTCTACCGTAGAGTGAAAAACACAATCAATCGCTTTGTGTCGTACTTGTTCAGTTTAGCTTGGCATAGGCCACGCTTCCTCTTTCCATCCTTCTCTTTTGTCCTTCAATCCATGCACAGTTCACGGAAAAGCTGGCTGTAACACTCATTGTTCCCAATGAAAGGCTTCCTACATGATTTTGCTAATGAAAACACAACTACATGACCTACATGTTGTAAATGGCAAATATGAGGAGCTGAGATGCTCCAGTTATGCTTTCATCCAATTTCTGATATCAATACCCAAACATTCCAGCATTGCCAAATCATGTCATTTTGAAACCTTGACATACATAGGGATAGCTGGGGATTGGTGACAAGGTGTGGCAAGGTCCGGAACAATTAGTTGATATCCAGAGTGGCTACTGTATGTTGTTTCAGTTAATGTATTGTTAATGTTTCAGTTAATTAAACTGAATTGAATCAAAATCGGTTTTGATTAACTGAGATGTTGGCTCAGTACACTGGGTTGTGAGGTAACTGATCCAAGTCAGTGGTTAAAGAAACTTTGAATGACCTCTTGGTGAGAACACTCACCAAGAGGTCATACACGCACGCACGCACGCACGCACGCACGCACGCACGCACGCACGCACGCACGCACGCACGCACACACACACACACACACACACACTGGATTACTGTAGCACAGATGGACAGGCAGAATTAACAGCCTCAAATCATGCTGGGATCCCTCTCTCTCTCTTACCGGTTCTTCCTCCGCATGCTTTAAAGTAACAAAAGGTCAAGGGTTAGTGGTAGGGTTCAGAAAGCAATATGTTAGTCATGTTGTGACAACCATGATGGGTAAAAAACTGGTGCTTAGAAATGTACAACATGGGTTTCTTTTAATGGAATATCACATTCCATTGAACAATACAAATTATGTTTCACTTACAGTAGCTAACAGCTAATTCGGTGGGTTTCCAGACCTTATATGAGAAATGATCAAGACACTCTTATAGGATTCCAAACAAAACCCTTGTACCAAGATTGATTATGTCGTATTACATGAAAAACCCCAGCCCTCAAACTTTAAAAAAAACAGGTGATATTTTCCGAAATTCCATTCCCTGCTGTAAGGACTCACTGAAACTGGTTCTCATGCAAAAACACCTCACTGTTTATGTTTCTGAACCCACTGTGAAATGGAAAATCCATCTCTTATCTCTCCTTATCATTCCCGCCCTCCCACCGACCCTTGTTTGTACCCACATTATCTCTTACTCTTTACTGAGGAACAAGAATGCTGTCTGATAGTGAATGGAGCTACACAGTGTGGGGATATGAATGGGTTACATGTGATCAGACAGGTTATAACAGCTTGTTGCTTGTGTATAAGGAAGGTATGAAGGAAAAGAGTGTGTAAGTCTGCACAATGGACTCTAATGCAGTTTGCAGATGGCACTTACTGTAGTTCTATGCTCTCAAAATAGTTAGCATAACATAACTCTGAATTTCCATATGTTCTACAAACAATATGAGGTGTTTACATTTGAGAGCAGATAACATGATACAGGTTAGGGTTAGGGTAATGGGATGAGGTATTTTATAATGAATAATGAGATATTTAAGAATTAAAAAGTTGTGAAATGTCATGCATTGAGACGCAATGTATTTTAATGAGAGAAGGATGCAATCTTTTCTGAATGTGAAAAGACATCCGATATTGATACTCGATATAGGCTGAGAAAATGGAGGAGGGATGATCTTTCTAGCTGAAACACTGTACATTTCAGAGCCAAAATGGCAAAAAGATCCAAGACAATCATGACACTTCCTCCATTAACTCCTGGCTCACCTCATCACCGTCCTCAGAGTGCTGGGAGAGCTGGTCGTGCTCGATGATGCCAGCCTCGTCCTCCGTGGGCCCGTTTCCCACCCGCACCCCTCCGAATTTCTGCGTGCCCTGTTGGGTGAGTCCGGAGCATGATGAGGACACTCCTGTTTGCTCTAAAGATTGCTCTAGATTCTCAGCAGGGCTTTCTTCCCTCTTCTGTGACTAGATACAAAAGCCACAAGAGCTGTGTCTGGCTTAAAGCACGCCTTGGGTTCTGTGGTTTTGTTTGGCACTTAGTGGGCACCCAACAAGAAAAAGGTATAGGATTTTTGAAAGGAAACTAAAACTAAATGAAACTAAATACTTGTTTGGGTGCCCTAATATGCCAAACCAAAACGAACCCTGAGTAAAATCACAAAATATATCTATTGTTTTGCATGCAATTTAATATGTGTAATAGTATGTATATTTGTTTTATCTGAATATGGCAAAGTAAAATTTTTTTTTTACTTCACAGCTTTTCCAAGGCATGCTTTAAGCATCATTTTATGGCACAACACAACAAAGCACAACTGTACAGAATATAATATACAAATGAAATAATGACATCATGTACGTAAAAGAAAAAAAGGACAATGGTTATTAAAAAAGGGTAAAAGAGGTTATAAAAAAAGTTATTAAGGTAACAAAAGGTTAGGTTGGATCAGATGAACATACCAGGTGTTTTTTCCACAGGTGCTGACGCCGAAGCACCATTGTTTTCACAATCAGCATACAGGGAACACATGCAAGGGCAATCAGCACCAACAAAATCTGGATCCCCATCTACAGATTCAAACAGAAAGAGGTTAACAACACATAGCAAATGTGTAGCCTAAGCCACAAATGCTAACTCAATCTCCAGACCCTGGTTGCAGGGCAGGTAAGAAGGAGGGACCAGAGAGAGCAGAGGGGGAGTGGGAGGGGGAGGGGGAGGGGGAGGGGGATCACACCTGTCCCCGGTACAGGGGCTTGTTGGTAGGGTCGCTGTAGTTGAAGAGGCACATATTGATGAAAGCGATGAGGAGACTGGGTGCATCTTTCGAGGTGATGGCATCGTATGCTGTCCACTTGTAGAAGACCAGGAGGATGAGATAGCCGAAAAGACTGGACATGAAGACGATCTCCGGGATGAAGCCCAATAAGATGTTCAGGGGTTTCTTGAAGTACCTGGAATATAATGACAAAGGAAATGCTATGATAATTGTAGAGCATAATACTGTATTAAACAGTATTACAGCAGTACAATCCAAGGTCCCTTTTATGTCAAAAGGGCTATGACTTATTTCTCCTTATTTTAAAAAGTAGTTGCAGGTGTTTGATTGAATATCAACCTAGGCTGTGGTACCTACAGGTGGTTAAACAGACTGAGAGACACTCCAAACAGCATGTGGATCACCCCCAGGATCACAGACATCTTCATCTTGAACGAGTTGAGGAAGGTCAGCTTGTTGGTGGCAATATTCCAGATCTACACGGACAAAGAAGAAGACCCATAGAGTACATTAGAGGGTTCAGATCAAGACATCTTATTAGGTCACTGTATAGTTCTACTTACCGGGTCAATACCCAGTGGATAAGGTCCATTAAAGACCCCTGGAACCGCTGGGTCCAACTGCAACACTTTGTTTGCGTCAAGGGTGTCAAATCTAGGCAGAGTGTAGAAAGTTGTTTTCCTTAAGCCATGTACAGTAGTATTTGGTGTTCATAAACTATTCGTTGAGTGTTGCTATCATAGATTGCCACATTGCCACATACATGTATTTGAAAGTAATGCTGTTTAGTGAAAATGAACAATCACATTGATGGATCAATTGCATACATGTTTGAGACACAGTCCACACATGTAGATTGGTTGGTGTTGCTGGATTTATAGGTTGGAGCTATGTATGGCTGTATTGAGTAATGGATTACTTACGTCCAGTTGCCTCCTTTGGGCCCAAACATAGGTCTGACGCTCCAGCTGGAGCCAAACATGTTGAGGGATTTGGAGAAGCAGTCATTGTAGATGATCCCAGTGTAGACAGAAAAGAGTCCCATTAACAATATAATGTAGCGTCCGGCAAACACCATGTTGAACATCTACAGAGCGAGGGGAAAGAGGACACTAGTATGAGAATCACTGTATTTTTATACATGTTTATTCACGTTAAAGGGGCAATCTGGGATTGGAACATCCATTTTTGGGCTTTTAAATGATCATAAATGTGATTTGCAAACAAACACCATATAGCTTCAAAACAGGGTTAACACTATAATTTTCATCTCATGGATGGTCAGTTATTGCATCCATAGCTCTGTCTATGAAATTGAGAGTGGGTACATTTCTCTAGTCCCATTCCTCAGCTGTTTACCAAAAAAGGGGTGGGGAGCCCGCTTTGTTTTGTTTGAATCCCAGATTGCCTCTTTAAACAAGAACTAACAGGAAAGGGATGTGCTCTATTGAAACCAATGCAAAAACCCTGGTAAAGATTGACTTGTAGATTTAAAACTGCTACACACCTACGCACCAAAACGACCACATTCTATATGGGATACTCTGCAGAACGGTGCTAGGGGGTTATCATTATCGTCTGCCCTGATATTAAAAGAAACAACCGCTTGTTAGCAACCCGCACTACAGTAGTTGTCTATGGTAGAACGTTCAGCCAGTTCAGTGGTGAATCATGCATATTGTCTTTTTCTCACCTGACAGAGGATGTCTAGTCTGCACAAGTTCTATCAACAACACGTCATATAGAGGGTTCGTTGCTATGGAAAGTACAGTAAAAACTACAACTTTCCCAAAATGTAGTATTGTGGAAGGTAGTTTACCAAAGACAGTCCACATTGTCATCGACCCTTAAGGAAGACCATACCTCATTGTCACTCTTCTGGGAGAGGATTCGGCTCTCTCTGATGACCAGGTAGAGGGCAGCACAGGTCATCAGCACTCCATGGCCCATGTCACCAAACATGACGGCAAATAGGAAAGGGAAGGTGATGATGGTGTATGGAGCTGCAGGGGGAACACATGGTAAGATACAGTGAAACACAAAGTACAACACAACAACATGGGGAAGAAGGAAAACAATGAAGAGACAGACACAGTAACACGGAGAGAGAGAGAGAGAGAGAGAGAGAGATAACAACATAGAAGAAGACACAATAATACATTAAAAGGGAAACAACAATGCAGGAAGACACAACAGCAGCATAGACAAGGCACAACAACACAAGGTCAGACACATGTACACATACGGAAGGAAAATACAAACAAGTGTCCAATGAGAACAAAACTCGGAAGCTTGGTGTCCAGCTTCATTTGGGGGGGGGGGGGGGGGGGGTTAGGGTTAGGGTTATGCTCCCTGCATATAAAAAAAACCAAGAAGTATACCGGAAAAGCCTGAACGCAATATCGCAATTTCTGACTCGGTGAGGAACATATTGCCTACTGTACTTACTGTATATGGCTACTTTTACAGGTACTGTTCACAACACTTTAAATTAGATTGTGACTAAATCATAGGAATGACTTGACTGAATCGACTATGCCACCATGGGCAAAACACTTCATAATGCCACCATGCTCAGTTACAGCATAGTAATAGCTCATGCATTGAAGCAGTAGTGGTTGTGTATGTGTGGTCTATCTATTTGTCTTTAATGGTGTGGACTTGTAAATCACCTGGGTTAATCTCCCGGTAGTTTCCAATACCATAGGCATCCACGATATTCTGGAATCCGGAGGTGAATTTATTAGTCTTATTGAAGGTGGGCGGAGTTTGTTTGGTCTGCATTCTGTTGAGAATGGAGGGCACCGTGGAGCCACTCCTTTCCTGTAAAACAGATCGTGGTTCTTCATGTGAATCTTTCAAATATATTTACCTGGCAAGTAATAGTTCATGACAGCAAGAGCCTACAGTCAATACACATTTTTATTTTCTTTCTAGTAGTATTTATTAATATTTTTAAGACAATTTACATAAAACTGGTGCTAACAGCTATCCATAAAAAGTACCCATGCCACTCCAGTACGTTCAATTCATTTCCACACATACACAGGGTCCCCTAATGTGTGTTGTAATCAAGGAAGGCCTGGCAGGTTACAAATGGACAGATAACTGAGGCAGGATATTACTAAAACAAATGAGTAATGACAATAACAGAAGAAGCTGACAGTAGTTCAGTTTGGCTGACCCCAAGACTGGGCAGTGACTTTGTTGTGTTTGGCAACATGCTAATATGACTTCAGCGTTTGCCTATTCCTGTTATTTCAATGAGCAGTTAATAGGAAAGTGGTGACGACAGTCTTGCAACACAGAATGCATAATGACATGACTCACAACATCTTGATACCTATTCTCCCATTGTATGTATAATTCAGCATTAACAGCATGAAACACCAAATAACAACAAGTTCAGTAAAAAATGTAAAGCGCTTGGATGGTAATGGGGTGACTCACCGTTCCTCTACGCAGGGCGAACTGGATAGAGTCTAGGTCTGAGACGGGGCACCACACCTCAGCGATCAGACACTTCTGGGTGACGTCGATGTTGCAGAGGTTGAGGGTGTGGTAGATAGCCTTCATCTTCCTCACCTTGATGAACCACACCCGCATGGTCTTGGCTGCAGCCTGCAGGACCCGCTGTCTGTGGTCCTCTGTTTGGTTCAGCACCTGCAAGAGACATGGGTATGAGTTCCAGGTAGCTCAGTGACTTGAAGTACGATGACTCTGCCTAAGCCCTACCGGATTATCTGCTCTTCTTAGGACTGCTCAACATGGGCAACATACAGTGCAGTACTTAAATTATACTATACAGTGCAGTACTTAAAATATATCATCAGAAAAGATGGAGAACGGTAATTCCACTGGGGGGCAGGGTTAGAGGAGGACAGAGGAACAGTAGCATTCCTTTCAAGCAGAACTACAGTTTTTTCCAGGCTTAATAAGGGCAAGGTTCTGGGAGCATTGTCTTGAGTACTGTAAAAGACCTCAACAGATTAGTGCAGAGATATTGCAGTTATGTACACCCACACTGAGAACGTTGTGTGACTTAAACCACATCCTATCAAAAATATTCAAGGAAATAGCAACTTGAGAGCATACATTCTGCTCGTGCTTTCAGGACAAATGTAGGATTGACATTGAATATCTTGCTGATTAGCATGCAACACTGTTACACACCAAACACAAAGCCCTATTTCAGGCCTGAGAACTGAACCTGGGTATCAAGAGAGGCGGGGTGGCTATGAGCAAACATTAGTGTAAGGTTACAAAGAGAGCTGTTCAAGGCCCAGCTTTTGAAAATAATGAGTAGGGGCATTGCTTATTCCAAGGAAGTTTGTCATGTGTATATACATTTACATTTAAGTCATGTAGAAGACGCTTTTATCCAAAGCGACTTATAATAAGTACATTTGTCTAAGTAAGTGAATCAACTACACAACAGTCATTGTAAGTAAAACCTTTGATAAGGTGACATAAAAAAATACTATTGACTCCCACCTGAACTTTAGAAGGAATACTTTCCATAGACATGTTTCAGATCTAGACCCTGGTAATTGTAATATGCAGTCAGCTGATTACTTTGGTGACATACTTTACATATTACATCTCTGTGAAGTGTTGCATACCATTTGGAGGTCGTCAATACGGGTGTTGACCCCCGCTGCCATCTCCTTCCTCTCCTGGGGGGTCTCGGGGCAGGGATACAGAGAGGCACGGAATCTAGAACACAAACAGTATGCATATAGAGTCATGTTTTTCACATACAATCATGAAATCTCTTACATGTGCTTGTATGTTTGGGTCCTACTGCTGGTGGTCCTACTGCTGGTGGTCCTACTGCTGAAGCTAAGTGCTCCTTCGTTCTTACATGTAGCAGTTAGGGATGAGTGCACCGAAAGTGAATCATTCATATATACATAGTATATGCAAAATTGTAACAAAGACTTAATTGTCCACAAATGTTTTTAACTGACATTATGCCGAGTGAACATTTACTGCTTAACCCACAGGTCATTGGCTGGTGATGGCAACATACCCCTCGCAGATCTTCTTCACCCTGTTCTTCAGTTGATCTCCTTGGAAGAAGATGATGAAGACAGATTTGTGGACTTGGTCTCCCTGTAAGAGACAGTAAACATTGTTAACAATCTAACAATGATTGTCTGGTGATTGTCATGATGTCATGATTGTCATCACAAAATGATGCACAGCCTTGAGCAATAAGTTAGAGCTATCATATTGTAAACAAAACACAAACACTGTTTCCCTGAAAATAGATAATATTGTATAACAATTCAACTTGATTCAACAAATTATACATTTGCAATGTTGACTATCTACTCTAGAACGTGTCTGATTGGTCCAAATTACATTACAGTGATCACAAGATTTTTTTTTTTACAGTTGACACTTGCCAAACTTGATTGCCCCAGTCTCTCATACCCCTCCTGTGGCCGACAATATTTATGAGCAATATTGCCTCAAACTCCCAATGTATTATAGCCTTTGGTGGTCGTGTAAATATCAAGCTGGTGACACTGACCGTGGTGGGGTCCTCAAGCGGGTCCTCGATTTCCGCCTGACGTAAAAAGACGTTACCGCGACACACCCTCCACAGCATCCTCTCAAAGGTAGGGATCCTCTCCCGACTGATCACCCCGGCAACAAACCTGCACAGCCAATGAAAATAGTTTAATGCTTAGTGTTTTGCCCTTCAATTTTACTGTACATGAGTACACTAACTGTAAACACTAACTGTACGGAAATTGTGATAAGTAGGAATAATTCAATGGCTTTATTGATTCAAATATATATATAATTTAAATGCATAAATACAGATTTTTTTTATGACAGACTTTTTTAGGGCCTTTCCTTAGAGGTGGAAACACAGAAGTCTGAGGCTTTGGGCCAAACACCAGTGCCAAAAGTGACCGTGAAAAAGCGCCATTAGTACATCCATGACTAATAGATTCAACGTCCAGGATCGTGAACAGGGCAATTAAACATTTGCGATAGACGACCTAGTGGTTCGGGACCTATATGCCTTGAGGTCATGGAGCGTGTTACTGTTCCTGGTATCTGTGTGTGTGTGTGTGTGTGTGTGTGTGTGTGTGTGTGTGTGTGTGTGTGTGTGTGTGTGTGTGTGTGTGTGTGTGTGTGTGTGCGCGCGCGCGCATGCACCAGCGTCATACCCTGCCATTGTGCTGGAACACACATAGAACCAACACTGCCAAACATTGATCATTGCCTTGCACAATGTTCACTGAGTGAGATCTGTATTGAGTGGTCCAAGGTTTTTCAATATGCCACTTGTCATCCGCTTATTTTCAAATTGCCTGCCTATGCCTGTGGGCCAAAAAGACTCCCAAATGGGAACATTGTGTGTGACGGTAGGAACTGTACATTTGGTTGCATTCCAAGTACAGCTCAAGTACTGACGAAGTATGGACGCAGGACCTTGGAGTTCTATGTTGTTGGTGCCACTGCAGCTCATTCATCACAGAATTCATTCTGGTTTTCTGGGGATTTACCTATTGATTTATCATCTTTCTGCAAATGACTATGTTTTATTCAATGGTGGTGTGTTACATCTGTACTGTATGCCATGTTTTATATCAGTATTTTGAAACTCCTGGCTGCACAAAGATTGTACCTACTGGGGCAATAAAGTGATTGAATTTAATTAATTGACCAATATATCTATCTATCAGTCTATCTGTCCGTCCATCTGTCCATCTGTTGACATGTTATGTTTTTTGTGGCATAAAAGTGTGCTATAGCTCACCCCAGTCTGAGCGGAGCCCCCCTGCCCCCCTCATTGCCCTCCATCAAGGCTGACGACTCCTCCAGCAGGTTGGGGTCCTCCATCTGTTGAGGATGAAGGTGATGATGATGATGATGCGAATACAATTGTAAAATTGAGATTAGATCCACACGTACCTTGGCTGTAGTCGATTCACCAAGATATTTAGTTCTCTTACTTAGATACTTGATCGGCATATTTTGTTTTGTTTGAATCGTAATAAGGTCCCATTTATTAAGAAAATATGTCTGCAAAACCTTAAAACACACCAATTCACTCCAATCACACTAGTATGGCTCGTATGTCTACTTTAAATTTGTGAAAAGTAACTTTTTGCACTGTAATCCACATTCATTCAATGTTGATGAAAGAGGTTTGGAAAGAGGTTAACCATTATAAATGAATGGGAAGAGGCCTGGGGGAAAGGAGGCACCTGACCTCGTCAAAGAACTGCTGGGTGCGGCGCAGGATGTGTTTGAGCTCCGTCAGCTCCAGGAAGTTCTTCTTCAGGGCTTCCTGGTTGGTGTTGATCTCCTTCAGCTCATTCTCCAGCTTCTCAAACGTGGCCTGTCAATCAAGGAGGATAACCAATAAGAGCCCTGAATTGGTTTGGGCATTGCTAGAGGATGTACTGTAAGACAACAAGATATTCATGACCTGCAGACAGTCATTGGTATTGGTTTAGAGCAGTTTTTTATGTCAGGGAAAACATTAAAATCTTCCTGTAATTGCATCATTCCTGCCTTCCACCATTACTACAACTCTGCCTGACAAGTCACTGGACTTCACTGTAATCACTGATCTTATACAATTAGATGGGTGAAAGAAATGGTTCCATTACAATCACGTTAGATCAGTGACTATTTTGAGGTTTGATAGAAAGATGCAATTTTAAGTATTCAAACTGAGGCCTTGAGCTAAGGGATCCCTGGTGATGTTTAGTATTTCTCTAATATATCAAACAGAAATGGATACCTCCAAGTCAATCATGTCCCTGGGGAATGGGACCTCTGGGTTTTCTCCTGTATCCACTGTTGGGATGCTGGCTTTCTTGATCTCCTTTTCCACAAACCCTGAAAGGAAAAATACAGGTTACTGGCTTATACAGGTATGGGTCTTGGCATAGTATTATCAGTGATACATATACACTCACCGTACACTTTATTAGGAACACTATACTAATACTGGGTAGGGCCTCCCTTTGCTCTCAAAACAACCTCAATTCTTCGTGGCATTGATTGGAAACATTCCTTTGAGATTGATTGATGTTAGAAACATTCCTTTGAGATTCTGGTCCATGATTACATGATTGCATCACACAATTCCTGCAGATTTTTCAAGTGCACTTTCAAGCTGTAAATCTCCCGTTCTACCACGAACCCAAAGGTGTTCTATTGGATTCAGATCCGGTGACTGGGAAGGTCACTGAAGAACACTGAACTCATTGTCATGTTGATGAAACCAGTTTGAGACGACTTTTGCTTTGTGACATGGTGCATTATCATGCTGGAAGGAGCCATTAGAAGATGGGTAAATTGTGGCCATGAAGGGATGCACATGGTCAGCAACAATATGGCTCAAATAGGCTGTGGCATTCAAGCGATGATTGATTGGTATTAACGTGCCCAAAGTGTGCCAAGAAAACATTCCCCACACCATTACACCACCTCCACGAGAGAAGGTGTACAGGTGTTCCTAATAAAGTGTTTGGTGAGTGTACTTAAACCATGCTGTATGTACCATTGTGAGATATTTGATGAAATACATCACAATGTGCAGCACTATTGTACATGTGAGATTTGTACTGTGGGTTTCATTTGACAATGGAATTATTTTTGGTAGGATTTATGATCATTTTATCTATACGGTTACACTTTACAATAAGGATCCAATAATAAATGATAATTAACAGCATAGTAAACATGACATAATGGATTTCAAAGCCTTGTACTGTATATGCTTAAAACAAATGGTTTATTACAGTAGTTATTCATGTTGATAAAGGGGTGAATTGTCAAGTTGTCAATTATGTGAAGGGGCACTGTTACTGTATGCTTGAATCACACAGATCGGATGAGTCACTTACTGAGCTTTCTGTCCATCTCCTCACATCTCCTCACTTCATTCACAAACTTCCGCTGGAACACATTCACGTCCGGGTTGAGCTAAAAAGGAGAAAAGAACAGCTATTGCAGTCTAATGTAATAAAACAACACATGTCAAAAACAAGTGTGATTACAACAAAAAGAGAGATTGAGAGGTTTTTAACAGTAGGCCTACATACATCCCTGAACTGGACCATTCCCAGTTCTCCAAGCTCACTGACACAGCAGTAGGCTGCCTCTGACTGGAGGAAGAGCTGGGCAAGGGTCATCTCCTCGCTCCTGAAGAGTTCCCCCATGGTGACCACGTCTCTCACACCCACTCTATGGTCAAAAGAATACCTCGATCACCTGTTTGAGGACAGAATTAGATAGAATAACATGATGTTCTGAAAATACCAAGGACGGTTTCTGCATAGGAAATTGAAAAACATCAATATGTTTGGATAAAATGTATCAATACACAGGACTGCTGCAGTAAGCCTCAATTAGATATAATAAAGTACATAATCAGGTATATATTTGCAGGACATATGGTTAGTAACTGCAGTTGATTCACATGAAAACCAGATATTTTATTTTAATGGCCTACTAGGCACACTTATCAAGTAAAAGCAGTTTTATTCAGTACTTTCTAAGTATAGAACATACTGGCCTGTCACATTTCTATTAAATTCAGTTCAATATTATCCCAGAGGAGGGAATTATAGTAGCTCACCAATGGCAATGAAATACATAGCATATCTAATAGCCTACTGAATATGAGGACATTCTACAGCCAAAGCGGATGTGAGGATTAAACGTTCAATGTAAATCCCTGTGATGAAACGATAAAGCCGCTCTCCCCAGGTAAGCAAAGGGGGCGCGACCAGAACCGCTGCTATAACGACGATGAACATTTCAATTTACAAAAATATTAGTCTACCCTACCAAGCATATATATCAAATGCTTTCAATATTATGTTTATACAGATTGACATAAACTAAAACATGAAAAGCAGAGCGTGAGGTAAGCTACGGAAGCATCTTTCGACGGCCCTGCCGCACTGTCCTTCATTTCTCAAGGACGCCATGATGCTGCTGTTCCGCTTTAGCATCTCTCATGTCAGAGAAATTAGTATGATTACTCACCAAATAGCGACAAAATGTATAAGAAAACAAGACGGATCTATGGTCATTGATATATATATATATATGTATATAATATAATATATAATATAATTTTGGCCTAAATGATTGTAATATAATAAGCCTATATCAAATAGCCTAGACAATTATTCTAATATCACTAGAAATGTTCAATTGTTTTTTATTATGACATAATGTTGGCACCAGTAATCCTTATAAATATAAACGATAGTGGCCAGAAATGCCATATCACCAGCTGGATGGAGCAGGGAGGATAATTTGCAGAATGAGGATGAAACACGACTAAATCGTCCATACAATTGCATTTATATTTGGTACAAATGGTGACATGAGAGTGAGAGGAGACATTAACACAAAGCGATGAAACTATTCATTTATTTACTTACTGTAAATAGAGCCTTCGGAATTTCTCCAGGTCAGCCGAAGCCTCTCTTTCCGCACGGATAAACGTGACGTCACACAAATCATCTAGCCCAGAGAATCCTTCTGTGATGATCATGTGATGAGTGGGATGCTGCGAGGCCTATGCATGATTAGAACACACACGAATACAGTAGGCCTATGTAATGTACCAGTCATGGGTATTAAATATGGACATTTATTATTAGATGGGTTCAATATTAGTTGTGGTCGTTTGATATTTGAATTATGTCCATAGTGATACAGCTACAGTACATGATGAAAATGCATAGCCCATGTGAAAGAAACAATACACTAAAGCATATTGTAAAATATGTGAAATACATGCATGTGTTTCTATATGTTTTGGGGGTTGTTTTGGGTATTTGTGGTTGTTTATGGTAATTCTAAAGATCTAAAGATCTATCTACCAAGATCTACCAGTACGGATTGGGACAGATAAGCTGATTTGGGATCACTGGTTGGGGGCAACTTTCTACCAGGCGTGCCTTGACATACCAGTTGTACAGATCCATTAATGTCATGCTCTTGTTTAGACTGGTTGTTGGGGAAGGAGTGGGAGCCCTATAAATATCACATTTAGTTATTGTGCTTTAATCGAGACATTATTATAAGTAGGTTTATAAAAAGGCAATTAAAATAACAAGCTTGTTATGGGTGTTATTGTACATCATTGCGCCTTAGGGTTGACATGTCAATTAGATAGGAATACAACAGTATGTCATATTTTTATTTTATTTTTTAACTATCTGTGATTAGCTGTGGGATGTTGTAGTAATATTATACTTGAGATGAAGATTGTGTAATCTTCAATATCAAGGATCAAAACACAGTAGGTAAAACATACAGTGCCTTCGGAAAGTATTCAGAGACCATATAAAAACAAAGATATATATTTTTTTTTTTAAATAAATTTTTTAAATTGAGTTTATAACACAACAAAATGTGGAAAAAGTGAAGGGGTCTGAATACTTTCCGAAGGCACTGTATATCTTGTACGGTGCTGTTTGCTTTTATGGATCAGACATTATAATTTGGCTTTTTCAGCATGTTTTAGAAATGGTTTTATGTATGTCATATTATAAGGATATCTCTCTTCTCTGTTCTTCTATCCTCTGCTACACTGGAAACATAAACACTATACCCTATGAACTTTGTGGTACATAGATCTGTTTGGCACATTCTTTTGATACATTGATACATCGAAACAATTCACATACTGTAGCCTACTTATCATAATTCACTCTTTTATTGAAAAGATAATGGTAATCAGTTTGGGTCAGGGTTTCCGTTTATGAGCTTTGTCTTAGTTTGTGGTGGTATAAGATTAATTAGAAAGGGGCTCAATGGATACAGCTGACACATTTGAGTGTCTTGAGGCTTCTTCACATCTCTCGTTTGACGTAGCCTGCCAGGTCGGTCCTCGTGACCCTGTGCTTGAGAGAGTCATAGACCTTCCGTTTGGCACCCTTGCTGATTACTTTGGCACAGATCTGGCTGTGTTTTTCCAGACGGTTGGGGGCAAAGCTCCTGCTGCAGAACTCACACTGCACAAGGTTGGAGTGAGCAGCACTGACAGCCTGCTGGATCCCTCCTCTCATCTCCCACTCTCTGCTCATTTGGTTAATCTCCTGGAGGGAGCTCTCCAACTTCTCCTTCTCCAAGGTCAGGCCAAGGTCACCCTCTCCCTCTCTCGACTCATCTGCTGGACGACTTTCTCCAACTCAGCCCTCAGTTAAGTGTCAACTTTGTTAAACTGCCGGTCGAAGGCCGTTTTCTCTCGGGCCATCCACTGCCTCTCCTTCTCCGGCGTCTTGCCCTCATGTCCCTCACCGATGGCACAGCTCTGCTGCATCTGTTTCTTGGTGAGCTGCCTCCGAGCCTTTGGAGCAAGAGGTGGTTCGCTTGACGGTCTAGCTGGGCAAAAGGATATGGCACCAGGGAGCTAGAAATCCTTGTCACTGCAAGTTTTCCTCACCAGTATAGGTTTCAGATGAACCCGCTGCTGTTGTCTTGGCTGGAGCCCATTGGAAATGGAAGCCATATTGGGCCCACTGTCTGGGTTAGCTATGGTAGGAGCTGAGCTCGCCAGCAACACCTTACTGTTCTTGAGGACAGCTGTCGGCAGCACTGGCAGTCTGGAGGGAGGATGTGGGCTGAGATGAGCCTTCTGCTGAAGTGGGGTTGAAGCAATGATAAGGCTCTGTGCTGAGCTCAGCTGGTTCTCCATGTCCCGGTTCCTCTTTACCATAAACAAGATCACATTGTTTGGCCTCTGGTTCTCCTCCTGCAGGATCTGGTTTTCCTCCAGTAGTTCCTCGTAACTTTTTGGATGGTCCAAGGAAATTCTTTTGATATTACTTTCTGCTGCCTTTAATTGAATGTGCAGGTATGCTTCCAGTTGCCAGCCAGCAAATGGTTCTGAGACTCAATGTTTTCTGAGAAGTTATGACATTCTGGCTCCCATTGTTATATTGTAGTAATGTCACAATGGGCCAAAACATTTTGGGATTTCCAGATTGACAGATATGTGACATACTGGTATTGAAATACCTATGTTTATGCTTGTAGTTTTTTTCCTAGATTTAAAAGTCATACATTTCAACATATACATTCTTTGAAGTCTACACATTACTCTCTCAAATTACAGTATGCAACATTCAATAACTAAACATTAACCAACTAATAATTTAAATCTCTACAACATGCATCTTTCCCATTAAGATGTACCATTCACCAAAATAAGTTACATTATTATTATTATTATTAAGTTACAAATTATGTACAGTTAGAGTATGAGTAACATTTTGTATGATAAGCTGAATTAGGAGCGACTTTATCATGCCTGTAGCCATTTCCATTAATATGATAATAAGAAAAAACACACTAACTTTTCAACAATAAAACTGTAAATGTGTTCGTTTTAGCTGCACAAAGGCCTTTGAAAGAATAAATTGAGCACACCATTCCCAAAGTCTACTGTCATTAAATTAACGGCAAGCATACAGTCACTGTAAATCAGCTGTATCGTCGGTGTTTGAGAGAAGAAAAGCCTCTCAAAAAGTTAGGAATTGTCATTTAGTAATTCTGACATAAACATAATTAGAAAATGCACCATCTAGTGGAAATTCCCAAAACACCAGGAATGCCCAACTGTACATTGATTGATATGACATTTTTTATGACATGATTTTATCTTGAGAATAGAAATCCTTCTTTTCTGTTGTTTTTCGAATTCACCTCTCTCTGTTTTCTCAAGTGGAAGAGTCCTAGATGTTTATTAAATATATTAAAAGCGACTTTGTGCATAGGTGATTTTACTTGTCTTTTATCTGCCAGTATGTGCGTTACCTATTTAGATGGTACTACACTTTAAAGCTGGCATTACTTTGGCAAAGTTGTAGGGATGGTGATTGTTTCTCTCCTTTTGATCTAAAAATAGGGCTGCGTAGCAGCAGTAGCACTGGAACAGATCGGACTAGTCGAAAAAACAACCAATAGCATCCACTGTAAAAGAATGATACAATTCTAGTGATCCAACAATATTGATTACTTAAGGCCTCATCTTGGAGTCCTCAACCAATTGCCTCTCTACCATGTTCACTCTCACTGTCCTTCTGTTTAACCCTGTTCTACATTGTCAATGCATCCATGTTCAGCTGTCAACAACAGGATAATCACACACATCTCCATTTATATTCTACAAAAAAAAGGAAACAAACAGCATTCCTTCCTTTGCTGTGCCTGAGCTTGCATGTGAGGGAGTCTCTACTGTAGCACTCGACAGCTCTACCAACTATTTCAACCATGCTGATGAGAGAGGGCTGGGCTGTCTGGACCCAGGGGGGCTGGGTTTCCCCACTGCTGGGTGGAGTTTCATGATCACAGGGGAGGGGAAGGGGAGAGTCCCAGGAAAAAGGGGGCTGGAGAGGAAAAAAGCTGCTGGCCATAGTTTGACTGGAGGGTTTCTTTGGGAAGTGTGGCATTCGCGTCCCAGCGCTCATGCAGTAACTTTCAGAGTGGTTCTGCTTCCCCTGATACTGGCCTGCATCCAGGGATAGAACAAGAGGGGAAAGAGAGAGAGAGGGAAAGAGAGAGAGAGTGTGTGCATGTGTGTATGAGGGAGAGAGAGAGGAGAGAAAAAAGAGAAACGGACCAGAGAAGGATAAAGACTAGGATAGAGAGAGAGAATCAGGTGAGCCAACAAGAGGCAAAGAACTGTCAACGGGTCAACGGAGCAACAGTCAAAGACTTGGTGACCTGTGTGTTTGTGTGATTTTTGAATACTACAATACTTTGCCTATTTTGGAACCACTGAGAATTAGTCATGGAATTGGCGGAAACCTCAAGTGTGCACTTTGAGCCACAAACCCTCACTGAGATCTCAGACGACGAAGTCAACCTGCCACCGTCCGACGACGAAGATGATGCCCCAGCCAAGAAGGAGCAGTCCTCCCTTGGCGCGGAGGGAGATGCAGATGACGCCGAAGAGGGGAAGGGCGACAAGCAGGACCCCCAGGTGAACGGGGTGATGGTGCTGGCCCTCCTGGACAAGATCATTGGGGCGGTAGATCAGATCCAGCAGACGCAGAGTGGGTTGGAGGTCAGGCAGCAGGAGATGGAGCGCTCAGTCACGAGCATCCAGGGTGAGCTGACCAAGCTGGCCAAGAGCCACAGCACCACATCCAATAGTGTTAACAAGATGCTGGAGAAGGTGCGCAAGGTCAGCGTCAACGTGAAGACCGTACGGGCCAACCTGGAGAAGCAAGGGGGGCAGATCAAGAGGCTGGAGAACAACGAGAATGAGCTGCTGAAGAGACGCAACTTCAAAGTCATGATCTACCAGGTGAGGAGGGTGTGTGTGTGTGTGTGTGTGTGTGTGTGTGTGTGTGTGTGTGTGTGTGTGTGTGTGTGTGTGTGTGTGTGTGTGTGTGTGTGTGTGTGTGTGGGCACGGGTGCATGCGTGCGTGGGGGGGGGGGGGGGTTGAGTGGACATAGGCATGCCCACTTGGGCGTGGCATGATAGGGGACCAGGGTGGGTGACTAAGGGATATGGGTTCATGGTATCCATGGCAATCTTTAGGGTTGGGTCAAGTCATATATTTAGATATATTATATATTTAGATATACTATTATAAATAAATATATATATTTAGATTTGGTAAATAAATGGATGCACAGTTGCTGTGTCTCATTTGCCATTGGTAATTTGCATATTACCCAAGTGTGTTAATGGAGGCAGAAGAGTGAGGGGAGTGGCTCACCTCCAGGCATCACTGGCAAGTGCCCAAGTGACAGCCTGTACTCACAGTTGCCACTCAAAAATAAGTGTTTTTGTCATTGCAAGGAAAGAGGATAGGGCATGTCATGTCACTATTTTTATAGGATTAGGATACAATGATCCCATGGAATCAGCTAATTTAATAGGTAGCTACTTTATTGACAACTTAATGGTTACAAATTCCAACATCCGTTTATCTAATATAACTGTATTATAATACACACATACAGAATACTATGTTTCAGTATGTAATATTTATATATAAAGCTTCTGCTTTGGGCAATCTGTGATGCCATCCGGCAGAATATCCCATAGTGGTGCCGACCATGCCAGGTGCCACACCCTAGTGGAAGTGGGGTCTCCCTCATTGCATAGTTACTGCTACCTTTAATCCTAATTCACACTATGCAGAGTTAAAAATTCATGCCTTTACATTTGACCATAGCTAACTTTTAGTCGTCGATTTGGAAATCGATTTGGAAAGTCATCTCATTTTTTCCTTTTTTACATTATTTTTTTTTTAAACAAAGATGGAAAATACCACGAGCACACTCAAGGTCTTCTTTAAGAAGCAGTGAGTGGTTGTGAGGAGGGGGAGCGAGGAACGGAAAGAGTTAGGGAAGGAAAGGGAGAGCTTGAATGGCAGATGTTTCATTTGAAAAGACACTCTGTAGTTTAAGGGAGCTCAGGAGCCCCATGCAGGTCTTTTTTTAGCCTGGCCGTGGCGTAATGTGTAATAGCTTGCAGATTTGCACAGTGGTGCGAGAACATTCAGAGTTTCCACCCCTGACTCAGGCATGGCTCGGGCAGCCCTCGCTCTCTCTCTCTCTCTCTCTCTCTCGCTCTCTCTCTCTCTCCCCTTTTTGCCAGTCTATGACTAGAGTTCGGGGCAGAGAATGAGATTCTGGTGTGTCTGTGTCACTCACTGCATGACACTTATTGACAAACAGTAATATGCACTCAAATATACAGACACACACAGACACACACTCACACACCCAAAGTAAAATTCACACGTATTGTATTCTGTATATAACATGATCAGGCACACAATCCTACACACAGTGTAGAGTACATACAGTGCATTCGGAAAGTATTCAGACCCCTTCACTTTTTCCACATTTTGTTATGTTACAGCCTTATTCTAAAATGGATTAAATTATTTTTTTTCCCTCATCAATCTACACACAATACCTCATAATGACAAAGCAAAAACAGGTTTTTAGAAATGTTTGCTAATTTATTAAAAATAAAAAACTGAAATATCACATTTACATTAGTATTCAGACCCTTTACTCAGTACTTTGTTGAAGCACCTTTGGCAGCAATTACAGCCTCAAGTCTTCTTGGGTATGACACTACAAGCTTGGCACACCTGTATCTGGGGAGTTTCTCCCATTTTTCTCTGCAGATCCTCTCTAGCTCTGTCAGGTTGGATGGGGAGCGTTGGTGCACAGCTATTTTCAGGTCTCCAGAGATGTTCGATCGGGTTCAAGTCCGGGCTCTGGATGGGCCACTCAAGGACATTCAGAGACTGCGTTGTCTTGGCTGTGTGCTTAGGGTTGTTGTCCTGTTGGAAGGTGAACCTTCGCCCCAGGTCCTGAGCAGGTTTTCATCAGGGATCTCTCTGTACTTTGCTCTGTTCATCTTTTCCTCGATCCTGACTAGTCTCCCAGTCCCTGCCGCTGAAGAACATCCCCACAGCATGATGCTGCCACCACCATGCTTCACCGTAGGGATGGTATTGGCCAGGTGCCTGGTTTCCTCCAGACGTGACGCTTGGCATTCAGGCCAAAGAGTTGAATCTTGGTTTCATCAGACCAAAGAATCTTGTTTCTCATGGTCTGAGAGTCCTTTAGGTGGCTTTTGGCAAACTCCAAGTGGGTTGTCATGTGATTTTTACTGAGGAGTGGCTTCCATCTGGCCACTCTACTATAAAGGCCTGATTGGTGGAGTGCTTCAGAGATGGTTGTCCTTCTGGAAGGTTCTCCCATCTCCACAGAGGCACTCTGGAGCTCTGTCAGAGTGACCATTGGGTTCTTGGTCACTTCCCTGACGCTGGAACTTCTCCCCCTATTGCTCAGTTTGGCCGGGCGGCCAGCTCTAGGAAGAGTCTTGGTGGTTCCAAACTTCTTGCATTTAAGAATGATGGAGGCTACTATGTTCTTGGGGACCTTCAATACTGTAGAAATTTGTTTGTACCCTTTCCCAGATCTGTGCCTCGATACAATCCTGTCTCGGGTGTCTACGGACAATTCCTTCGACCTCATGGCCTGGTTTTTGCCCTGTCAACTGTGGGATCTTATATAGACAGGTGTGTGCCGTTCCAAATCATGTCCAATCAATTGAATTTACCACAGGTGTACTCCAATCAAGTCGTAGAAACATCTCAAGGATAAAAACAGGATGCACCTAAGCTCAATTTCAAGTGTCACAGCAAAGGGTCTGAATACTTATGTAAATGTGATATTTCCGTTTTACATTTTTAATAAATTAACAAACATTTCTAAAAACCTGTTTTCACTTTGTCATTATGGGGTATTGTGTGTCGATTATTGTGTATCGATTGATGAGGGAAAAAATGAATTGAATTCATTTTAGAATAAGGCTGTAACATAACAAAATGTGGAAAAAGTGAAGGGGTCTTTCTGAATGCACTGTATAGACATATACACTCTGTTTACACACCCATACAAACACACAGTTTATGTGACAGATACAGGCATGCCATTCAAACACACAAATACACACACAAGGATACACAACCCACAGCTTTTCTCCCCAACTACTGTGTGCTGAGAAATACACTGACAAAACAGCAACATCTAATGTTCCACAGATGAGACTGTGGCTGAACACACAGTTCTTTTGGGCTGCCACCAATTCCAATTCCCTTTGGAGAAATGTAATGACTGCATTATTTCCCAATCTGAGAAAATCGCGACCCACATTGTATGTATCTTGCAAATTGTGGAACCAATTTTTAAAAAGCTATAGTAACTGTCTACTTTTAACAGTATTTATATGCACTGTTTTTACACAGTGGTATGGTGAGCACCGATAAGCGTTGTGTGAGACATAGGTGTACAGTTTCTTGTTTTTTTCTTTTCCGATTAACTAGCATTTTGTTATGCTAACCATTTCTCAATTATTTTGTCTCTAAGTCAAAACTTGAGATAGAGATAGCCAACTTAAAGGTATGTAACATTCAAGCTTTCTAAGTTTCCTAATGGTTGTAATGACTATGTTTAATCGGTAGCGATCAGGGAATGAGGTCTCTTTAAATAATTATTTCATTTACGAATGCTGTTTTGGTCCGTAAAAAGCGCATTCTAAAATGGAGCGTCCTACCTGACACTCGGTTTTCAAATAAACATGTTTTTACTGCCAGTGGTGTTCTAGGGGAGTGGACCACTGGTGGTCTCTGGTGGCTACCTCCTCGAATCGTGCTCACATGCAGAAATATAACAGTAAGTCCATTTCGCAGGGTTATATAATTATTATTAGGGAGGATGTTGTTGAGGATTGGAAATTCAAACTGAATTTCCCTGCGGTGGCCAGAGGTGGCAGATTTCCAACAAACTTACGCCCTGCTCCTTTAAAGACTAATCAAAAGCTACCTAATTGGAGAAGTAAACATTTGAAAATCAATCAGTAAGCTAACTTAAAGACTACAGATAGCTAACGTAGAGACTAAACAAATGCTATTTAATAGAAACACAAAACTGTACGCCTGTATGTAACACAACGCTGATACAGCTCTTAGCTATTTTGAAAAAATCCCTATGGGAAAATTTACTGGTGATTTTCCACTAGAACCAGAAGCAAGTTCATTGACTCCATTTTGAAGAAAACAGTTTGCCTCCCAATGCAATCTGCATGAGCTATCTGAGATGAAATATGTCAAACTCAGAAAGGGAGGGGTTTAAAGGCAGTTTGTATTAGACAATATTCTAGGTGTTGTGGTAAGCAAGAAACTCCCATGAAATACCTTTCCCTCTAACTCAAAACATCAGCTCTATCACTGCCAAGTATGACATACCTTCATATTCATCTTCATTAAACAAAACAAAAAAACACAACGTTGTCTGTTTTCAATTTGTTTTATGTAGGCCTCTTTGCCATCAAGGTCAAATTCTTTCAAAATCACCACTAGACATCAAACGATTTTGCTGACACACCCCCATGAAGTGTAGCAGTGTTTTTGCTACTTTGGGTGGACTGTGCAAATACTTTCTCTTTGGAGCATAGCAGGGAGGATAGCGTTATTGATATATTTCTCACCAGCCAGTGCAATTTTAGAGTGGACAGGTACTGTATGCACTTCCACATTCAAGGAGTGTATACTTGATGAAGTATGAGAGGGGGGAACCGGATGGTGTGGTGATTGTTTGAATGCTATTCCAAGCGTGGCTCTTTGGGTTTTGTTTATGCATTCCTGTCAGTGAGTGATACTGTGTGTTTGGTGCTGAGGTTGAGGTAGGGGCACAGAACAGCACTGGATTGCATAATCTTACACAACATCAATCAACCTGGGAGGTACTGGAGGATTCACTACATCCCTGGAGTCAAGCAAGTACAGGCTCCTATCAGAAACAGGTTACACATTAATGGATGAAAAAACTTTATGGCTTCTGGCTTTTCCCTGTATTGTTTGAGTCTCCTTCCCAGAACTAATGAAGTCACATCAAAAACAGCCGGTATGATTCAAACGTTCCTGATTGAACCTGTATTCTGAGAAGAAAACCTGACTCTCATCCAGGCCCTCAGGAAAGCACTACCCCAGCCCTCCTCCTCTTCCTGAGTACAAAAAAAACATACAGCAATTCTCTGGTATTCACTGTTGAGGGGAGGTAGCATGGAGAGAGGGCACAGCTGGAAGGCTTTGCAGTCAGCAGGAGCAGGGGTGTTTATCTTCACTTTACAAGTGGCTGTTGACCCTGCAGTTACGGCTCCACTCCCACCAAAGGCCTCACAGGTGTGGTCCTGCAAATGCCTTGTTGCTGGGAGAATGGTAGAGAGTGCGAGGCTAGTGATACGCTAATGCTAATGGTATGCTATGGCTAAGGTGAGAGGCCATTGGTATGCTAAACTAGGCTAAGCTAAACATGAACCGAACTTAATCTGTGGAAGCTCTTGTATCAGTGAGTGACAGCTCAGTCTATTAGCAGGAGCAACTGTCCTCCCATGAGTGTGTGTGTGTGTGTGCGTGCGTGCGTGCGTTTAAAACATTTGCGTATGATCTAAGTTATGTCCAGTAAGCCCTTACTTGATCTCTCTGATGTATCAGGCTGGGATTGGACAGCTGACTGTGTGTATGTGTTACTGTTCCCTGTTCCCCTGTGAGAGGGGCTGGGATTGGGGCTTGTTGCACTTAGTGAATTGGAACTGGAATGTAACAGCTCCATGAGAGGGAGAGGGAAAGAGAGAGAGAGAGAGAGAGAGAGAGAGAGAGAGAGAGAGATATGTATGTGTGTGCGTATGTGTGTGTGTGTGTGGGGGGGGGGGGGCAACATGTGAGATGAGTGGGCCAGAGGGACAGAGGGAGATAAAGTACTATCTCCTGGAGAGAAAGAGCAGAGAGAAAGATCCCATCCTGTTTGTGCAGGGCGTGTATTAGGGTGTGTGTTTTGATCAAGAAGAGCACATACTGTATTTAGACAGCTGATTCATACCATCGGCATCTCCAACTCTGCTCTCACCTCCACTGAAATCACTCATGATAACCCTCATGCCTGAACTCCCTCCACCCCACCCACCCCTCCCATCACACCCCCCCCCCCCCCAGCACCTTACCATTATCTGCAGTGCACACTATCCAAATGAGTCATATACAACAGGATTGAATGTTCTTGCTTAATCAATCCAGAATGCCTCCCATTTCAAAACCAAATTTAAACCAGAGATATATACACCACAATGATGAATAGATATCAGGCAACTTGGCTGAGAACCACTGTGAAACTCAAAGCCATAACTTTGGTGTATCTTTTCACAAAGGGCAAATCCATTCGTTCATCCCTCTCTGGTCTACAGAGCCATATATGGGCATGGTATCGGGAATGCTCTGGTTCTCCTAACTCGCTTAGAAATTACAAGCCAAACAATATAACATTCGTTTTGAGAGTTTCTTCTGGGAGATTTGGGGTGTTTTGCCGGTAGACTGCCGATTCTTATCCGCTCTGTCATGACATCATACGTTCAAGGAGATGTTGACAACAGAATCGTAGGAAAGCAAGGTAGATTGCTGGCCTAAAGGCGACTTGCTGGTCACAACCCATGGGAAAAGGAGGTTGGAGGAGGGGGTGGGGGGGTGTGATCTAAAAATAGGAACTATCGCATACTTGTTTTTGATTGATTGTGAGAAGGAAGAGGCCTTAAGGAGATCATGTTGCTGTTTTGGTTTTGCTCTCGGTCTCAAGGATGGTCTTGTTCTATGAAACTTAATATCTCATGGCTTCCTGCCCAAAACAGCATGCTACTGTCAGGAGCTAGTTAGTTCACTGTCTGTAACTATAAGATGCTGTCTGGTGCACTGTAAGAGGCTAGTCAGCTCATTGTAACTATCTTTACTATTACTGTATAGCTGACAATACTGTTACCACAGCAGAGTTGGTGTCATTTTAGGTGACTCAAGAACATTTAATCTCTTCATTTGTTTTTGTGGAGTCCTTTGTGGACTGTCCCAGTTTACTTATCCCTACTTAGCATCCCTTTATAAAGTGTTGGTCATTTGACATCAATAGATGTATTGTTTACACAATAAGCATATTGATAGTTTTGCATGGGCACCCTGTCTCTTCAGCAATGGTCTCTTTTCAACCCAAAATGCCTAAATGAGTTAGTCAGACCTAGATGAGTCATCATCATCACAACCCTCACAAAGCCACTAATTCGATCATATGATTTTATATTTGATGTTCCACATACGTAGGATAGCGCTTATTAGATACCATAGTATAGAGTATCCTTTGTTGAGAGTTGGGCTGTAAAATTAATTTTCAATGCACTTCAGGGCATCACTTTCAAACATCATGTGGAGTTTGGACCACTGACATAATGTTTAGTCAAGAGACGTCAAACTAACTGTGGTTGGCGTTCTTTTGCTTTTACCAGGGTTTGAGTGCATTTCATTTCAATGCAGGAGATTAATTGAAATACCAATTTAATGGTGCATTTAAGTCATGCATTCTCAGTGGGGTTTTTTGTATACTTGTTGAATTAGAATTTCAATTCATCTCTTAAATTGACAGAATAGTAATGGAGTTCACCCTAACCCCGTTCTTCTTTGCTCCCACATGTGTTATGTGACTTGCCGAAGACGTAGTGTGTGTGTGGAGGGAGAGGGGTGCTGTGCTAAAGGAAGAAGCCACTTCTACTCTCGGGTCATAAATCTCTCCATAAACAGAAATCTCCTCCATTGTTATTGGAAAGAGTAACACAGGGCTGCCATGGCAACTGCCACTGTCATCCCACTCCAAGTCACTATTAGTCAAGCGTAGGGAACTGTACATAAACCCGGGCTGGTGAGAGAGAATGGGCTCAGTGGTGCCAATCGTTATCCCATAATAACCTGTGTCGGGTCCCCTTGGCAAAGACTAGTAACAGTTTGCACTGGGCTGTGTCTGGAACGTAAAAGTAGAGTGGATATATACTAAATCTCATGTGTACATAGGCCCAAATACACTACTGTACAGTATGTCTTTATACCACAATGTTGAAAAGCTGGCATCTCCTCTTATGAGGAGTCTAATGCTGGATATGGAAATGGAATGAAAACCTTATAGTATTCATATGGTTGTGACGGAGATGAATAATTCATGATACGTTTCTGTGTTTACTCATTACAAAGAATTGTGTGTGTGTGTGTGTGTGTGTGTGTTTATGCATGAATGTACATGCGTTTGATTTGAGCCCTGGACAAAAGTATGCAGGAAAACAACCTCCAAGACGATTCACAATGGCAAGCTGTATCTTGCAGTGACAGTCAAAGGAGTGTGTGAAAACTGCTTCTAAACTTAGAGCAGAGTGCTTGACAGAGACCTGTCAGTATCCAGGGTAACTCGGTAAGAAGCATTGGCTGCACTGGAGTCATGTATAGATTCTAGACTGCACTAAGCTATGGTGGTTGAATGGCTTTGGTGGTATAGTATATAGTGCACTTTACATTACCGCAACATGCTATAAAGGAACTAAATGAGGGCAGTGAGAGTGGACTTCTCCTGAGGGAACTCAAAAGAGGGAGTCAATGAGGGTGTACCTATCCTTCAGGGGTCAGCTACACGTTGTGTGGGTAGGACAGAAGTCAGCTCTCAGATGAAAGTAACAAAGGGAACCGCCCAACGGTTCCGCCCAATGGAGGCAGTGAAAGTGCACTCATCCCAAAGGGAACAGCACTGGGGAGGCAGTAAGAGTTCTCTCATCCCAAAGGGAACAGTTCAGGGCGGTGAAAGTGCACTCACCCTTAAGACAAGGCTTGTGAAAGTGTACTCATCCCAAAGGGCCCTGTCCTGCCGGTCCGTGCTGTGGAAGCTCCTCAGTGTGGCCAGTCTCTCTTATAACAGGGAGGAGAGAGTGCTGCTAGTCTGCTCTGTTATATGAATAACAGGCCTCGTGATTCATTGCTCTTTCTGTTCCCCCTCAGGGACCTTTGGCATGCCATAACTTTATTTAGCAAACTCTCTCTCTTTGTCTGTGGCCCTGCTCTCTTTCTCTCTCTCTCTCTCTCTCTCTCTCTCTCTCTCTCTCTCTCTCTCTCTCTCTCTCTCTCTCTCTCTCTCTCTCTCTCTCTCTCTCTCTCTCTCTCTCTCTCTCTCTCTCGCTCTCCCAAGTCCATGATTAAAAGGCCAGGGAAAATCAGAATAGAAAAGAGGGGCAGCCGTTTTCTCAAGAGTCTTCCTCTGTTTGCCTATTACAGGCTTTCCCATGGTGCTCATATGAGTCACACACACATGCAGGCGCACACGCACACGCACACACACGCACACACACACACACACACACACACACACACACACACACACTCACACAAACACACACACACACACACACAAACTAACTAAATGAAACATAAATGGCTATTTGACTTTTTGTTTGTGTGTCGAACGAATAGGGAACTCTCCTTTACTCTTGAGCCACACCACAGCACATTAAAAATCTAATCTAAATATGACTAAATAGAATGAAACCACCATGTCCTCAGTTTGAGGAGCACAACATATAGAATCTTGGCTTCACAACTGTGCAGTAAATGACTAACTTCAAAGCCCTCAAAACCCTAAGTCCTATTTTTACTGTAAATTACCCTTCCATGTTGGCTACGAATCAGCTGATGTCATAAGGATTCCCTGGGTTTCTCCTACTGTATATTTGGAAAATCCCCTCTGTGTGTGTGTGTGTGTATGTGTGTGTGTGTGTGTGTGTGTGTGTGTGTGTGTGTGTGTGTGTGTGTGTGTGTGTGTGTGTGTGTGTGTGTGTGTGTGTGTGTGTGTGCGTATGCGCGTGCGTGTGTGTGTGTGCGTGTGTGGGCTTCAGCAGGAGTTCACGTCCAGGGTGGGGCCTGAACAGGAAAACAGAGAGGGGTGTGTTGGTGGGAGAGGGAAGGGATTCCTCTGGCCTAGCGGAGACAGATGTGAAAGAGCTGCACACATGGCCATGATGAGTGGTTTTACTGTGGGCCTGGGCGGAAAGCTTCCATGGTGTGTTGCTGCTGCTCACCCTCCAACCTCAGACTCCGATGCGGTCAAGCGAGGTCCCTCTGACACATGCCTGTTTGTAAATGTGAAATGGCTTTTTCCTTCAGGGCTGGAAACACTGACAGGGCACACCTACTGCATACAGAGAAACAGGCTGTTATTACTAAGCGGAGTGTGTAGACATATAACAAATACTGTATACTGTAGACATTTGTGAATGTATTTTAATTGAGCACATACAACTTTACTGGGGTTGTAACAGTGATGTAGAATGGGCATTGAATAAGAGTAATGATGATGAAGCAGAAGACAATGTTCATGAATCAATCGTCATCAACCTCATCATCATCATCATGATCATCCTCATCCTCATCATCATCACTGTACCAAGTAGATCACAATGCTGATGACAATATTGATTTCATGAGGATGGTCTACATCACACATTGCAGATGAACGTCCTGCACATCAATGCACAAGGTAAAAACAGGCTAAAGCAGAACGAGGCTTTGGACAGCTGGAGAAGAGAGGGTCACATAGGCTCAGTGAAAGAGTGGGCCAGTTTGTGCTGACGGCACAGGGCACCAGCCAGCTGATCTCAGCATATGAGACCCCCCCCCCCCCCCCAACCCCTCACCACCACCACCACCACCACCACCACCAATCCCCCCCCCACCCCTGAGCCCCCCAGACCACTACAACACAATGACAACAGAAGAGATAACAGAGTTGAACATGGGTCCCCCATTTAACGCAGCTCTAGCTCTCTGCTTGTATCCTACCTTCGGACAAATGGAGCAATGTGTTACGACCCAAGGTCATGTTGTTGTATTAGACATATTCATACGGTACATAGCTGTGATTTACTGTAGCTGTGTTTTGCGTATCTCATGATACAGTGGGTGAGTATTTGTGTGTCTTTAAGTCTCTCTGCTGTTTTCATCATCTCCAGTATAATGATCTTCCTTGTTCTGTATCTCTGCTTTAAACAGAAGTCACTGATGTCATTGAATAGTAGTCTGGAGGGCTAGATCTGTCATGTGTTTACACTAGTCTCATGAGTGTAGACACAAACACATGCAACAGACAGTAGCACACACATGCAAGCATGCATACACACGCACACCACACACACGGGCACGCAGGCAGGCAGGCAGGTGCGCACGCACACCCGCACGCTCGCACACACACGATCTCAAAGTGGGTGGTGGGACCACTGGTGGAGTGTAAATGCATTGTAAACACCTTTCAGACAAGACAGATGACTTTTCCACAAGCCATGACTCAGAACCTAGTGCACCACTCTCTCCATGACTAAGAGAGGGAAAAGCGGGAGAGAAGGAAAGAAAGAAGAGAGAGCTGGAAATACAGGGGAGCAAAGAGGGAGAGAGAGACCAACTCCACGACTATGCTATGCTAGGGCATGACTAACTGACCAAAGAGAGAGAGGGAGAAAGAGAGAGAGAGAGAGAGAGAGAGACAGACAGACAGACAGACAGACAGACAGACAGACAGACAGACAGACAGAGAGACAGAGAGAGACAGACAGACAGACAGACAGACAGACAGACAGACAGACAGAGAGACAGAGAGAGACAGACAGACAGACAGACAAACAGAAAGAAAGAGAGAGAAAAAGAGAGAGAGAGAGAGAGAGAGAGACAGAGAGAGAGAGAGACAGACTGGCTCCATGATATAACAGAACATGATCCGTGGCAGAGGCTGCTGGGTGGGAGTTTCTCAGTGGTTGCGTTGCTAAGGACAACAGAGGAGTGTGTGTGCTCACTGTATCTGTGTATCAGTGGTGGGAGAGCGGAACGCAGCAATGGTCAGAGGAATCTGGAACAGAGTTGGTCTGAAATAACTACTGGGCAGACCCCTACACACAGACACACAGACACATAGACACAGACACACAGACACACACACGATACATAGACACACACGATACATAGACACACACACCCACCACACCCCTGATCAACACTGAGAAGCATAAGATAAAGAATGCAGCCCATTTCATAATAGAACACAAATCATAGGCAACTCCCAAAGCTCTAGGACAGATCTCTGACACAGAATGTTTTGCAATATGTTTCATTTGCAATTCATGGGCAAAGTGCAAATCAAATATGGAAATGTGATGATATATGAGTGTTCTCTGGGGTATGGCAACTGGCTATGACCTGTTAAAACACAGACACACACACACACATCTCAAATCCTCTGCATGACTGTAGTACATTGTATGCTTTCCATAGCTGGGTATATTCAAGTTTACTTTCCTGCCTTTCGGTAGACCCCTCGGAGAACAATGTCCCATTAAAGTAGGAGGGGTCAGGATATCAGTCCCGCCAGGGTGAATGCCTGACTTCCTGTCACACTTGTTTCCATGCACATACTTTCCTCCATTACCCCTGCTTCTGAAGAAGGCAACGTTATATAAGTATGTTAACCTCTGAACTCCCTTTCTTTGAAGTTAACAATGACAGATTGGGGTCTCCCAAGCAGATAGGAACAGTACAGTACTGTTCTTGTTCATGTGCTGTTCATGTGCTGGAGACATTAAAAGGCAAAGGAAGAAGAATCATGTTTTGGAAGTTCAAGTTCCTTAACTCATTTAGTGTCGAGGGTGAATTAAGTCGCTCAAATTGTCAACATTCTAGAGTGCCAAGGGTGACTTTATTCACCAAAAATGCATAAATGATTATGCTTCATTTTGTAAGCAATCAAATATTGTTGCTACTTTTATAAATATTGTTGTAAATGCCACATAAAACACTTGGCACTCTAGGTGGTTAGTGTTCTGGAATTCTTTGGCAGTTGGTGAGTTAACAAGGACTACATACTATGTGTGTGTTCTTCACACACTGTACACCTACACTGCAAAGTGGAGCAAGTGCCATCATTGCCTTGTAAATTGATAAAAGATGCCCAAAAAACTAAAAAGAAATTGTAGTCCAGAGATTCCACCCCCTCCATCTGTGCCATCTGTCCAGGTATTCATCGAAGGTATTCATCGTTCAAAGTTTTAAAGCACAAAGAAACGTATGACTAAACTATAAAACACTCTCCCTCTTTGCGGACATCCTTTGATGCTAACATTCTCCAAGCAGTGGAAGCAGCTGGTTGTCCATACACTCATCAAAGGATCATTATCTTTGTGCAAACTAAAATAGCATGCTAACTAAAATTATAGGCCCACACCCACACACACACACACACACACACACACACACACACACACACACCCACCACACACACACACACGCACACACACACACACACACACACACACACACACACACACACACACACACACACACACACACACACACACACACACACACACACACACACACACACACACACACACACACACACACACACTAGCCAAAAGGTATTTCTTTTTCCCCTCTGAGTTCCTTTGTTAATGCCTTTGGCTGTTCCTGTTTTCTTAGGAGTGGAGAGACAATACATAATATTGGCTAGAGACCCACAGGAGCCATACTGCTGTACTAGTGTGACTCAGTGTATTGCCATGATGGAAAAAAAGGAGCATTTTCCATTAACAAGCCAGTGCATTGTCCACGACAAGCAGAACACACGCACACGGGAAAGAGGTGCTTCCTAGGCTGGAATGTGAGCAGAAGGGAGAGAGACGTGGGTGGGAAAAGGGAAGGGCAAGAATGGAGGAAATGACAACAAAAGACAAAAACATGTGGTTGTACTGTCCAGGAACGCTGGTCTGAGCAGGCCAGGTGTCAGGTGATTGATGAATGGTGTTCTGGCTGAGTGAGTTATTATGTAGAATGTACAGTTTGAAATATTGCGCCTCATGCACAGGTTAATGGTGCAAATAACTACTGCATCCCTCCTTTTCATCCTCATTGAAAGTATCATCCCATGCATGTAGCTTATCAGATCCTTTATATGTTTACCCTTCACCCTCCTGTACTCTGCTTAAGTGCAGAGAGCACTGCGTGTAAGCTGCAGGCTGGAGACCCTCTCCTCAGACTTCACCTGGTTTTCCCCAGGTCTGGGTTCCATTCTGGCACTTATTTCTTACAAGCACTGGGCCTAAACTAAAGCTCTTTTAATATTACAACTTACAGTTTTGTATATGCTGATGATTACTTGCTCTGGATAAGAGCTTCTGCCTCAGAAATAAATGGCAGTTTGTAAAAGCTGTTAACATATAACACATCACAGCAAATCATTGAAGGAGTTATAAGATGTATACTGTTAGTTCTAAGTTCTCAGTAATACTCTACACCTGCGTTGAGTGTTTCAGCCAGATGGTATAGCAGGGCTTGGTAAGAAGAGGGTGTCTGAGCATGTGTCAGCCTGTAGGTAGATACTGATCCCATAGGACTTGGACTCACCATGTTCCTGTCAATAAAAGCCTGAAGGTCTCTCCTCCCCTCTGCAGCCAGCCAACGCGTGTGTGTGTGTGTGTGTGTGTGTGTGTGTGTGTGTGTGCGTGCGTGCGTGCGTGTGTGTGTGTGTGTGTGTGTGTGTGCATGCGTGCGTGCGTGCGTGCGTGTGCATGTGTGTGGGTGGGGGGTGTTGAATAAGCATGAGCCCTGGACTGACGCCACTTGAACTATCATTCAGCATGGAGGGCAGCAAAGTCTTGCAATGCAAGATTTGCAATATGGTCAAATAAAGTGTGTGTGTGTGTGATGGGTGGGGGGTGGGGGGTGGGGGGTTAGTAAGCATGAGTCCTGGACTGAGCCCACTTGACCTATCATTCAGCATGGAGGGCAGCAAAGTCTTGCAATGGGGTTTGTAATATGGTCAATATGGTGATTCATGGATTGTGTGTGTAGGTGTGTGTGTGTGCGTGTGTGTGTGTGTGTGCGTGCGTGCATGCGTGTAAGAGTGTGTGTGCAGAGCAAAGGAGAAAGGAGGTGAGTCACCATCATCAATCCAGGCGTTAAACAATAGAGTCATTAAGCCAAGTTTAAATAGAGGTACACTGATTGCTTTTGGCAAAGGCAGGGGGGAGGTGGGATCCATTACAATGTTTGGACGCTGAAGGTTACTCATGTTTTTCATGCCAGAGGGACACACGACAGTGGAAAATGTAATGGTGTTGGAGATAAAGGAATGGAAATATGGAAACAGGAGAAGGAGGGGTAGTATGGGGGCTGTTGTTGTGGGGTGGAGTGCTGGGAGAGGAGAGGTGAGCAAGATCTCAGGATTTGGTATGCACTCTCACATGCACACACATACACACACACACACACGCACACACACAGACACACACACACACACAATCACGAAGGTTGTTTTACCGGTATGGGCACTTTACCACGCCAAGAGCAGGGGTTCTCATGATAAATGTGGGATGATGATAATGTCAGAATGCTAATTTTTGACCCAAGTTGACACAAGTTTTTTTAAGAGAAGGAGTTTGCAACAAGAAGTCCTTTGACTGGTCCAGACGACAGGATATTAATTTCATTTTGTTCTAATCATTGACCTCTTGTCTGCAGGATGAAGTGAAGATGGCCTCCAAATTGACCGTATCCAAGTCGATGAAGGTGCAAGAGTCTGCTGAGGGAGTTAGAGGCAGCCAACTGGAGCTGAAGGAGGCGGTGGAGCAACCAGGCGAGGAGGGAGAGAAGCCCCACCTGGACCTGTCCTCCGACGAGGAGGAGGTGGAGATCGAGGAGACCATCGAGGAGACGCGTGCTGAGCGCATCAAGCGCAGCAGCCTCCAGCGAGTGCACACCCTCAAGACGGTCTTCTCCAAGGAAAAGATGGACAAGAACAAGCAAAAGACCAAGGACAACCTGGAGAAAACCAAACAGAAGGCCAAGGACAACATAGAGAAAACCAAACAGAACGCCAAGGACAACTTGGAGAAAACCAAACAAAAGACAAAAGCAAACCTTGAGAAGACCAAACAGAAGACGAAGGAGAACCTGGAGAAGACGCGCCACAACATCGAGAAGAAAATGGGCAAGCTGGGCACACGCATGAGCGTCAACCCCGAGCGCAAGGAGAAGATGAAGACCTCCCGGGAAAAGATGAAGAAGTCGTTCACACCCGACCACACTGTCTATGCCCGTGCCAAGACTGCTGTCTACAAGGTGCCTCCCTTCACCTTCCACGTCAAGAAGGTCCGTGAGGGCGCCGTGGAAGTCCAGGGGACCGAGATGGTGGAGGTATCCCAAGATGGAGTGGCCTACGAGGGGGTGGAGGGAGAGGGCGAGGGGGGGCTGGAGGTGGAGGTGGAGATGATGAACGGGGGAGAGGATGAGATGGAGGATGAGGAAGAGGAGGACGAGGACGAGGACAGCAGGGAGATGCGGGCTCTGCTGGCGATGAAAGAGGACTCAGACCTGGTGCTAGTGGAGCAGGATCAGGACAGCGACTAGGGGAAGAGGAGAAGGAGGAAAATGGCGAATAAGACAGAAGTCTTATCACAAATTGACCCTTAGCCCAGGGGTTCCCAAACATTTTCAGCTCACTGCCCCAAATTGACACCAATCATTTCTGGTGAACCCAACAACTTGATCGCAGGCCATGATACAAATAATAATGGCGACCGAGTGTATTCTAATCACTTAAAAGATGCTCTCATTGGTTGGATTTGAAACCCAAAGCACTGCTATACAGGCTACAGGTGCAATATGTAGACAATGGCCCTTATTTATCAAATGAGCATACACCCAAATCTGATCATAATTGATTTTCAATCTCTCTCGATTTCACTCTCAAATCTCACTCTAAACTGAGCAATTTTGGGTGAATAAGTGGCACAGAACACATTTTGGGTAGGGGACTTGAGGGATAAAGTTATTAATGTAAGAATTACATTAGCAACAATTAGCGGAGTAATGCAAGTGATTAAAACAACTGCATTCTGTGATACAGCAGATTGTACAGTACGACCATCTGATTCATCAACCAAGCAAAGTCAATATACCCAGATCTGTGGTATACAAATGTTGTTGTTTTTTTATCAAACTTTATCAGACATTTTTCTTACGCCTATTTCTCAGATGAAATTCACGCTCATTTGATAAATCAGGGCTCATCATTGTATATCTTCCTACAAAATCAAAATATTTGTATCTTATTTATCAAATCAATGGACCCCAATGTGCAACCAGGGGACCCAACATGGGGTCCCGACCCCAAGTTTGGGAACTGCTGCGGCCCCTATCCCCTATACTACAGGACCCACATATTTAGCATTATGGTAATGGTTCCCCCTTGCCCCCTAACAGGGTGCATTTGATTATCCAGTCCTCTCAGGTGTACACAAGTGCAAAAGGGGTAAGGCCTGCACCTTGGCGGCCATTAAGCGAGGATAATGAAGAAGAAGACTATGAAAGAGACAACAACTAGGGAGGTGGGGAAGAGAAGGGGAGAATGGGGTAGAGGTGAAGAAAGAAAGAGAAAGTGCCGTGAACAAATGATAACTCGGAGGGGGTGTGGTCATTTCCCCTTTGAGTGAACTGTGTACTTTTTCTTCATCATCCGTATAACTATGTTTAAATCAAAATGCTAATGTCACAGTAGGTGTGTATTGAGATGAAAGATATTCGTTACTGTATCTTTCCATGAGTAGTCTACTCCAAATCGCATTTCCTTAACGACTACATCAATAAATGCTGATACACAGTTTGTTTGACATAAGGGTTTATGAATGTTGATGTTGGTGCTTTTGAAAATGGTAAGCACTTGTATGTATCAGTAGTTTTACTTTCCTTTTGTAGACCCAATTTAGGGCCTATATAAAAAGTGTTACCTACGTTTAGTTATTTGGTTTTACTTTCACTGTACTGTCACAGTGACTATATTGTGAATCCTATGAGTTAATACACTCACTCTGTAATTTCTGGTGTGTTTTGTTTGAGGTCCCACACGTTGCAATGCCATCACCTTCATGTGGTGTGCAATGGAAGACTGTGATAGTCGTCTTGTTATTCTATATTTACCTTGTTTCACTCGATATGTCTGCCAACAAGTCACAAGAGATATACTGTACCCAACAAAGGATCTTTAACTATGCTCAAATGAAAGTTTCTAATATCTGAAAGAAATGTTAAAAATACAATAATAGTCACATATTATGGACTACAGTATACAGCAATGCATATACTGCTTCAGTTTCGTTTTAGGTTAAAAGGAAATGATGTAAGAATGTGTCGTGGTGGTGAAATTTGTTCTGTTAAGACATAACAACCATGATAAGAATGAGTGACTTTATAGGATTCTATTCGACCCTGGTGGAACAAGATCTGAATCCTGTCTTCCAGTGTTTTATGTAAAATCAATATGAAAATAATAGGTGATTCTTTGTTTTAATCATGGATTTGAACACAAGTTCATTAATGTGTTGAACTGAAGGTTGACTAACCAACCACTTACACACATATTTTTTCTTGTTGGAGGGTTTTTATTCAATCTACTTTCTGATGTCTGTCCTCTGTGAAAGTGTTATGGCACTATCTAGTGGCAATTGATAGTAATACCCTTACCTGCAGCTGAGAGCAGTTCCCACTCCAATGCTGAGACCATCATTTCACCTCGCAACTGCTCACATTTAAACTGACCAGAAAGCATTGCTTATCTCAATCGGTGGATAATAAGCACTTGTTTTCACATTTAACATTGCTGGTGCAAGTCAACTATGCTACACCAAAATTCTCTTAATGTTTTGGGAACCACCATTTAAGATCTATTAACCTTTTTGTTGTTAATGTTCACCTGTTTGATTGATATGTAAGTAAATGTGTGCATGCTCACAGTCACTAATTGTTTAAATACACCAACACCATCTCTATTGATCTCATACAGTAATGGATGTGTTTGTAAGAGCACCTGAGAACTTCCTCTTTTCTTTTCAAAACAGACTTCTCTACAAACTATGCCAAAGTCTATTCAAGTAGGCTACTCAAGTATCACTGAGGTCCTGATTTACAATTCAGATAATGTACTTTAAGTACCAGTTGACCAATTCCATTTTTTACTTTGAATTTTTGTGTATGTAAGTGTATGTAATGTGAATCACTGCCAAAACAGAGAATACCAACGCATTTGCCTTTTATTTCAATACCAGTGAGCCTTCGCTTTTGCTGTCTCCAAACCCTCTATGAAAATAATAACTTCTAGCTACATACTTTATTGTCAAGAATGACCTTGTGTAGACTGTACAATTTACAGCTGTGCTAAGTCCCTTTTAGCTTGGGAGCAGTTTTGAACCAGTTGAAAAAGACAACTAAGGATTTTGTTTACTTAGACAATGTAATTGTTTACCCACCTCTATTTCATGTTGGTTATAATGCATATTAATTATGTACCATGTAATTTACTCATTGCCTAACCACTAATATTTTAATAAAAGCTATTTGATTCACAATGACTGTGTCTTGTTTGAAAACGCTGAGGAGCAGAAGTACAGTAGAGAATATCACTGGGAAGTTTATTCCCCCACAACTGTAGAGTATCAATCTAAGGAGTATCAATCTAAGGAGTATCAATCTAAGGAGGGCACTCAAGTAATTTGTCACATCTTAGGCCTACATCATAGTGATTGCATATTTACCCGGCACTCACTCAAAGGTTTAAATTTCATAGATAGAAACTCAGGGATTATCGTCACTGCAATCAATAAATTCTGGTCTGAACAATAATGCAATTGTAAGATTTTGGTAGACTCTATGAAGAGATATTGAGAATGACTGTTCATTCACTCAAATGATGCATTGTATTTTACTGTTCTCATATATAATATCTAGCATTATGGACGCACAGTACACATCTGTATATGTGTGAGGAACATGTAGGTGTACGTGAATGTTTGTGCAGATATGAGGGAGACAGATGAAGGGGGATAGGGAACAACAGAGAAGTTTATTTTGTGCAAGAACACAACAAACCCCTCTTGACTTTAACTACCGACTGAAATAGACTAGAACATCATATCTGTAACCTAAGTGTGTCATTTGTTCCCCTTTTATTGAAATGTTTATATAAATCCATTATATAAGTTCAATATAAACTCCTATCTAGAGGATTATACGAAGGATCATGCTGGGGGGAAAAAAAGAAAGAAAGTTAAATAGCATTTCAGTGATGTCAAACTCTCAAATAGGTCTATTTGGACCCGCAACACAACAGGAGGCTTAACACTTTATCCAGTACGTTATTTACACTTTTACCACTTGCTCTCCAACTTCAACTGCAGAAAAGGAAAAAACTGAGCGTAGGCAAGCCGGAAGTGGGTGGCTAGTATCATGCCTGCTAATGCTGCTAGCAACAGCTGGTTTGTTTACTGGCTAAGCAAAATGAAAGTGTGATGACATATACCCAAATATATCGCTAACAACACTGATCGCTGGACGGACTTAGCACAAGTTTTTCTGTTTCCTATGCGTTCATGGTTTAGCTCATCAATCACATTTACCGTCTAGAAAAGGTAAGCGACTGGGTGCACTACTCTTTTCATGATTGCTTGCAGCATGTCATGTCTTGACAAATTTCGAAACATTTGCAGCAATGCCAGCAGAGAGAGGAGAAGGATCTGGCTGTTGACTTTCCAACCCGAAAAAAAATGCTAACGAGCTAATGCTCGTTTCCACGCGCAAATACTGCTTATCCACAATATTGAAATGGCTCGCTTTACCCCTTGAGTGGTCAGACGTATTTTCGCGTCTAGTCTTTAGCTGTCAAAACGCTGTGTGATCATGTAAGCTAGCTAGCTAGCTTTCTAACCTGAGTAGTTTGAACGTCTGCGATAAGCCCGCTGTGTGAAGGGATCCTCCGCTCGCCCGTTGTCGCGTTGGACTTGGGGCGCGCATTAGTCGAGATGGCTAGATGACAACATCGAAAAGGACCCTGCATAGTTGCAGTTTTTAATTAAATGACACGTTCACTTTACTCTGCTTTTTGGGTGCGTTGGGTGGTTTGGTTCTCGTCCAGAAAATCAAGTATGCAGTATGTCCATCACATTAGAATAAATGCACTTTCAAACTACTTTGTCTCTTGTGCTGTGACCAAGTAGTTAGAAAAGTGCGTTTATGAATACTTCCAGTGGACAATTTGCATACTTCATCTGTTGCACGAGGACAACCCTATGCCCTTGCCTTTGACTTTTATGCTGAGCATTGAAGTTTGATATTTCTCTAGATTAGATCTTATCCCCCAGCATTAAGTCTGTCGCACCTAATGCCTATCCCCACATCTCTCTCCCCCCTCCTCCTCCTCCTCCTCCTCCTCCTCCTTTCCCACTCACCCTTCTCTCCTCCCCCATCCATCCCCCCTCCCTTAGGGGCCAGAGGATGGCGGTGTGGATCCAGGCCCAGCAGCTCCAGGGGGATGCACTGCACCAGATGCAGTCTCTCTATGGCCAGCACTTCCCCATTGAAGTGCGCCACTACCTGGCCCAGTGGATCGAGGGCCAACACTGGTGTGTACAGGCTTGGTTTACACACCCACTTTTCTCTATCCATCTATGGTGGCCGCTGTGGCTTCTACAGTCTTATGCTGAATTGAAAAGGAAATAAAGAGTAGCCTAATGGTTAGAGTAATGATATTTAGGCCTATTTTTTTGAAATTATGAAGAATTAGCCTAGGTTTTGCACCACCTAAAGACATTTAGGCTAGCCAACAATGTTATTCAACTAACACACGTCTTGTTGGGTGTAGCCTATTTAATTTAATTATCTAGTAGGTATTTTGTCACATGACATGGTACATAATATGGTAACAACTCAACAATGAAAATTGCTAAATTCCTTGAAGGTGAGCCAGCCACCTTCCATGGTTGGTACTAAAACTGTCCTGAAATACTGTCGTGATAACTTAGAGCATTGGTCTCTCTTATTAGCTTTTTGGTCAATTGTTTGTGCACATGTCTTTTAAAGGTTTCTCTGAATTGTATTTTGTGTGAGTATGTGTGAGAGAGAATGTGTATGAATATCAGTTGACTTTGGGCTGGACTGAAAAGCATAGTGGAGACTCCATGTTGAACATGTTTTTTTAATCCAGGAATAGCATCAATCTTGAGTGGGAACTAACCCTTTGTGTGATGTTTTCTTGGCTTGTCTTCAAACATTGAATCAATAGGGGAAAAGGAGAGAGGAGGGGCAGGAAGTCCATGATGGGCCTCATGTTGTGCTTAGTTGTTCATGTTGAATTCAAACACCGACCTGCACAAGTGTCTAGGCCCTTGGGGGTACAGATTTCTGGACAGAGCCTTGATGCCCTGTCTCTGTGCCCTTCAGGGACACAGTGGAGCTGGAGAACCCCCAGGAGGAGTTGAAGGCCAAGCGTCTACTTGACAGTCTGGTCCAGGAGCTCCAGCGGAAGGCCGATCACCAGGTGGGAGAGGACGGCTTCCTGCTCAAAATCAAACTGGGACACTATGCCAACCAGCTCAAGGTGAGATTCCAGTAATTCAGAACCATTATACAAGCTTTAGACACCATCATTAGAACTACAAGCACCCCACAATAACCCTAAACCACTATCCCAGCTTATGGTGAGATATCAGTACTAGTATATACAGGACTATTATATACTATCATTAGAACTAGAATCAACCCACAATATCACTAAACCTCTACCCCAGGCAGCTAATGGCGAGACTCCAGTATCCAGTAAAACTGCTAGTACTAATCCCACTAAACCAGTACCAGAAACCACGATGGCAGCCAGCTGAAGGCGAGAGACCAGTGCTGTCATGTAGGGCGAGGCTGGAACCTGTAGGGCTCTTTTCGACGTGTAAGCATGTTTATTAACAGCTTGGCAAGAGTAGCAAGATTCATAGCATAGTAGCATAGCCATGTGACCAACTTATGCCTCATGTGCCAGTGAATTAACCTATTCCTTGACAAACAGTGCAACCAGTATAACCCTCTAGTGTGTGTGTGTGTGTGTGTGTGTGTGTGTGTGTGTGTGTGTGTGTGTTTTAGAGTTTTAAACGGGTCTGAAAATTCAAGCCCGACCCGGGCCCTTTTGATATGAGCCCGGCCCGAAAAAAGCTAGAATTTCACAAAACGGCTGTGCCTTTATCCATTGCGCACAACAGCAAAATGACAGTGCTGCAGAGTAAGGAGATTAGAAAGCCACTCGCTGAGAAGAGTGAATAGAGAGCCTGCTTGAAAACTCACTGTATTAGTCACTATCAACAACTGTATTTACTGCACCTGCCTTTATAGAATACCTTATATATTTCCAGAAATTAGACAGATCTTGCTGTTGTCGCCTGTGTTGTGTGTTGTAAGTGTTGAAGCCAACATCGCTCCATAAGAGTAAGGCTTCACACACAGTTTGTTATGCTTTCAATTGATATGATTCTCGTATTGGGAATGTGTGTCTTTGTATATACAATGTAGATTTTTTTTCTTTGCAGCCTTTAAACACCAATTCAGAAATTAGGACTGACAGAAACTGTGAGAGAACATATGAACGCAAGATTATATCAAAAAGAAATGAAACACAGCTCTGTCGAGGCAAACCCGAGCCTGACTTGGCCCGAATCAATTGTCAGAAAATCAAGCCCGGCCCGAGCCGAAATTTAAATTGTGTGTGTGTGTGTGTTAACCTTTCCTCCTATCCCCACAGAGCACGTATGACCGCTGTCCCCTGGAACTGGTGCGTTGCATCAAACACATCCTCCACACAGAGCAGAGGCTGGTGCAGGAGGCCACCGACGTAAGTCTGGGCAAGGTCACAGATGCTGCAGAAATGAATTACAGGTTCATCCTTTTTTACAAGAAGTGCTTATTTGGAAGAGTATGGAACGCATGGAACTACGCAGGTAGAAATTCAGTGGATGAGGTCAACAGATTCCCTGTCTTATCCAAGCAGAGGATCATATTTGTTCCTCACACCGTATTTCTATGTGAGTGTATGGCAACATGGACTCTTGAAGACTGGCTTCTATCACCATGAGTATTGATTGGACATGTTTGATTGGACATGTTTGGACATGTTTGTGACATTGTCCCTCTCTACTGGCAGGCCAGCGGTGCAGGGGGCGGGGCCATGGACAGCCTATCGCAGCGCCACCAGCATATAAACCAGGCATTCGAGGAGCTGCGTGTGTCCACGCAGGAGACGGAGAACGAGCTGCGAAATCTGCAGCATAACCAGGAGTACTTCATCATCCAGTACCAGGAGAACCTTCGCATCCAGAGTGAGACTCCCCCCCCCCCCCCCCCCCCCCCCCCCCCCCTCCCCACACACACACACACACACACACACACACACAATCCTCACTACCACCCCCCCAACTCAAATGGGATGGCTCCTTACCCTGAAAGTATAGTCTATGGGCCCGGAGAAACTGTAATAAATGAGTTGTTTAAATTACCATTACCGTACTAACTTCAGCAAATTTAAAACTTTAAAAAAAAAATGTTTTTACCCTGTAATCCAGTGGTTTTGTTGTTTTTCATTAGTCCATAGTACAAAACATTTTTTCAAAGTCAAAATATCTCGCTTTGAATGCCCTGATCAGTCCCGATGTTCCAAAACGCCCACTTGAGTCAATTCTAACAACTCTTAAGATTCCCCTCTCCCTCAGTTCAGAAGATCATATGAATTTCTTGCCCACCTTCTGTTGAACAGCACAAGAGCTACCGCGTGCTGCTCTCAGGGAATCACTGGCATTGTAAAGCAGGTTCACATTAAACAAATTAAACAAATCAACTTTCAGGAAATAAGGAGAGGTAGGCCACTGTGTACTATTGGGACAGCCTAGATGTGCACCAGGATATAAAATATTGATGCAGGTATTGACGTATGTACATGTATATTCTTCTCCTTGTCCTCCTATAGCCCAGCTGACCAGTCTGGCATCCCTTCCCCTGGCAGAGAGAGCCCAGAGGGAGACCACCCTGCAGAGCAAGAGAACTACTGTAGAGGCCTGGCTCACCAGAGAGGCCAACACATTGCAGAAAAACAGATTGGTACATTGACAAACACACACTTCAGAAACGTGTTCACATACAAAATCAACACGCAGTGCTTTCCCCTGTGTGTACGTGCTTGTGTCTACATGTGAAATATCGTGTGTGTGTGTGTATGCTCTGACCTGTGTGTGTAGGACCTAGCAGAGAAGCACCAGCAAAGCCTGGCGTTGCTGAGGAAGCAGCAGTTGTTGATCCTGGACGAGGAGCTGATCCAGTGGAAGAGACGCCAGCAGCTGGCCGGCAACGGAGGGCCAACCGAGGGGGGGTTGGACGTCTTGCAGTCCTGGTTAGTTACACACACACACACACACACACACACACACACACATATATATATATATAAATTCAGTGCCCTGCGTAAGTAATGGGACAGTGAAGCATTTTTTTTTATTATTTTTTTTATCTTTACACACCAAAAGTTTTGATTTCAAACCAAACAATTTTGGTTGTATGGTTCTCAGGTGTGAGAAGCTGGCAGACCTGATCTGGCAGAACAGACAGCAGATCAGACGAGCAGAACACCTGACCCAGCAGCTGCCTCTGCCTGGCCCCATAGAGGAGCTGCTCACCAAGCTCAACGCTGACATCACCGATATCATCTCTGCCCTTGTCACCAGGTGTGTGTGTGTGTGTGTGTGTGAGAGAATTAATGGAAAAAGACTAGTTTTACAAAGAAGCCTTTTATAATCCTTTTTCAAATAGGTTTCTATCCGACATCTTAATCTGCGTGTGTGTGTGTGTGTGAGAATGAATGGAAAAAGGGGTTTTGTGTGTGTATTTCTGTCTTGTTATACTCTGTTGATTTTTGTGTTTGTGTTCTGTATCTGAATCATTTGGTTCACACCACACAATAGCCAATGGTAAAATGGTTAGTGCTTTTGAATCTTTTACAGTACCAATTTTTTACAGTACCAATTGAAATCTAATTGTGAAAGGCTTTTCGACAGACATTTAATTGGCTGAACTTTTTAACAGTGACAGTTATTTGCAGTGTGCTATACTAGATGAACCTCCTATTATTGTAACTAAATATAGTTGTTGAAACTCACTCAGATGCTATCACACCACTTGTGTGATACAGCACCTTGACATTTCTTCCACTGAACTTTCTCAGCCACAAGGCCTTATGGTAGTAGTACTAGTAGTTTAAATCATACAAATCAAATATATGTAAATAGTTATCTATGCGCCACAGCATTAACACAATTAATTACTAGTCAGTCATGTAAATAATATTCTGTCAATAATCTGTATAAATGTATATGAATTACAATGAATTAACTAACAATTAAAGTTAACACCTATACTGATCTCCCTCCCTGTAGGTTATCTGTAAACAGATTGTAATCTTAAAAGATTTTCTCTCTTTCTCTCTCTCTACCCCTCCTTCTCTTCCCCCTTATTTGTATCCCCCTCTCCTTCCTTTCTCTTGACCCAACCCCCCCCCCCCCCCCCCCCCCAAACCTACCCCCCCCAGTACGTTCATAATAGAGAAACAGCCTCCCCAGGTGTTGAAGACCCAGACTAAGTTTGCTGCTACAGTGCGCCTCCTGGTGGGGGGGAAGCTCAACGTCCACATGAACCCTCCGCAGGTCAAGGCCATCATCGTCAGTGAGCAGCAGGCCAAAGCCCTGCTCAAGAATGAGAGCACACGCAAGTGAGGCTCCACACACAGACACAAACACGTGGTTACACACAGAGAAGGGGGGTCATGATCATGGCATTGGATTGGGTAGAATGGCCATCCTATTTGTATGAAATGTTTCACGTGGCTGTTTTTTAGATTTCTGATTGTTGTATTTCTCCGTGCTCTTCATTCCGCTGTACCGATGTATTCTCCCGCTTTGGGTTTTCAGTGACAGCAGTGGAGAGATCCTCAATAACAACTGTGTGATGGAGTACCACCAGGCCACAGGAACCCTTAGTGCACACTTCAGGAACATGGTGAGATGTACAAGGAACACTTGTAAGGATTGACTTCGAATGGTACGATGGTGTTACCACATTCCACTTTTATTTGTCTGCGGTCGGCATACGACTGTATGACACATTGTTAAAAGATGTTGATTCACAATGTCTTGAGTTGGACATTGCTGCGCCTGTTGTTTTCCATCATGGCGGATATATGATGATACAACCAACAGACAATGTCAGTTACAGTTTTTCTAAAACACCCATGGGGTGGTCTCTAGTCCCTGAAGCGAATCAAGCGGTCGGATCGTCGTGGAGCAGAGTCAGTCACGGAAGAGAAGTTCACGGTCCTGTTTGAGTCGCAGTTCAGTGTCGGGGGCAACGAACTGGTGTTCCACGTCAAGGTAAAAAAAAAAAAAAAAGACTTCTAGCATTGATGTTGCACTCTTACCAGGTTTCCATTGGCAAAATGGAGCCAAGCTAGATTCAAGCTGATCTGGATCCAGGTTGAGCAGCATGGTGCGATATGCATTTGCATTATAACTGTGCTGGTGTGCTTACTGACCTGCACGATGGGACTGACCTATATGTGTGCAATGAAATGCATTGCTCTTGATTTGCTGCTTCATTCCAAGACTCCATTCTAGAGTTTCTGTTGCTATGGCAACATCCACCCCATAGTTACTGTTGCAATCAACTCATGTTGTGCATGTTGAACTAAGAAAAAACGTGTGCACCAATTCCAGATTTCCCCTTTAAATTAAATCATATGAAATAAGAATATTAATAGTCCTGAATGTTTCTAAAGCAAACCAGACTGTCAGATTTTGTTTTATTGTCTGACCTTTATTTAGATGACATCCACTCCCATGAATGTGTTTTGCAGTATAAATTAATTTGTAAGTGTTATTAACGAATTTACTTAGTCTAATATGTCTTTTTTTTCATTTCTGACTCAGACACTATCTCTCCCTGTGGTGGTGATTGTTCATGGTAGTCAAGACAACAACGCCACAGCAACGGTCCTGTGGGACAACGCTTTTGCGGAGCCGGTGAGTTCACAGTACCTGGAAGACTTTTTGCATGTGTTTGCCATCCATTATCATTATCATTATCATTATTATTATTATTATATAATGCTTGTAATAACCAGGTTTTGCTTGTTGTGCATCTCTGCAAACTTGACAACAGTTTTACAATACAGAGTCTGTGTTCTATTTGTGGTGAAGGCTTAAAACAACTGAGACCATATTAAATGACGGTTTCCTTTGGGCCTTTCACGAGAGAAGTAACGTGTTGCACTCGATGCGAGGTGATATTGAACTCTGACCTGCGCTTGCCCTACCCCAAACGTCCGTGGTGCACACCTCGTAGTTGGACTCTTTTTGCATTAATCTCTTTTTCTCCCCTTCTGTCTCCCTCCGTGCTCTCTTCTCTCTCCCTGCTGCCCCCCCCTCTCCCTGCTCTCCTTTCCCTCCACCCTAACCTACCCCCTTTCTACCTCCCTCAGGGCAGGGTTCCCTTCATAGTGCCAGACAAGGTGCTGTGGCCTCAGCTGTGTGAGGCTTTGGACATGAAGTACAAGGCAGAGATGCACAGTGGTCGCGGTCTCTCAGAGGACAACCTGATCTTCCTGGCCCAGAAGGCCTTCAGCAGCACCAGTGTCAACCCAGAGGACTACCGCAACATGACCATGTCCTGGGCCCAGTTCAACAGGGTAACCACGGTTTCACTAATGACTTATACCACAACATCACCACACAGGGCCAAATTTAACTGACAACCATTTTTTCCACCACTGACTTGTATTGCAATATCACCATGTCCATAGTCCCAGATTTCACTTAAAACATTGTTTGACCACTGACTACTACCGCAACATGACCACAACCAAGATGCACACTCAAACAGTGATGCAAAGTAGACAAAGGTTCAGCATTCTCATATTGGGCTGCTCAACAGGAGAGCTTGCCGGGGAGGAACTTCACGTTCTGGCAGTGGTTCGACGGGGTCATGGAGCTGATGAAGAAACACCTGAAGCCCCACTGGAACGACGGGTGAGAAAAACGTTGTTATTGTTAACGTATGTTATTTAGTTTTTTGTGTGTGTCAATTACTCTGTTACTGTATATTATGATGTCGCATTGTAAAGAATGTGCTGTTAATTAGCATCGAGAAAATGTGATATTACCTTTGTAAAATGCCAAAATTGAACTGTTTTTCTCTGTTTATCTTGCTGTAATTGTTATCAACATGAAGTAATCTGTCTTTGTTTACAGTGCCTCCACGTTTAGTTTACCACAAACATCTCACTAGCTAAAAATGGCAAAATCTCTGTGGAGTTGATGGGGCATTTACCCCCCTCTCACGCATACAAATAAACATTCTGGTTATATGGATGCGCAGTGGTCTCAAACTCAAATTAAACTCAACAAATCCAGTCTATTTTTTCTTTTAAATGTTCTAGTTTCGGTGGTGGCTACTGCAACATTTAAAAGTAATTGTTCTAAAAAGTAATATGCACATCCCAAGAACATTTGTAACTGGTGCTAGGCAAAAATGGTACAAGTAAAGAAAGAAAAGAACTGCACACAGTATATGAATGCTCCCCAGTGCTGACCTGACGAAGCCTCGTTATCTGTTCGAAATGCTGTTGTGTGTGTGCAGTGATAAAACACTGGGGAGCATTCATATGCCATGTGCAGGCCATTTCTTTCTTTCCATTTAAGCCTGACTAATGTCATTGTGGTTAATTTTGCACAGGGGTGTGGGAACATTCCCAGTAGGGCCTGATTTGAATATAAAGTCAGCATCAGTCTGGGGGCCACAAGAAACCAGTTTGCGGGCAGCATTTGGCCCCTAAAGAGTGTGCTTACTGGTTGTACATCTTTAGCTCCCGTTACGAACATGGTCCCTCTAACTTTACAATTATATATGTAACAACAGCTTCACTTGAGTTTTTCAAGTTATTTTAAACAGGTGACGAATTGCTATTTTCATAAAATGCTACTGCTGAAATGAAGTAGATCTTGTCCGGGCATTGGATGAAGAAAGCACCTCACCACTCTACAGAGTTTGTAGCCTTTTTTATTGTAAGAGGATCAACTCAAGCCTGTATCGAAGAGAAGATTTTAGTTCATTGACCTGGAATCAATCAAATCATTGACACTTACATTTGATTTAGGAGTGTCGTTCAGAAATAACATACGTGTGTGTGTGTGTGTGTGCATGCCTGTGTGTTTCAGGGCAATCCTGGGCTTTGTGAACAAGCAACAGGCTCAGGATATGCTGTTATCCAAGCCCAACGGGACATTCCTGCTGCGCTTCAGTGACTCTGAGATTGGAGGCATCACTATTGCCTGGGTGGCAGAGAACCCCAACAAAGCAGGTACTTCCCTGACTTCCTATCACTGATGAGACTTTAAAATCACACACAAGTGCCGATGCGTGGTTGTCCCAGTGGTGGAGTGCAGTGGTGGAGGTGGAGAAAATTCATGCGGGAAAAACACTGTTGCCTAGATGTTATTGGTTGATGGACCCCCTAGTCAGGCATTTGATACTTTTTTGGTTTGGTTTCTTACCCCAAGATGCATTATAATATGTTTAATTCCTGTGTTCCACCAGGGGAGAGGTTGGTGTGGAACCTCATGCCCTACACCACCAAGGACTTCTCAATCCGCTCGCTGGCCGACCGCATCAGCGACCTCAACCACCTGCTGTTCCTCTACCCCGACCGTCCCAAGGACGAGGTCTTCTCCAAGTACTACACCCCACCCCTCTGTACGTGAACCTCTTCTCCACCTTCACTTAAGCTTGTTTCATAAGACTGTTTTCAATACCTCACTGCAATGGTTCTCTGTTGCGGTCAGTGTTATTTGTTTCACATTGAGTATGCAGTGTTTATTGTAAAAAGAACTATGAACTTGGTTTGGCAGACTTGTCATGAATATTCTCTCTCTCTCTTTCTATCTATCAGCAAAAGCAGTGGATGGATACGTTAAACCGCAGATCAAGCAAGTTGTGCCAGAGTATGTACACTCATGCAACCTCTGTGTTTTGAAATGGTAGAAATGCCCTATGTTTTTCTGGGTTCATGTGATTGTCCTTCCAGGGATGCATTCAGTAGGGCTCATGTTGTATCATGCTCAGATAGAAATCTATTATGAATAACAGACATGACACTCTGGCATATATAGAGTTAAAGAATCAAGTCATATCTAGTCATGGAATTTCTATCTGCAAGGCTCAGTACATTGCACCATCGTCGTCTGTTTAGGTTCACCAACCCTGACCCGTCCGGGGGGAACCCCACCTACATGGACCAGGCACCCTCCCCCTCTGTGGGCCACCCAACAAACTTCGCCATCTACCCGCCCATGTAAGTACACAGATTATATGAGATTGGAATCAAATGTCAAAAAGTACAGAAGAGAAACTTGTATGGTAGATCAGATCACCTTCATATAGTGAAATATTTTCGTTAAGCCTGAGACCTTTATTGTGTAAGTGTCTGTACAGCACAGTGTCCTGGATTCTGACTTGAGTCTGAGTCACAGCAACTGACACGACATCAATCGTCTGAGGTTTTGGTGCAGTTTGAAGTCATGATTTGTATGACTTGTGACACGACTCTGACTCTGTGGGACTTGGACTTTCACTCGACTAGACTCATGTTGTAACTTAGCCTCCTGTTGCTACAGTACATATGCATGTTTCCCCTCACCTCGTCTGTGGCAGGAGTGACCCCATACTGGACCAAGATGGGGACTTTGACCTGGAGGACACCATGGATGTGGCTCGACACGTGGAGGAGCTCCTGAGGCGGCCCATGGCCAACCAGTGGGGCGGCCAGCAGTCGTGACCTTTAACCTTTAACCCACTGACCCCTGGACCCCAACGAGGGCAGGCACCCGCATGTATCCAATGGTTTGGAATTCCATTGGTTTCTGTCCAGGGTGGCTAACTCTGGTCCTGAATTGTCCAGTGTGTGCAGGCTTTTGTTCCAGCCTAAATCTTACCTGATTACACTAATCTTGGTCTACAGTAGATTGAAGACACTTATTTGTTGATAGTTTAATAGTTAGTGTCGGGCTTGAACAAGAGCTTGTGTACACTGTGGCTCTGCAGATTGGTGGTTGATAACCCCTGGGTTATATTGTGTCTTTGTAAGGTCTATTACCCGATGTGAAATGTGACAAATGGTTGACAATTATTGAACTCTTCTCTGCTCTTGATGTAACAATTATGTGACAACATTTTCGCTCTGTAGTCTGTACCCAATGATGAGAAAAAGTGCAGTACTGAGAAAGAAATGTAGACTTTAAGGTTTCGTACTACAGCAATGTCTCAAACAGTTAGTGTTTAGTTTTGCTGCTTCTGCTTAAGGCCATACATACTCTTGACAACAACATTAGTGTTATCTTGTTGTTTGTAATAATTTGCCTTTTAACTGTTTACTCTGGGGGGGATATTTTGACACTGAAAAAGTGGCACTATGGTTAAAGGTAGTAGTTTGGAATGCAACAGTTTGGTGAATTGTGCATTCAATTGATGGTTCCAAGCTAAACCAGAATTAAGAAATCTCTTAATGATCCTATATGAACATGCTTAATCAGTCACCCTACAGTACATGAACCGAATCAGCGGAATTCCACCAAGTATTAGTAGCAAGGTTGGGTTTTATTCCATTTCAGGTAGTGAATTGAATTCCAATAAGATAATTGTAAAAATGGCATTCATTTTAAATTAGTTTTCAAAAGAATCTGAGTAACGCTGTATATGTTCTAATTGTCAGCACCTCACTTCGTGTGCATTCTTTATTTACATATTACAGTAAATTGTAGATTAATTGTTATTGAAATCACTCCCTGAAATTATGGAATTGAAATGTGTAATTGACCTTAACCTTGATTGACACTTAAGTCACTTTTTTGTGTTGTCAACATCCAGCCTGTATAGTCTTTAGGCCACCCTCTCCTATGGTGTTGCCTATAGTATATGACTATGAGCTAGGCAGCGGCCATTCTTGGGCACATTATTTACATACGTGTACTGTATGTACATTTCTATTATGTGGACGAAGAATTAAGTTTTTCATATTTAAAGTTATGATTTTTTTCAGTTGGTCAACTTACTACATTTTCCTTCGCAATGTTCTATATATTGGTTGTTACTGATGTTACTTATATCACTGATATCATTAGACTTATTTAGGCTTGGGTGGAACATAAGGAACATTTGGTCAGTTAACCAATTGAAGAAATGTGTAACTTTAAAGGTAGACATGATGTCATGTCAGAAAGTGGAGTTGATCGTCTCGAAATTATCTGGTAGTGTCACCCCGCTCTTTTCCCATTGACGGCATATCCCAGAGTCTACCTTTAAATATGAATATCTCTTAAACGTACAACTTTCTGAAGTTTTGGACCGCATATTGTGAATGTACGTACATATGTAAATAGTGAACCCAGGAATGAGTGCTGCCAGCTCATAACTATAGAAGTGCCTCTTCTAAAGCCTTTAGATGGGTGGCCTTTGGACTATTAGTGTGAAAAGCTATGTGCTATGTACATCTGGCTGACATTACATGCATATTACATGTATATACTGCCTCTCTTGTCAAGCAAACTTGCCTTACCTAAAACTCCTGATACCTCTGCTTATGATTACACTAAACTAGTCACAGTTTCTCTGCTTTTTATAGGTTCTTTATAAACAACAGCATAACCAGGTAATTAATTTGATGTTTATTAGATTGAAATTGTGAATTTGGTGGTGAACAATAACCTGCACTATTTCATCCTAATTAGTTCTGGAATTCATTATTTTCCAGTTATTCCCTGGAATTTGTCTTTACTTGCTGTAAAATATTGTTTTGCCAGACATTAACTAAGTAATCATGCTGTGTAACATCACATGTAGAGCCATTCGGACTGTAGTCCAGCAATCATGTTGTTAACGTCAATTTTGAATGCCTTATCATGCATTAGAATTATGAGATTATGTTTTTACCTATTTACATATGCACACCAATATGCCTGGCTTTTCCTGACACTTCAACAACCTCAAATACTCATGCAGCGACTGTCTTATTTGTTTATTTAGAACCCCTCATACTTCTCTTTTTCTCTTTCTGTGCCTTAAGATACAAACGATTGTCAAATGGCAACACAAAAGATTGTAAATGGTATTCTCTTACCAGTCCTTAAAATAGTTGGCAATAATAGTTGGCAATAGTCACCTTACAAGTTTAACCCATTCTTCTTTCCCTCCCTGTCAATCATGATTAATTACAATGCAGCCAGTCTCAGGAAAAGATACTGTGATGATGTAAGGTTAACCCCAGCAATTGTTGACCACAGATAATGCAGAAATAGAGCGCCTGCCTATCTAGCTACTGCATATAGACAAAGTTAGCTATTTTCTTGTGCTATTTTACCACCATAATGCTATTTTGCTACCAATATGAGTTATGCACATTTGTATGTTAATTAAAAGCAAAACTTAAAGGTTAACAAATGCAAAAACTGTGATTACAAACTAGCATTTTTTTCATAGCTTTTGGCAATTGTTGCATTGTTTTTGTTCAGGAATTCAAGGGAATATTCAATGGGAGAGTCAAGAAACCTTATTGCATGTACTGTATGAATTGTTTTTTTATTTGTGATCTTATCGCTAAAATTCGTAAGATCTAGATGTCTCTCAAATGTAATTATTTCTGTACAAAAGAATGCTAGCATTGCTTTTTACCTATTTGATGTTAGGTTAAACAATATTTTCTGGTCTAAAAATGCAAAACATGTCAAATTATAAGATACTTGTACAAGTGCACTCTGGGCATTCCATGAAACAAGCGTGGAGACAAGCGTTTTACTTTGACTCTTTTGTTCATTGAAAAAAGTTACGGAGTCTAGCTTTAACTTGCTGTGGTCCTTGTAAAGTCTTGAGTTTCATCCAATATTGTGTTTACTTTACATACAGTACAATAAAGTTGACAGGAAAAGAAGATGGAAATAAAGTTTTATAAATAATCTAATCAAAATCGAGTAAAAATGTATGTTGTGGTATATAAGTTCATGGGCCTCACATCCTCAGTGTGTTTAGCAAGCGTTAACTTCAAAGTGCTGTGCGCCGTCTGTTTTCGATGGTCTTTCTATTGGCTTAAGGACGGCCAAGTTTGACGCGTTGGCCCACCAGACCTTTCGCACATTTGGGAGGAAGTGTCTGGGAACGAGACTACTGAGGTCTTGAGTCTTTCATTCAAGCACTATCTAATTTGAACGATGGGACCTAAACGCCGTCAATACATAGGCTAAATAAAACCTTATTAATCCATATAGCCTACTGCAAATAAATCGCTCTAGTTAAAATAATTGGCTAGACGAAAATGTTGTAAACCTAATTGCCCCCTGGCACTTTGTGAGTAAAACTATACCATGTACCAAACATGACATTCAATAATTCAAATACTTTGTCAACCAACTCAATGTTTCTCAGTGAAAGAGCAGCGCAGAGATGGTAGTGGTAGGAATGTCTGTTTTAAGGTGTTAGATATCTACTTGTAGGTTTACTTTCACATGCTGGGGTATTTTACCTGGACTTTGTCCATAGCGAGTGCTCGGCCCCACTGCATTGTAATATGATCATAGCACATCATCTCATTGCACAACATAATTCGACAAAGAAACGATAGCTTAATAACTAATTGCCAATCTTTGGTTTTCAAAGTGTCCCCCCAAGACTGTCTGTCTCACCCCAATCATCATGAAGTGCTTCCAGAAGCTAGTTAAGTCAACTCATCATTACCTGCCACTCTGGACCCTCTTCAGTTTGCATACCGGCCCAATAAATCCACAGACAACGCTATCGCCTATGCCCTGCACAACGCCCTATCCCACCTGGACAAGAGGGACACCTACATGAGAATGCTGTTCATGAACTACAGCTCAGCATTCAACACCATTGTCCCCCCCCCCCCCAAGCTTGACACCAAGCTCAGGGACCTGGGTCTCAACACCTCCCTATGTAACTGGATCCTGGACTTCCTGATGGGAAGACCCCCGGTGGTGAAGGTAGGCAGCATCACCTCATCCACTCTGACTCAACACAGGGGCTCCCCAGGGCTGTGTGCTCAGCCCCCTACTGTACTCCTTGTTCACCCACGACTGCGTGGCCGTGCACAGCTCAAACTCCATCACAAAGTTTGCTGATGACACCACTGTGGTTGGCTTGGTCACCTAAAACGATGAGTCAGCCTACAGGGATGAGGTAGGAGTCCTGGTGGACTGGTGCCAGGACAACAACCTCTCCCTGAACATCAGCAAAACCAAGGAGCTGATTGTGGACTTCAGGAGGAAGAAAGGGGGGACCATGCTGCAGTGGAGAGAGTCAGCAGCTTCAAGTTCCTTGGTGGCCACATCACTGAGGAGTTAACATGGTCACACCACACACACTGTGATCAAGATAGCGAGCCAGCACCTGTTTTTCCTCAGGCGGCTGAGGAAATTTGGTATGGACCCCCAGATCTTCACCACAGAGAGTATCCTGACCGGCTGTATCACCACCTGGTACAGCAGCTGCACCGCCCTCGACCGTAAGGCTCTTCAGAGGGTGGTGAAAATGGCCCAGTACATCACGGGCTGCAAGCTACCAGCCATTCAGGACCTCTACTCTGAGAGGTGTAAGAGGAAAGCTGAGAAGATCATCAGGGACCCCAGCCACACCCTGTTCTCTCTGCTGCCTTCTGGCAAAATGTACCGAAGCATCCAGACTCCAGAACAGCTTCTACCCCGAGGCCATAAGACTGCTCAACTAACCACGCCGCTGCCGTTTTTAAAAAACATGTAGGCCTAATTCTGCTTTGTGGGTTACATTGATAAGCCTAGGCCACGAACACAATTATTGAAGCGAATAATGACATACACTGTCGGGGCGATGTTAGTTAATTCTATTTTACTTCGGCTTTTATCTATTATTTTGCCTGGGTGTCGTGTTTAGTTGGTGACACAATCTTGTCAGCCAATCACTGATTCGACAGAGGTGCAACGACATAGAAAACAAGGAAATGTAGCACAGGATTAGAAGAAGCAACAGTGAGGCTACTGTTTTCAGTTTTTAACGGACTGGACTAGTATTTTCAGTATTTTATTTTAGTATTTTTCGTCCGGAAAGTTAACATATGAGAAGAAACGAGAGGAGAGTCTACTTTGAACAAGATTTGACATAATAATAAAGGCTAGCTGGCTATGTTATTATGGCAGCTGTAAAACTACACTTAAATTGGATTCGTTCATTGGTCATTGTAATTGTCTCCATTGTTATTGCCATTGGACAAGGTCAGTAGCCTATACTTTTCTTGTGGGCTAAATTAAAATCATATTATTTATGAACACTGAAAAAACCTTTTCAGAGCAATGTGATTCTGTTTGGAATCTTATGGTCAACAGCGCCCTCGTTTGATGGATTTGCATTCCTTCTTGTCTAACAGGATTCCTCGACCTCGGGATTCCGCGTCCTTTACCGGGTGCGTTTGGCGTCCTGTCTGTGGGTGGAATAGCACTTCTTTGGCGGGATATAAGCTCTAAGGTGAAGGGAGAGAACCGAACAATCAGCAGTTTGCTGAGTCAGTATTTCGCAGTAAAGGTTGTGGGCTGGCTAGGTAAGTGGCAAAGGTGGAAACTAGAAGCCGATACGCTGAATATACGGCAAGTCCAAGAAGAAACCCTGCTGAAGCGCCTGCGCAAGAACGCAGACACATGTTATGGAAGGCAATACGATTTCAACTCAATTAAAGGTAAACAAAACAAACAAAAACTCCACTGCGTGAAGCATCCATGTCCGGATACTACTCTCAACACACTGACATTGCTTTAACAGTATGATTCACACAAATACATGACAGCAGTGTAAAAATAAAAAAAGACAAAATAATCTTAACGTTTTGTTTTTCAGATTGTGAGGCTCTTCGCATTCGGCACCCCCTGACTACATATGAGCACTACCGTGAGCTGGTGAGACGCGTGGCTGCGGGGGAAGAGAAGGTCATCATCGCTGAGAAGCCCCTGATCTTAGCCATGACCTCTGGCACATCAGGGGCCAGTGCCATGCTACTGAGCACCAACGATACCAACACTGAGTTCTTCCTACAGGTCAGTCCAAAGGGGCCTCTGGTATTTGCCCCAATTACGACCGATTACTATTTCTATTGCACCCTATTACTATTTGCAAGGAATGTTTTATTATTGTCTGTGAAATAGCAGTGGGAGTCATAATTGGGTCGGCCAGTCCTCTGGTATCATCTTAAATCCACCAACACAGCTTCCTTCTTTCCTCCTCTCCTCCTTGGAGTAACCGCTGATCTCACATGAAAGCATTTTAGTGGAATCCTTGCTTTCGCCTATCCAAACAGTGTGAGTCAGTGACTGTACCTCAAGGGAGGAAGGGAGGATGCCTTAATAAAGTATTCAACAGTGCATTGATGTGTGTGCATTGGTACTTACTTCCGCTGTTTGTCTATTTGTTTGTATGTTTTTGCCCAAACCAGGGTGTGGCTGTGTGTCTGGACGCCATGCGACAAGCCTTCCCTGCCAGCGAAAGCCTCCAGCGCACCACCAAGCTCTTTTACATACCCACCCTTCGCCAGTCGGAGGCTGGCATCCCCATCGGGCCAAACTCCTCCACACCAGCCTCGTCACGTCATATGCTCAATCTCTACACCACCCCAGCACCAGCCTTCCAGGTGTGGCCAGGACGATGATGGGAATGTGAAGTAATCTCAAAGAAAATACATATTTGAAATTAGAATAATAAATATGATGTAGAATAAAATTACTTATTGCGCACCAAAGACTAATTTATTATCTCACTCCTGTATGCCAGGTAAAATGATATAAGCAAGTAAATAAAAAGATAGGTGATGTGTAGTCCATTTCACTGAGCTGTGTTGCTATGGAGATGAGGCTCCTCCAGAACCATTATCAATTCACCATGATGTGTGGATCATGTATCTTCTTCATCATGTGTATCATCGAACACACTTGTGCACTATAATATGCTAATGTCGATGACCGTGCCAACCTTCCTTCCAGGTGCCCAGTGAGAAAGACACCCTCTACCTGCACCTCCTCTTTGCCCTCAAAGACCCTAGCGTGGGCACACTGGAATCCAACTTTGCCTCCACTGTCTTCTATGCCTTCAGTGCCCTGCAGGTACAGTAAAGCAGTCCTAACCAGGGTTGGTTAGTAACAGACTACATGCAATTGGGATTACGTAAAAGTAAATTAAATTATGAACCCTGTAGAACCCTGCTGTCTTTTCAAACTCCACTGAACTACCCCCACAGTATGGTCTGCTGGGTTTTTATCCTTGCATTTGAATAAGCATCACACATATACCTCTAAATACATGTATGTCAATCTTTTCTGCTATTGATCTACTTCCCTTATAAGTTCTGTGAGGTGTTCTTGATGACTCTGTTGCTTAGTCAACACTTAAGCAAAACAAAACATTTAACATTTTTCTCTCATTGGATCAAATCATCTAAAGAAGTCCTTTCATATTATGTGCAGTAAGCACCATAGCAATAATGGATTCCTCGATGACCATGTCTTAGTCATATGTAATAAATCAAATGATGATGCACCCTTGCATCTGCTCCTCAGGATCGCTGGGAGGAGCTGGTGGCAGACATCGAGCTGGGGCGGGTTAGCCCTGCGTTGTCCCTGGAGCCTGGGGTACGAACCAGACTGGAGGCCCTGATGAAGCCAGACCCGGGAAGAGCTGCCCTGCTCCGGGCCAAGTTCCAGGAGGGCTTTCTGGGCATAGCGAGGCGCCTCTGGCCCCAGCTCAATCTGGTGCTGGCTGTGGACTCGGGCTCCAACCAGATCTACGGGGAGATGCTACGGGAACACTACTGTAAAGGAGTGCCCTTCTACTCGCCCTTCTATGCTGCTACTGAGGGTGAGAAACAGGAGGTCGTCGTAGCAGTATGTGGTGGTATCCTTTCAGCATTCATCATTTTGAATGCCATGGCCATGTCTGTAATTTTTTGTGTCTTTGTGCCAATGTCCTTTTCATGAGTACGTTTTCTGCCTGTGGGTGCCTTTGGTCTCTGGTGTGGTTGTGTTGGTCTGTGTCTCAGTTTGTGCGTGTGCGTCTCTGTATTTCAGTTGTATTGGTTTGTGTGTGACACCCACATGTTAAACTGCCCTGTGGCCCTGCAGGTCTGATTGGGGTGAACCTGTGGCCTGAAGACCAGCGGCGGCGCTACCTGCTGTGTCCTCGCTCCATGTTCTGTGAGTTCCTGCCTGAAGCCAGTCTGGACCAGGAGCAGCCAAACACACTCCTCATGGAGCAGGTGCAGGAAGGACAGAACTATGAGCTAGTCATCACCAACGCATCCGGACTCCTCAGGTATAACACTCTTATATACTCAAAATTCTAAACAGAGCCAGGATTTTTTCTGACCAGGAACATTCAAAAAAATAAAATCTTGCAGGGCTGGGGGATTGACAGTGGTGTCTCTTTTTTGTAGATATCGTATTGGAGACATTGTGAAAGTGGTTGGGTTCCACAATCAGTGTCCAGTTGTAGAATTTCAATACAGGTGAATATTCTCTGAATTCTGAGTATTCTGTGGTAACTGTTTTGTGAATATGTGGGGAGGGAATTGATGTTTTTTGTTTTCTTATGTATAGGCAGAGAGTGTGTGTGTGTGTGCGTGCATGCACACGTGTGTGTGTAATAACTTCTACCCCTTATGTGCAGACGGGGTCAGATGCTGAGTGTACGAGGGGAGAAGATTTCAGAGATGATGTTTCTGGGGGCTCTGAAGAAGGCCATAGGCCAGTGGCAGGGGGCTCAGCTGGTCGACTACTGCTGCGCTGAGAGCGGCATTCTGGGTAAGGTTCTCCAATCCACTCCTGATTGGATGGTTATATGGATATGTCATTAGAGGCTGTACAGTGTGTGGTCTCCATTAGTTGAAATAATGTAGTTTTTGTGTTGAATGTGTACCTACCTGTTACCTTCCCATTTTCGGATACTTATTGTAACATGGGAACATCTGTTTTATATGTGATATGAAAACTACAATCAGCAAATGGCTTTTTATTCTAGTATATTTATTCCAGCATGGGGGAGATGGTGGTTTATCATGCAGAAGTGATTTGCTGTTTACTGTATCTCATAAAATGGCCGTTCTCCTCCAGGAGACACATCAGGAGGCTCCGATCCTCACTATCAGGTGTTTGTGGAGCTGAAGGGAGTGAGGAACCTCACAGAGGAGCAACGCTACAAGGTAAGGAAACCCAGTCAGTACTACTGCTGTGGAGGGGGTTTCCAAACGGCCCAGCTTTACCAGTGTGAAGTAATATCAGCTCATATCTAAAGAGAGAGCACTGCAATTAAGAACCTAGACAACTCAGGAATATTACACTTTTTCTTAGATTTTTCTCCATATTTACATACATCCAAACATATCCAATTGGGAGAGTTGATGCAACAGTGAATTGGCTGGCCCACTCGGGGTAAACAACACATGATTAAAACATGGTGTTGCATTTTTGTAAAAGTAACCAAAGAGACAGTTTACCAATGGGACTGCTCTCAAAAGTGTAATTTTTATATTCGAATTACAGTGAAATAGCAGCATAAGGTTACCTTCGTGGTATGCATCTTTCTTTCTGCTTGGAGCAGTCTAAGAGGAAGTGTCGGTGATGCTGAAACATAGCATTTAGAGTAGCTAAATTGTCTCTTTATTACTGTTACTGAAGCTTTTCATGTTGTTTACCATGGGTACAGTCAATTCATTTCAACAACTCTGGATTGCGATTTATAATCTCTCTCTCTACTTCTTTCACCCTTTCTCTCTCTCTCACACACTCACCCACCCCCACCCACTCTCTCTCTTTGTCACTAACCCCCACTAGTTGGACCAGTGTCTCCAGGAGGACTCAGCTGTCTACAAGTCCTTCCGCTGCAAGGGCAGCATCGGACCAATGAGAGTGCAGCTGTTGGCCGAGGGCTCGTTCAAGGAACTGGGCAAACAAATGATGGCCTTCTCCAACACCTCGTCTAACACCTTCAAAATGCACCGTGTGCTGCGCAGGAAGGAGTACGCCAACTTCCTGTTGGGAAAGACCATTTCCTGAACGCCTGCAGAAAAGCTTTGTGGGGACTGTACCCCTACCAGAGAAGCACTTTGACCATGGGGAGGAACAGGTATCTTTCCAGTAATCTAATCTTGCGATCATGGTCACCATGTGTGTTGGACCTACATGTGTGTTGGACCTACAACTGATTGCCTTGTCAACAATCTACAGCCAACTCTCTCCACTGAACATTATCTCTCTGCACTTATGAAATTACATTCCAGCCTTTCAAGTAAGGTACAATTGATTGTATATCTGCAGGCATGTAATGCCTGTTTTATTTAGCAGGACCTTTCAGACGGAGACAGTTTTCTTGCTCATCAGTACTCGCCAAACCTTACATCTGATGTTTATGTAAAGCTTTTTTAGTTCTTAAAGCACAATAAATATCACCACATTGGCACCTGGCCAACTCTTTGGACCCTGGTGTCTTTACCACTGCTTATTTTGATCAAATACTTTAAATCACATCAAGGTTGGTGATTTGCAAATAAAAGTGCAATGAATCTGTGGAACGTACCACTGGGAATCCTGAGGTGAGATTCAAAACTACACATTGTTATGGAAGAAGGGTTTGGGAGCCTGATGAATGTTGACCATTTCTTCGCTGAGATTTGCATCGCTACATTGACGAGAGAATGTCCTGCCGCCCTCTCCTTAAGGAGCTTCCACATCTCACTATCTAATTCACCTGGTGCATATTCCACAATGCTGTGAAAATAGGAAGTCTGTTTTTCCTGCACTGCGCCTAATCCTGCGATTCCCCTTCGCTGACCTTATGCGAGCGAGTAGGTGCACGCAAGCAATTGACCACAAAATTCATGGACTCTCTGCACACATTTGCTTGTAATATGGACCCGGCTCAAAACAAACCCGGCTTGGAAGTGGAGCTACTTCTTGGCCATCAGTAGAGGGCGCCAGTGCCCAATGTTGAAGTAGATAGCGGCCAAGGCCATGGCACAACTCTTGGTTAGCCTGGAGTGGCCCAGCCTGGTCCTGGAGAGGTGCAGATTGTGCTGATGTCTATCTTTAGACTAGCATTCAGAATCAACTAATCATCGTCTTTAATTTAGACCACGATTTGTTGAATCATTATTAGGAGCAGGTGTCCCTGGGCACTACGAACCCTAAAGTGGGCAAATCTAAGAATGTGCTTGTTGAATGTATGAATAATGATATTTAATTGATCCATCATTACAAATTAATGTCTTCATATCTTTCAGGACCTTAATGAAGTGTACTGGTTTGTTACTGTATATCTTCCTCTCCTGCTGTCCTCTGTGTTCAAAGTGGGCTAATATTTTTAGTAACGTCCTATTTCGGAGATTTGACACTGCTCTCGCTCTATTTTCGCGTCTTGCTGTGATTAGAAAAACTATGAGAAAATGACGAGAGCTAAATTTACCTGATCACGATACACCACCTCTGTCTGGTGACTTTAAATTCAGAAAAAAAACTGAAGCCACATTTGAAGCTTTAAACTGCAGTGGAAAGTAAACAATATGTGAGCAGATGATTCATTGCAAAGATTTTTTTTCATATGTATTTTCAGTTCTCAACTGGAACACACAGTACAGTACGTGGGCACATCCATTGAAACTTGCCAAGGGCTGCGTCAAGTGAAATAAAAATGCTGTTACCTGCACACTGTTGTTTGGTGATCTGATTTCCCAAGAAATAACCTGGGAAAGTGCCGCTTATTTTGTTGTGAGCAGACATGGCCCTGAAAGAGTGTTGTTGCCTTACCTACCCACACACAGGTACAAAGTCATTTAAAAGAAGAAGATATCTTCGTAATGTTTTTAATATATTTTTGGTCAGTCTAAAGATGGCTGACCTCTTCATGTCCAATCCTAAGGAGTATGTATCTGTAAGCCATGCAGGTTTTACAAGTCCAGTATGTAAAGTAATGTAAAAATCGTAAGATTCAGGTGTCGTTCAGAAATCATCCCTTTTATGTCAAAGCTTATTCAATTCAAACAAAACTAGATAACATTTCGAGGTACTCTTTATTATACATCCAAAAGAAGTCACAGTGCCAAAAGATGTGTGTATCACACACAACATACAGGACAGAAGATTATCACTGATATCAGATAAAGGTACTTGACCCCTGTATGTATTTGTATGCCTTTCGTGCCCAGAGGATTTAAACACATGCGCACACACACACACACACACACACACACATCTGCTCAGCACATCTGCTGAGATTCCTGGGTTATTCCACATAAACACGGGGTATATTTAAGAATGGTGGCCTGAATTTCTCAATGGCTTATAGAGAAAAGAGGATCCAGTTGAAATGATTCAGTAGATCTGAATGAATAAAATGAATATACTGTACATGCCAAGGGTCACAATTATTCAGCATATGTAGGACTCAATCAGGACTACTCAAGGTTGGGAGTGCACTCTCCAAATTGGTTTGCCTTTAGCAATTTGGCACTGATCCTTTCTTCACCCCTGAGAAAGGCTAGTGAGCTGAATTAATGTCACGGCAATGAGAGACGTATTGAGTTTTATTCTGTTCAGCTCCTTTTATACTGATCCTCGAGTCACTGGCAAAATGAGCTGGGTCTTCCATAGAACCCAACCCAAGTTAACCATACAACACTGACAAGAGCCAAATAACAAAATGTCCTCTATGATTGAGGTACCATACTGTACAGCAGCTACAGTGTCTGTCCACTGACCACAGAGATCAGTTTCAAACTGAAGAACAAATAGCCTAGTAAACAATAGATTAAAAATGTGCTGATATCAGTCCCTTATTTCTCAGCCCTGTCAACTTCCCCGTCTCACCTGATGAGCTTAGGGTCAAAGACCAGCAGCACTGGCCCAGCGCAGGTCATCAGAGCGAAGCAACATGGGAAATGTATTTGGGCAATTATGATATTTACACCTATAGGGGTCTATTTCACCCTGTAGCATTAGCCTTAAATGGAGATGGATTACGCCCTGCATAAGTAATGGGACAGTGAAGCATTTTTTCTTCTTTCAGCTCCAACAGTTTGAATCTGAAATCAAACAATTACTATGAGGTGAAAGGAGAGATTCTCAGCTTTTATTTGATTTGTGTATTTGTGTACATATTGGTTACACCATTGAGAAATTACACCACTTTGCATAGTTTGCACTTTGCACCCCATTTCAGGGTACCCAAAAGTAATGGGACATTACATTAATGGGATTTAACAAATGTCCAAATTAAGCACTCATGTTTAATATTTGATGGACAACCCTCTGCATGCAATAACTGCCTGAAGTCTGCGACCCATTGACTCCACCAGACACCGGGTATATCTCTGGTGATGCTCTGCCAGGCCTGTACTGCAGCCATCTTCAGTTGTTGTTTGTTTTGAGGTCTTTTTGCCTAAAATGTTATCATCAGGAAAATAAATGCATGTTCAATTGGATTTAAATCTGAAGATTGAATTGGCCAGTCAAGACCTTTCCATGCTTTGGCCCTGAAAAACTACTTTGCTCCTGTGGCAGTATGTTTTGGGTCATTGTTTTACTGTATGATGTAGCACCGTCCAATGAATTTGGAGGCATTTGCTTGCACTCGGGCAGATGAGATGTTTCTGTACACTTCAGAATTCATTCTGCTGCCGTCAGCAGATACAATCATCAACTAAGACAAGTTAGCAAGTTCTTATGGCAGCTATACATGCCCAAACCATAACACCCCCTCCACCATGTTTCACAGATGAGGTGGTATGCTATAAATATTGGGCAGATCCTTTTTGCTCCACACTTTCCTCTTGCAATCACTCTGGTCCATGATAATATTCATCTTATCTCTCCACAATACCTTTTCCAGACCTCTGCATGCTTTTTAGGTACTTTTTAGTGAACTGTAACCTGACCATCCTTTTTGAGTGGTCTAGTGGTTTGCACCTTGCAGTGAAGAGTCTGTAGTTTGGCCGGTGACATATTCTGCAGATGGTAGTCTCTGACACATTCACGCCTACCTCCTGATCTGTGGGACAGTTGTTTTGGGGTTTTTCTTCATTAAGGTGAGCAGTCTTCGGTCATCAACTGTGGAAGTCTTCCTTGGCCTACCAGCCTGTTTGCAATTGCTGTGCTCACCAGTGCTTTTGTTTATTTTTAATGATGTTCCAAACTGTTGATTTTGGCAACCCTAAAGTTTTGGCTATATTTCAGATTTTTTTTTCTTCTGACTTTTCAGCCAAATAATGACTTCCTTGACTTTCATTGACACCTAATTGGTCCTCATGTTGACAGACACCAATAGCAACTCCAAAGGCAAATCTAAAGCTTAGTATCAATACTAGACATTGACAGTTCTCTTATGCCTGCACAAATGATGTGACAGGACACACTTGACTTACCAGACAAACCTGTCATGTCAATTTGGGTACCCTAAAATAAGGGGACTATGCATAAAAAGTGTAATTTCTGAATGGTGAAACCAATATGTACACAAATACCATCAAATAAAAGCTGAGAATCTCTACACTAACCTCATATTTTGATTTAAAATCCAAACCTTTGGAGCCAAAATAAGAAAAAATGCTTCACTGTCCCATTACGTACACAGGGCACTGTATAATGGATTTACCTCTTTATTTGTGACAAGAGGAGATGGATGCACTACAAGGAGACAGGACAATGAACCTCCATTAAAAATTGATTGCAGTGAATAGCCGAAAGGGGTTGTATGGTATCCGAGAAGAGGAACATTACTCTTTCTCTCCGACTGCCACTGCCTCCTTTACTTTCACTGTATTTCCCTCCTAATATCTCTCTCCTCCCTTCTGTATTTACAGTATCTCTGTTAGTCTCTGACTGTATTCTCTCCATACCCATACCCCCCCCCCCATTTTGCCTTTGTCACTTACCTGCTCTTTGGTAGTATCTCCATTGCTCTCTGTCTCTCATATCCTCTTTCCCTCTCTTCTTCCTTATCTCACTCTTTCCATCTGTTTGCAGTATATTCACTGCATGCTCTCTCTTCCTTGTCAGTATCTCATTCCAGTGCTTTTTTCTTGCTGCGAGGGTGAAGACTGCTCCATCCATCACTCAGCGTTGTGCCCGCATTCCCCCCCCCCCCTCTCTCTCTCTCCAGTCTCCCTGTGCCCTTTCACAACTCAGACCATCTGTCTGACATGAGCTAGTGGTGCGCTCAGGGTCCCCAGTGTCTGACTCAACCCAGCTCTAAGTGTAAAGCCACAGAGCAGAGCTAGGACTGAACATATTGGGGTGTATTTATCAAACTTTATTGTAAGATTTACAGCTTTTTTCCCTCCCATGATATGATGGTTAGGTACTATTCTTATCGAAGCTTAAAGTGGTAAGCTTTTGTTTACCTTGTACTTTGTTTACATCTGACATGTAAACCATCTATCAATCCTCTCCATGTCCGTGTCAAAAGGAATTAACTCTTCCCTATCCTATGATCAGATGCTGAAATAACCTCATTGCAGTTTTCTGAATTGTTCTTGTTTTGTTCATTCATTCACAAAAAATAACATGTTACCACTAGTAATTTTTTGGAATGTTTACTGTTTGGAAGCAATTACTGTGCTTTCTAGCTGCTAAGCTGTTTGGTCCATGGATCGGAGTGAATTAAGATCTGTGGTTAGTGTTGTGTGTTTAGCTTAAAGTCTCCACTATAAAAATCTCCCCGTTTATCCTTTTAAGCCCTTCCTAGCAGCTTTCATTCAGCTTTCATTCGGACCTTTAATTCTCTCACAAGGACAGGGATGGGGGCAAGAGAGAACATTTTCTTACAGGGAAGCAAAACACTGCAATCAGGCATGTAGAAACATGTATTCTAGAAATGGCAAGTTTGATCTATACTCCTCAACAGTCCAGACCAGAAACAAATTTAAGGACTAGAATGTTAGAAACCTTTCCTGAATTCATTTTGGGAACAATAAATCTCTTGGAAAACGCTGTGGGTGGTTCTATGCAGTGGTTTACAAACACTTTAGCTATAAATTCAACATAATATTGTAAAAACAAAACAAACAAAATAATATGAGTTTTTATAGGTTTTAATATAAATAAACACACAATGTGCATTTTATCATGCTTTATCTGACCCTAAAATGGCTCTAAATGCAGTTTAATTGCTTTGAGAAGTACAATCCAGAGCACATTATTGTAGAATACAATGACAGAATACAATAGCCTGTGTTGATCTCTGTGGTAATCCAATCTCTCCTAAAGCAGCAGACATGTAGACACAACCCCATGTTGATAGTAGAAGTACAGGGTTGAAAAGTACTGTCAACAACTGCTCCTGACAGATCTTTCTCTCTCTTTCTCTCTCATTACTCTTTCTCCCCAACTGCTGCTTCCTCCTTTACTTTCACTGTATTTCCCTGCCTCTTTTTTCTTTCCCTCCTAATATCTCTCTCCTTCCTTCTGTATTTACAGTGTTCCTCTGTTGCTCTCTGACTGTATTCTCTCCGTCTCTCAATCCCCCCTCCCCACTCTCTCTCTCCATCCCCCAGATGAGAACAGGTTTCTATAGAGAATGCAGGGGAGTGAAAACTAAGAATCTCATTGGCTGATCCACCACAGGACTGGATGGAAGAGGGAGTGGAGAAAGAAAGGGAGAGAAAGCGAGAGTAGAGAGAGAGAGAGAGAGAGAGGAGGGGGGGAGAGGCAGAGTGAGAAAGCTTAAGAAGATGTAACTGTTCTGCCTGCCACACTGTAGCATCTTTGGCAGAAAGGAAAGAGGGAGCGAAGAGGGACAGAGACACACAAAGAGAGAGAGAAAGAGAGAGGGAAAGAGAAAGAGATGCCTGTCGTCCTGTGGATTCTCTGTCCTATGAAGCCCGTTTGGATTTAGAGGAACACTTACAGCCTCTGGACTGGTCTTTTTAAGAAGGAGTGCGAGACCAGCAGCACCTGTGCAGACACTCCTGAGTAGGCAGATCTCTACTGGATCTCTAGAGTACCTGAACAATCGACTTGATCACTTTGGACCTAACCGTTGATCTCCCCCTCCCTTTCCCCCCACTCCCTACCACCTATTGACCTGGACCTCCTCGATTGAGTGCATTGCTTCTCCCTTAGACCAGTTCAGGTTGTACTACCATACTGGCAGTCTGCATGGATAAAGCTGGCGTCTTTTAGATGTGCTTCCCCCCCTTGCTGTCGAACTGCCCCCGTACCCCCCCATACCCCCTGAGAGTCCTCAGCGGACCCCCCTGTGTTTGGGATGGTGTGATTCTAGCGGAGCTGTCGCTGATCACAGACCAGGGCCAAGATGCCGGTGATGAAAGGGCTGCTGGCCCCCCAGAACACCTTTCTGGATACCATCGCCACCCGCTTCGATGGCACCCGTGAGTAATAATATACTGTAGTACTGTAGTGGTAGAAGTGTAGAAGTACCAATACAGAACATGCCTACATACTGTTGAAGCCTCTCAATAGATTACCATTTATTCATAGGAAATACCAAAATACCAAACCTTTTGGTTTTAAGTCAAATCATTATTGACGACCCAAAATAGAGAGAAAGTGTATTGATACATGTTAAAGAAGAGGTACAGGACCATAGTGTGTTTGTACAGGTGTTTTCTTTTCCTAATGAATACTTGCTTTGGACCTGTATCTGTGTGCAGATATTTTATTGTTGAGGCATCAACAACAAAATCTGTTTCTGCCAAGCCCTTGTGTGCCTAAACAAGGGTGTGTGTGTGTGTGTAATCTACAGTAGTTCACTATTCTATTACTACAATGCTTCTCGAAGAATATTATTTATAGATGCTTCGTGAGCTTAAACGCTGTGTTGCCTGTAAAGGCTGTTTTACTCCATGTTTACAAACAAAAGTAATATGCTTCAAACTCCCATGTTGATGTCGCACAGCATGTCCTTGTATCCAGAGTGCAGTTTATGAATTTGAGAGGTAACATTTCTCCAACCCCATCCCTCAGCTGTATGTAGCGAAGCAGACATTTTGTTGTTTTTGGAATTATGGATTGTGGCTTAAAGAAGCTTGGTTAATTGGACATATACAGTGGACCAGAAATTGCAGGCAGTGACACTTTCTCAATGGAGCTCTTAGTTCTTAAACAGTTACTGCTTTAAACTGCTCTGAGCAACCATTAAAGCAGAGTGTAATTTCTGCATGGCCTGTCTCTTGTTTTCAACCTCCTGGAAAGGCTCATGGGAGGCTGTGGCTCTTTGTAAACACTTATCAAGGGACGCCAGTGTTTGCCTGTTGTCGATTCACTACAGTCTTCCTACTGTCACCTTTTGTAACAGCAAATCATTCTGTGTCCTGAAAATACCTCTAATACTGCATAAACTAGATTAAACTAAATCAAAGCTACATTTCAGCTTGAATGTGTCTAAAATACAGATACTACAATGGATGTAAACATTCGAGTATGACGTTGCTGTGTAATTGATATGGCTGGTGAATTGATATGGCTGTAGTGCCATAATTGTAGTTTTCAGAGCAGTGAGTCAACCATTGTAATGAGGGCTTGGTAGTGCTCTGCCAAACTCGAAGCACAAAGACACACATGATGATGATTAGGGATTGTATTCCTCAAGTAATGAAATGTGGAACACAATACAGTCATAATTGACTGGAACTAATTTCTAATTAATCATGTCTGAGAACACCTGTTCTGCTTTTCACTGATGGTTGTTAGAAGAGGAATGCAAATATATGAGAAAATGTGCTTTCATAGAGTCAATGAAATACTTTTCTTTCTTTGGTTTATATGACACACACACACACACACACACACACACACACACACACACACACACACACACACACACACGTGTTTGTGCGTATGCAGACAGACACTGAGGAGAGAATGAGTGGGAGGGGGGGAGTGTGCATGCGTGCGTGCCTGTATGTGTGTATGCATGAAAAAGTCTGGTAGATAATTTATCTGAAATCACTTTTTAATTTGGGAGGTCATATAAACAATTGTTTCCGGAACAAATACATTTGTTTGTTCTCTTATCAAATATTAGGTGTGTCCGCATAAACAATTTTCCCACTTCCTCTCATTTAGGGTTGAGGAATATGATATAAACACAGATTAGTGTCATATTACTGGATGTGTTTCCATTATTTAAAATGAGCTCTATTACTTGTCAGTCAACAGAGCATTTTGAACTGTAGAACAGTATAATCACTTTCATCGCCATAATTCACACAGTGCAAGGCCCACAGTTGGACTTTAATTCTTATCGTCAAACAAGTCGATGGAGACCTCTTACTCATATACTGTAGCTAGACCCCTCCTTTCCTTTTATATCCTTATCATACGACTTTGATGTGCGATTACAGTTTAATAAGGCCATGTCTATCACTAAAACTATCACCATGTTGAGTTGCCTGAGGGACGGAAGGCACTTCCCCTCTGTGTTTCAGAGGTCAGGTCATGACCATCAATGCAACTCTCAAACAACAACCCAAACCTCTTTGTGGGGGGCAACTGAGGTCATGGTCACATTTTTGCAGGGTCCTAGCTGAGTTTATTGCTACAGAGGGAGTTGTTTTCCTCACATTTTCTGCCGCAGATGTGGTAGTTTGTTAGAAGAAGGGTAGTTTGTTGTTTTAATGTTATGTGGACAGCATTTCTCATAATGTTGCACGTCTGATTTTTTAAGCCCCCTGCAGTTCTCCTCCCTTAGAAACTAGTTTTCCATATATTCAAAAAGTGCCTCTAATTAAAGTAGGATATGCTATGAAGCGCACACAACAATAGACGATATCTGTAGGCAGACGCTGTTTGAAGTGCCACCGGACCTTCTTTTCAAAGCCACCCTTAGCTCCTCCGCGACAGGATATTTCTCGTGGCAGCGTGCCCGCAGCTGAAAATAGCTAACTCCGGTTGCCCAGGCAACCGGGTCCCGCCGCAGAACGCGGATGGGGCACAAGCGCGTTGGTGTGTGTGCGTTTGACTGACAAGATGCTCGGAGAGGGGCCCATTTAGATACTTAGCATCACTATCACATTGACAATACCTGCACTTATGGAACCATGCAGACACTATAGCAACACATCAAATCCTCCGGTTTCCCAACAGGTTCTGGTAACTGAAGCACTTTATGACAATTGTATTGGTAAAAAGTGCTTTTCAGATCCATTTGATTGTGTAGTTACAGTGAGCTAACTTGAATTATGCTTGCCACCCACAGTTTGCTAGCCAACTAAACCACTTAGATGATAGGAATATTGCTCTAAACTGTGCTCCTAGCTCAGTCTGGCCTCGTAAGGAGCAGGGGGGTACATAGAAGAGGCTAAAAGCTTAAAGAGTTTTAAGCACCGAATAGGCCTGGAGAAAGCCCTGTTGAAGCTTGGGAATGACTGGGAAAAAGCAATTGGCCTTGGCATGCACAGCGTGTGTCAAGGACTCCAGAGCGCATGGCCTTGGGCATGTTTGGAAAGGAATGATTTGTATTGCTGATGGTAGGCTAATATTCAAACCTCCCCTCACCAGCTTACCTTATATAACCAAAATGGCACCCACATTCTCACCTTACCTGAAGCAAAATCTGAACCTCTTGTATGGCGCGTGGGTTGTGAAACATTTCCTTTCCAAGTAGGCGTTTGTGTTTTTTTGGCTATACATATTCCTCTTATTTGTGTAGCTTACAGATAACTTTTTCTGAGAAACCAGTCACTAACTATGGTTCTCAAGACCTTGGTGATTGACTTTCTTGTAGTATTTTATTGTCAACTGAAAAGGTAGAACATTGGAGAGGGATATAGACAAGAGGGAAGACAGAGCAGACTCAGGAGGTGAACCCTGGAGGAGATAGTGTCGCATATTTGTTTATAGCTTTACCACTAAGACGACAGGACTTTAAACAGGTGTGTTAGTGCTGGGCTAGGATAAAAGCTAGGCTACTCTTTGTAGCGTTCCAGGACCAAGGTTGGTAAGTGATATAGTAGTTTATGATTATACTGACCACTTTATTACACTTATCTAAGGATGAGGAGAAACTAATTTTCAACTATTAAGTCTAAGTGGGGCCCGGTGGTTCCTCAAGTAGAGTGGTTACCAGGTTCACAGTAACCCCATAGTTGAACAGAGAACCATGCTTTGCTCGATCACTATGGCAACATAAGATTGGATAAATTAAGTTCTAATCTTTCTGTCTGCAGGCTAGTCACTATCTTTGCTTCTTTCAGAAGGATTTATATATAAATAAATATCACAACTGAATGTATTGCTGCCAACATCTTGGTAACAATACTATCACTTTTATGCAAATATCTATTTCCCCAAGTGAGCAAGACGTCTTGCTGAATACTGTGAGTTTGATTAATAATAAGATCTCTACTTTGCCAATGTTGAGTGTGTAAGCCCATAGCAATGTGAGCTCATGTGGCCTCCCAAGCAGAGAAGCCAGTAGTGGGTGTGTGCGTGCGTGCGTGCGTGCGTGCGTGCGTCCGTGCGTGCGTGCGTGCGTGCATGTATGCCTGTGTGTGACAATTAAATACATGCCTGTGTGTGTGTGTGTGTGTGTGTGTGTGTGTGTGTGTGTGTGTGTGTGTGTGTGTGTGTTGCCCCACGCAGACCCCCCAGCTCCCCAGCACGACCTCCCCAGTAGCAGCAGGCAGTCAGTAACAACGGCTGCAGCAACAGCAGTCATCCTGTGGATAGCATGACTGTGGGGCATCTGTAAGCAGAGATAACAGCGGGTTTCATTTTCTCCCATTTCCTTCAAAGGCAGCAGATAAACCAAGGGGAGAGCGTAAGTGGTGGAAGACTGAACCTAGTGGCGGTCATTGTTCACTGGGTGATGAATGGGTCCAAGGGGCCTCTACTAAGGGTTGAATACAAGAGCAGCAGACAGTTGGTTGACAGTTGAAGTGATTGGGTTAGCATCTCTCTATGTTACGATTGTCGTTGATGCAGGGGAATGGGGAGGGATGTAGACTAACACTAGACTCATTTGAGGTTCAAAGGTTGTAATATTGTTTTCAGCTGGTCACTGCTTGGTGTTAAAATATGCATACTGAGCAAACTACCAATGACCTCAGCCAATGACATGAGACCGCCTGAGTGTCTGTTCCAAAGCTAACTGTAATTACACGTTAAGAAGACAGTGATCATGATGCTGTCTCTGCCCACTGATTTTTGTTAAGGTTGTAATTAGCTACTGCCCCTCCTCCCATGAACTTGAGTATCATGATCACACTGCCTTACCCAATGGGGATCCATATGTGAGGAGGAATAGCACTTGCTTGCTTATTGTTGTTAGCATTAGCATCTAGCAACCCAGATTACAGTTCTCTCTGCTGTACAGATGTGTAATTAAAAGACAAGCCATAGAGGCGCAGGCAAGATCAGCAAGAGGATTATTGCCAAGGACTGAGGCACTACGAAACACACTCTGATATGCACACGCAAACACACAACACACACACATGCGCACACACACACACACACACACACACACACACACACACACACACAGTTGCTTCTTTATTTGGTGGTACACATTGTAGGAGTGAGAAAAGAATAAAGTATACAAATACACTCAAACTTCTCCTGTCCACTTCCAACTTTTTGGTTGGTTTTTGGGTTGAGGTTGCTAGTCTGCCATTCTTAGTTTGTTTATCAGACTTGACACTATATGGCCACGTTAGAGACTCTCTGTCAATTACTGATTCTTCGACTTGATTAGCTTTGGTTCTTAGAGGTAACAATCACTCTGTACAGTATCAGTGCAGTGGTAAAGAAGCTTGGTAGAGAAATAAAGTGATACCTTCAGACATGAGTAAGCAGCAAACTGTTAGGCTTACCAAGACAATTAATTATAACTGCATACTGGTAGCTGTGCTTACGAAGCACACTGAGGATGACATAGCAGCTGAGTAGGGCTAGTGTCAGGAAATAGCAGGCTGTTATTCTACAGTATGCAAGTTTGTTAACATTTTGGTCAGTGCTAAGATATTGCACAGCAAGCACAGGTCTACCTTCCTTTGACCCACTTGGAAGACAGATATAAAAATGCTGACTTGAGTTTTGTGTGTATTCTTAGACCTGCACATTGCATAAGGCAGAGAGATGAATGTCCATAAAAAGAGTTGTCCCAAACCGATTTAAACCTGTGATTTATAAGTACGAGGAGTATAAAATAGGACAGTTTTTGTACAAAGGATACAGTTTTTAGTTTCTGTATCCCAGGCGTATTGTCAATGGCACTACACCACTAGTAGAATTGGATGGATTTGGATTCCATTTCTTTGGAGAATTGCAGTTTGGCTGTATTGTATGACAAAACCCTACATTCCCCACCTCATTTCTCATAGTGGAACCACTTTACTCGACCAAATCAGACTTTCACAAAGACCTGTAAATAGCCAGTCATCTAACAAAAAATAATCTGAGTCACCATGATGTTGAAGTCTGCTTAAGCACGTGCAGACCGCTTGCCAGGAACGGCGTGGAACTTCTGCAGTTGTCGGGGCGATGGATCTGGTTGCTGGGTCTTTTTTTTTTATCTAATTCCTCCCTGGCGGTTTTGCCACTCGCTACACGGCTGTGAAGGCTGTCACCAGCCCCCCGCGGACTCTTCTCTGTCGAGGATGGGCAATTAAAGCGCTAGTTTGTGGAAGCGACACGGCAGCTGCTTAAGCTCCGTTGTGCTGTAAGAAACGCTCCCTTTGGAATTTTTACTGAATTCGAACTAATCCGTCTGGTGTGTGTTGACTTTTTATCTTTAGTATTTACAGTCACTATATCCTCATTAGTTCAGTTTAGCCACAGTGTATTCATTCACTACAAGGAGGCTTGATACCATGCATGTCTACTTGTCTAGTAAAAGAGACTGTATTGCACTGAATGAATCCTTCTCTCAATTAGGTCAGGGTTAACCAACCATGTAAAGAGATGTAGATGTCCCATACTCAAATGAAGAGTACTGCCTCTGGGCATCAGACAGTACATTTGGCCATTCCAACCTGTAACTAAGGCATTTCCAGAGTAGACTGCTGCTTAGCTATGTATATATGTAGAGTCTGCAGGCATGAATAAATTAAGTAGGTGTAATACCACCCTGGGGAGCGCAGGTACATTAAGATCTGAGAGACTGTGTACGCGTAACGTTGCCTGGCTCTGTCCATGGTCCTGAAAACAAAGAGAGTTAAAGAAAGGGCCTTTGGTGCTGAACGGACTTTCCCTTCTCTTCCACAGCCAATATATTCACATTGTGTGTCCCACCCTACCTACCTGCCTTTAAAAGGATAATCATCTCTTTTAGTAATTACATTAATGAAGTATAATGAACTTTCAAATGAATTTGCTTTCCACAAGTATGTTGGGTACACAGAGGGTGAGACCCTCTCTCCTTGTGCCCTCTCCTTCATTTGCACTGATCTGAAAACACAACATATGGTTGCCACCTCTTCCACCTGTCCAGTTCTCCCATATCAATGCAGATGAGAAAAAGGAAAGGAGCGAATCAGGACGTTTGAGTTTGAGTTCACAACTGTTAAACAACCGCCTTTTGTTTCTGTCGTCTTACAGACAGCAACTTCCTGCTGGGCAACGCGCAGGGCCACCGCGGCTACCCCATTGTCTACTGCTCGGACGGCTTCTGCGAGCTGACGGGCTTCGCGCGCACCGAGGTGATGCAGAAGAACTGCAGCTGCCGCTTCCTGTATGGGGCGGACACGAGCGAGCATGTGGCCCAACAGATGGAGAAGGCCCTGGAGGGCAGGGAGGAGTACCAGGCCGAGGTCCATTTCTACAAGAAGAATGGTGGGTGGGAAAAACAGCATTACTGTTGCACAACAGCGGGGGGGAAGGGGTGGGGTGGGGTGAGGGGCATGAGAGAAGGGAGTCAGAGAGAATGGGTGAGACGAGACTGAGCATAATATGAGTTCATGTGTGTTCATGTTCCCGTCTGTGTGTTTGTGTGTGAGTGTGTGTTTTTGTGCGTGTGTGTGTATCTGCAAACTTACATGGTCTTCCTAGCTACTAGGTTTGAATGACTGCATTTTAAGTGGAATTGTAAGCTTACTTCTTAGAACCCTGTCAGTCATTCTATAGTTCACAATAGTCACATGTGCACAGAGAAACACATCAGCTTTTCTCACTCTCAAATAGGCTTATGTTCCCTCAGATGGGACCTAAACCTTCTGCAGGAAATGGTGTAAACCAATGTGTCACTAACTCACAGGGATCATGAAAGCTGCACAGTGAGGGATAAGCGCAATGAAACCTTTTTCCGTGCTAGTGTGCTGAACATACTCCCCAAAAAACGGCTTATTATCTGAGATTACTCCATCAGTAGTCTAGTTAAACGCCTCTCTTTCTGTTCAGGATAACCTCCGCCGCGTCATCTGTTTTCTCTAACTTCGGTTTCTTCAGCATGCCGTTTGTTTATGGACAGTACAGCGGTAGCAGTTGGGAGTGAAATGTTGAAATGTGATGAATCCAAATGAAACTTTAGCTAATCAAATCAAAATATGAAAATATCCAAGGCGTTTTTCAACCCTTTTTCCATCTGGAGCCCCACCTCCACGACATCATGGTTCATCGGCAATAAGAAAAAGGATCTTGCCCGAAGTTTTTTTCTTTTTGAATCTGAGAGCTGCAAAGCGGTCTGACCAGGCTTTGAATAGCTCACGGAACAAAGCCTGGCTAAGGCTACACCATCACAGACAGACTACACACACACCCGCACACACCCACACACACCAGCACCCTGGGAGATGTGCAACATCTGTTTGGAGGCAGAGCTGTTCATCTCTCGGGAGTTGCTAATGAGCAGGCTAGGTTCAAGCAAGGTCTTGGATACATGCCCCTTTCCTCTAGAATCTGACTTGTTAACTCTCCCTCATCTGAAATAACGATCTTTCGCTGACTCCCTCTCTACCAGTTTCCTTTATACAGGAATGCCCATGCTGTTAGTTTCACTTATCCGTGGTTCCTTTACAGCCAACGGCAGTTACATAGTACACTAGATGTTGATTTTCTATGATTGTAATTGACATCAAATAAATTAGATGGGATAGGTTGTTGATAGTCTGATCATCAATTGGTATAGATCTATGCTATCAATATTAGATCCTGGCCTGAATTGCTATTGTCTCACTCAATTATTACCATACTAATTTGATCCTGATAATCTGTTTCAAGAGATTTCTTTCCCATTTGGGCAATGGTTTGAACTTTTTCTGCAAATGTCATTGTTATTAATCCAGCACGAGCAGCATTGTTATTATTTCACAAAGAAAAATGTATTTTCATTAACATTATAGTTAGCATTAGCATTTCCATCCATTGAGTACTGCAAATTTAATGAGCGAATGAAGCTGATGGATCTTGTCCTCCATGTAATACTATTTTTTGATGAATGTCTGTTTGTTCCAGGGAGTGCTTTCTGGTGCCTGTTGGATATTGTGCCCATAAAGAATGAGAAAGGAGAGATGGTCCTATTCCTCTTCTCATTCAAGGACATCACAGACATACATGGAAAAGGCCATCACAAGAAAGAAGGTGGGCTATACTACCTCAAGTTGTACAAAAAAACTTTATTAGTTTAGTTTGGACATGATTTATGATTCAGGCACCTTTTTCCCTAAGGCTTTCATCTTCACAGTGCTCTCTTGTTTGTCATTGTCACATTATATCAGGGCTAGAATTCAATCATCGCAGATAATGGATTTTCCGCACTGCACACTTTCAGAAGTCTTTGATTCTGAACAAGGAGGTGTTTAAATTTGTGTTGACGCTGTACAAATCAAAGGATAAATTGCTGACTTTCAATCACACAAGATGTTATGAAGTTGACATGGAGATGACGTTTGATTGACAGATTCGGCAGACAAGAGGCGAAGCAGGAAGAGTGGCAGCTCTCACTTCAGCGAGGCCAGGAAGCGTGGGAGGAACATGATATACCATCTGACCAACCAATTCTCCAGAGGCGGCAAAAGGGAGGTCAACCTGGGCAGTGTGAGTACCGGGGCAGCCCCTAATTAATCTCTGATTGGTTGATTGGCTGTTTCAGGATTTGCGGTTTGGTTGATTGCTAAATAGTTTGTTTTTTTAATGGAAATGACTGTTAAGACTAATAGCAATGGCAGTAGCTTCATTCTTCCCTTTCATCAGTTATGTTAATTTCTTAACATAATTTTGTAAAAACTGAATTTAAATTGAGCACAGGACAGTGTTATCTAATATGGTTATGCAAATATTCCCAAATTTTGTAAAAGGCAGTGTTTCTAAGGAGATTCATTTGAATATGAGTGAAGTTCAAAGCCTCTCTAATGACTGTATGGGTTTTGTCAGTCAAAAAGCAAAAGCAGTTGTACTTATATTCCACTAGAGAACTGCAGTCACAGTTTTAAAGCATGGCCAAACCTTAGCCTTGCAGCGAGGTCACCGTGGCAGCCACGGTTGCTGGGACACCCGTGGTAGTTGCTAAGGGACAGGGTCACTGGCATTCAGGCAGTAGGGTCAAAGTGGAAGCCCCAATTTCCCACTGGTATTATTGCAACAGTTTGTCTGAACCAGGCAGCAGCAGCTTCATTATATAGGTCATTATATATGTCATCATAATATGGTCCCTGCTGATTTCCTCACCCCCTGGGTCTTAGAATGTGTGCAAGGCTGATTTCCATATATTGTTCTCATTGCTCCTCAGCTTCCAAACAAACACATACTTAGTTAAATGTGAAGTAAGGAATCCAACTTTTACATATCGGTTGCTTTCAGCTTTTTCACATGATTAATTAATGGCACTCAATTGTTCAGGGTATCATGACAACTAAAATGACTGTGTACACTTTCCTAATGCTGTCCTCTTACCCATTCTAAACATCAGTAACTTGTCAGAGCTTCATTATACAGACAAGACAATTTACCAGCTCAGTGATAAAGTCATGCTCTACTCCTACTAGTATTTTCCATGCAAATGTTTCAACTTCCTCAAAAAGAAACAGTTTGTAACAGAGCATCACATTGAGATAATCCCCCTGCAGGGCTCTGTCATGGGGTGTTGTAGCAACGTGTGACAGTGTCATATCTTCATGAAGTAAATGCCAATTCATAGTAGTCATGATCTGCACTGTACAGGAAAGGACTCTTTAAAATGTAATTCATAAGCCAGTCACTGTTCAATATAAATTAATATATATTTGTATTTATATCTTTTTAGATCCAGTATGTAGATTTGAGCTTTCAGTGGAGAGTGCTTTTCTGGTCCAAACAAAAAGGTTTCTAAAATGTGTTGTAGAGGTTGAGTACTGGTCTTTACATACCATTTTACATACCATAGTTTTGGGTTGTGTACATGGGCATGAACATATTTACTGCTATCAGAAAACATAGCATATTGAGGTTTTCAAATGTTTTGTGTGGCCACAGAAGGCAGCAACATGCAAAACAACATGCTTCACCTTCAAAGGTGTGGTCCTCTGTGGCTCAGTTGGTAGAGCATGACGCTAACAACGCTTAGGTCATGAATTTGATACCCGCTGGGACCATATATACTGAAATATTTGCACTCACTGCAATGTAAGTCGCTTTGGATAAAAGCGTCAGCTAAATGGCATATATACTGTATATGCTAAGATTAGCAGAGTTGACATAAGGAGATATCGCATTAAAGATACAAGATCCTTTTATTGGACGACAACAGAGGTTGGTGGAATTAGTTTGATGGGCAGCTCTACATTCACCGACATGTACAGCAATGAGATAAGACAGACAATAAATGCAGTATAACACAGGGAGTGAAGAGAGTTCACCCTGTCTGTATGGCTTTGGGAAAGAAGCTGTGGCTGAGGCGGTCAGTCATGAGACGAGCCATCCATGTCCCAGTATGACTCACCTGACATGGCTCGCTGCCTTCCTGCCCCAGAGGGATGTTTCACACCTCCAGGCAGACGATCTGTGAGCCTCATTCCAGGCCAGGCCCACCTGGACATTTCCTGGACATTGGCGTGCTACGCCTCCCCCTCGTCTGCCAAAGTCTTGGTGCCTTGCTTCCGATTCCACCTACTTGCAGATGGCACTGTTTACACCGCCATACATGCTCATACACACCTGCTCTGGCAACACACACACACACATACAGTATACACAGACACAAACACACACACTGCCAGACACAAACACAGACATACTGTACACATCAACACACATAATAAAGTAAATGTGAAAAGTAAACTAGTAACAAGTAAGTGCATGTACACACACACGCACACAGAAACTCACATACACATACAAACACACTCACACAAAAGCCTAGCTACAAACATACAGTACTCTTTCTCACTTAATTTAATTTCACCTCACAATATAGATTGACAGTTTGCTGTAAGAAAACGACTATGGGGAAACAATAACTTTAGAAAATTATTCAAATTAATTCATCAGCATGACTGTTTGCTTCTCGTGAGGTCCACCTCTTGACAGCTCATGCACTCAGCTGTGTCTTCACTCCCTCCCAGCATGCCTTTCTAAACCTTTGCTTGCGTAGCTGTCAGTGGGGCTAGTCAGAAATGACACAGTCTGCATGAAAAATGAGATGCAAAGCAGTAATTATACACTAATACACTTGAGATACGATGCTGACGTGTGTGTGTGTGTGTGTGTGTGTGTGTGTGTGTGTGTGTGTGTGTTTGTTTGTTTGTTTGTTTATAGATGTGATTTGTTCCATGTGTACACATGAAATATTACCAAGATCACATCTACCACACACACACACACACACACTCAACATACATACATACACAATCACATACATACATACATACATACATACATACATACATACATACACAATCACATACATACATACATACACACACACACACACACACACACACACACACACACACACACAGCCTCATCTCCGGAGTGGCATAAGCACTAATTACTAGATGCACCCACCAACAACGCTGTCATTTAAATCTATTGCAGCAATTCTATTGTGTGTTATATTGTCATATGATGAAAACCTATATTATAGTATATCAACTAAAAAAACAGTAGATTGTAGCACCTTACTGAACTAGATTGCAGGTTTTTTTGAATGGGCTTTTTTTTTTCAGCTTGCAACAGGCATGAAAGAGGATCATGTTTCTTTCCCAAGTGTGAGTGTGTGAGAAAATAAGGTGAACTGTAAATCCATTGCGGGTGTGTGTGAGTGTGAGTGTCCATAAGATGGAATTATTTAAGGATGTGGATGACTTCAGCGGATGACTGAGCTTTAGGCTCGAGAAAGTCTATCTCTTTCTCTATCTGTCTATCTCTCCTTCTCCCTTACTTTCTCTCCTTTTTTCCTCTCTCATTCTTCCTTCCTGTCCCTCTCCCTCTCACTCTAACCATCTCTTCCTCTCTCTCCTTCTACCCACTATCCTTCCTCCTCTGCCTTATTCTCACATCCTGTCTGTCTTTCCACCTCTCCTTCCCTGTTCCTTCCCTCTTTCTACAGTACATCCTCCTCTCCCCTCTCACCCTGTCTGTCTGTCTGTCTGTCTCTCCCTCTGCACCCTTCTGCTCGCTCTCTCTCTGTCTCTGTCTCTGTCTCTCTCTCTCTCTCTCTCTCTCTCTCTCTCTCTCTCTCTCGCCCCCTCTCTGAGTTTATGGAGTCTCCTCCCTGTTACTGTGGCAGTTTTTTTATTTATTTATTATTTAACCATTATGTATCCAGGTTATCCAGTCTCATTAAGCTAAACTCTCTTTTTCAAAAGAGATTTGGTCAAATTACATACCTCCCAACCCAGCCAGCCGTGCTCTGAATAGATCTCTATTTGTAGCTCCTCCGCCCAGGAAGGAAGGAGCACCTGTGTTGGAGAACAGAGACACTGTCATAAAGAGTGTAGTCACTGAAGAGAAGGTGGGCAGGGGTTGGAGATAACTGCTCAGCCTCTAAATGCACTGAAATGCAGAATCATACCTTCCAATTCCTAGGTTACTTATGTGGAGTGGGAAGAAATGTATCTCTGAGAGAGGAAGAGAGAGATTTGATTTACAAATTGACTATTTCACCATGTATCGGATCTCTTTCGATACCCAAGACTTACTATATGTCAAGTCGAGGCTTATGATACTGTAGACTCAATGTCATTATAGCCAGCTTTAGGAGCAATGCCACTTAGAATGGTATACGTTATTTTAAAATGCCACTCCACTGCAATCTACAGTAACAGACTGCACATCTTTTTACAGTGTTGCCATTTCCAAGTAATTTTGCCATTGTCATCCTCCTCTTGTGAGTTGTCATAACAGTGGAACATTTTGCTGCATATAGGCCTCTTTTTGAACTTACTGTACAGCCTTCAGTTTTGCTAGTCCTAGCACTTACTAGCCTGTACAATACACTGCAAGGCAGTGAGTGTTCCTGGCCTGGTTTTTCCTCTTCTCTCTCTCTCTTTCTCCCTAACGTCTCTGTGGGACGGGGAAACATGTAACTCTAGTCCCCTCCTGGTTTTATATAATCTCCTGTAACCCATTTTCAAATGAGTCCACCAGTCTTGACCTGCTTTTTATGTGTGCGTGCGTGAGTGTGTGTGTGTGTGTGAGCAGGTTAGTATGGGTTGTTTGAAATGGAAATGATGAGGCAAGTCTATAGAGTTGGTCATCTTACAGTGCGTCCATCAGATGTGGTGATATTATATACAGTAACAGCCCTTGATCCTTATTTGTTTTTGTTTTTTTACAACACTTTCCAAAGAAACAGTTTGAAGCGCTAGCATTTTTTGAGAAAAGCTTGCTGTGGTAAAAAATAATCAAAATTAGCAAATTACAATAGCTTGTTGTCCCTTAAAACCATTTCCAGATACTGTACAGTAGTCTAGAGACTTTACTATGCTCTGCTTGAGGGACAGAGACATGTGTGGGAGGTGTTGTTTACATATCCACCCCACCACCAAGGACGGCTTGTCTGTCATCGCTTGTTTTGCTCAAAGCATGCTGGAGGTTGTAGTCAACAGGGCGGGCTCAGAGGCTGTGGGGGTTGGAGTTGCCCGGGTCAGGCTTAATGAAGTGCAAAGATCAGATGTAGCCTGTGTGAGATTTAGCCACACGTGACCCCACTGCAACAGCAGTGGTGTTTTCCCCTTCTAATCATCAGGATGTGCTTGGTTGGCTGCCCGAGGAGGAAAAGGGCAAGGGGTGACCCGACCTCGGTGATATATTTAAAAAAAAAAAAAAAAGTCCCAGCATTCACCAATGTCCCTGAATCACGCAGAAACATCATTAAAATGGCCACAGCAGCAGCAGCAGCAGCTGATGATGGTGATCGGGTTTTTCCTCTGGATTTGCTTCTGTGCTGTCTAACTTCTTAATTGAAGTTGTGACAACATCCCAGCCTTTATAGCATGAAAAGTGTTCATTGTGAAACCGTGAAATTTCCCTGTTTCTTCACTGAAAATTGCATATTTTCACTTGACAGGAGGACCCAGTCATTATACTGTAGGTCAAGGGTTATTGAGCTTCAGACAATTTGGTTATTTCTTTGCCTCACGAAGCAGAGGTGGATGTGTTATTGTGTTGCCCACTCTCTCTCCTCCTCTTGTGTGCCACTGCAATTCCCTCGTCCTCCCAATTATTTTCCTAAGTAAAGGCTATCCATCCAGCTGGAGTCTCATTTAGGAGATTACACAGCCACAACGGTGCTTGGCTGCTCCTGGACACATACAATTCAATTTGATACTTCATTACCCAGACTACCCGGTGTGCATCTAACCGTTTTCAACCCAGGAACATTGTTCTTAGATTAATTTCCGCCCATTTAGCCCTTTTTCTGTTCACCTTCCCTCCCTTTCTTTTCTAATATCTTTGCTCAATGTCTCCCAAACATTGTGTAGACTATTATGTGCCATGCACCTGCTAACATTGGTCGATCTAAGGCCTCATTATGCCAGAACTGGACTCTCCCATTTTGCTAACTCATCAGCAAATAGTGTTATATATCCTCCTGCAATTAGATTTCTGGATCCAAAATTCTAATTAGGCAGATGAATCAGAGTAATTTTAAGTTAATGGTTAATATGCCGCCTACCTCATTTCACTTTAATGAGACCGGTCTTGGCAGAAGAAGCGCTGATGGCATTTGGATGAGTGAAAATTGGAGGAAAAGTTCCAAAAAAAATTCCCTCCATCAGTCTCTCCATCACTATGAGTTATCAACTTTGACTTGTTATAGGCAGCAATGCCGGCCATTTTCTCCTGACCAGTTTTCATAATCGAAACAACATAACTAAGGTCCGTTCCCGGGTGTCTAGATTTATACTGATTTATTTTCAACAAATAATTTTACTGCATTATAATCACCATGCAATTTTAACAGCTAGTCAAATCCTCCTCAGCTTTAAGAGTCTAATTCATCCACTTTATCTTGGAAGTGCTCCTTATAATTTTATGGCTGTCAAGTGTCATTGTTTGAGGTACATTTCCGAAATCATTTTAATTATCTTCTCTTTTTCCTCTTCTCCTTTCTATTCTATTCTATTCCCTTCTACAGAACATGTTTGAGAAGCCATCCCTCCCAGAGTACAAGGTGGCAGCTGTGCAGAAGTCACGTTTCATCTTGCTCCACTACAGTGTGTCAAAGGCCCTGTGGGATTGGATGATCCTACTTGCTACCTTCTACGTGGCCGTCACCGTGCCGTACAACGTCTGCTTCACGCCCTACGACGAACCGGACAACGCCGCCCGATCCACCATCGTCAGCGACATCGCTGTGGAGATGCTCTTCATCCTGGGTAGGTGAGGAGATAGGGTATAGGAGGTAGGAAGTAGGAGTTAGGAAATACTGTAGGTTCTGGCTACAGCTGTCCGGCCCACAATCTTCAACAATATCACAGTGGAGTGATACTTGGGTGAGGGGAACTGAACAATTGGAACAAATAGAAAATAGAGGTTAAGAGGGCGGTGAAAGGAGATAGGAAATAATGCAGCAATCATGATTTGAGCATAGGTTGAAACTGAGTTACCATTTCACTGCATGTTTTTTTGTGACACATATTTCATGTTTGGATTTGGTCCCGTGTCTGTTTGATGTTCTCTGAGTCAGCATGCTACCATATGAGGCTCGGATTAGATCATCTCCTTGGCAAATATATCTGATACTTTCACCTTTGGCTGCTTCAGGATCCAATGAGTCATAATGCCAGCTGTACAGCATGATTCCACCTGTGATTCAAGGATGCCATTCAAAAGATTGTAAATAAATAATGTATCCTATGTTGGCACGAGGTAATAACAACTCATGTTTGTTTATATAGTGATGAACACTGGAAATGAGTGCAAGCTACAGTAGAGTGTTATGGTACAGTGCATTTGCCCCTACTCACATCAAGGAAATAAATAGTCCTTTCTGACCATGCATAAAGCAGACTTCAGACTTCTGGGGCCCTGTATGAAAGATATCTGTATAAGTACTAGGGAAACATTTACTTTATTCCATTTATTTAAGCAATTTAGCAATTAAAAATGCTGCTTCTCCAATTGTCTGGACTGATTTGAAAGAATAAGAAAGTGTCTCGTTGTTAGTTCCCAAGTTAGTCTCGTTCTCGGCCGCTTAGTCTCATATTGATTCTAAAGTCCTAGTGTCTTAGTACTCTGTCTGATCATTATCTCTTTATGCTCCAGGACCTCGACCCGGTTATCGACCTGCCTGCCTGTCCGCCTGTCAGCCTGCCTGCCTGCCTGCCCATACTACCCGCCTGCCCTGCCTGCCTAGTCTACCTGTCCTGTCTGCCCAACCTGCCCCGCCTGCCCTGTCTGTCTGTCTGCCTGCCTGCCTGCCTGCCTGCCTGCCTGCCTGCCTGCCTGCCTGCCTGCCTGCCTGCCTGCCCTACCCCTTCCACCATGCTTTTCCCGTTCCCTGCTATTTCCTCATTAAATACCCTATTATTGTATATTTGTGTCCTGACTCTGTGTTGCGCGCCTGGGTTGATTAGCTCGGACCTTAACAGAAAGCTGAAAGCAACATGGTTCACTTTCATCGCTTCATCTCATGAAGATCAGTGCAGGTTGAAGAAGGCAGACAGGGAGAGGAAACTAGGAAACCGCTTTAGACTATTGAGATCCACCAATAGAGTGAAATATAACCTGTGATCCTCCATTCACAGACATCATCCTGAACTTCCGCACAAGTTATGTGAGCCAGTCAGGTCAGGTAGTGTACGAAGCCCGCTCCATCTGCATCCACTACTCCACCACCTGGTTCTTTGTTGACCTGGTGGCCGCCCTGCCCTTTGACCTCCTCTATGCCTTCAACATCACAGTGGTGAGTACTCATGATGCAGGGGCATTAGGATTCAGCAACTCAAATCAATTGGACTGGGATGTCAGTTTGTTTCAGTTTGAGACATCAAGCTATCAAATATATTATAATGGTTAAGAGGTTAAAACATTACTGCATTAGACTATTTGCATGACCTACTGCTCTATATTTTCACCCCTTTCCCTTTTCTAATAATATGTAATTGTACAAATACTACTCTTGAATCTCTATCAAAGTCTCTATCCCTAACAAATTGTCCTTTGGCAACAGTTGAGTAGCTTTTTCAACACACCTTCCGCTAATCATTATTTTTTTGATGAATTCAAAGAATGCTGTCAATATTTCTCAAACCCGGCCGTGGACGCCAGTCCGTGGGATGTTGCTAAGTGTACCATCCCTGAGATGGCTGGCTAGCACAGATTTCATCACTTCTCAACTATAAAGATATTAACTTAATCATGTAAGAATTGCATAGAGGAGGGACCGTAGCTTGCCGGCCCCTAATACCTTGTCCTGCTGGTCCCTGTGACACTCAACTCAGTGTATCAACCTCTGTCACAGAGATCAGCAAGCCAAGGTATTTTGTGACTCATTTTTCTCTCCTACCTCATTCAATCGAGGACTATATTTATTCTTGCCACTGCCTGTGTATAAATTGACTGTAGCCACAGGAGGATGGGTGTATAAAAAGACCAGCAGGCTACTCAGAACTTCACGCTTAGCAGGCTACTTTATTGACAGCCATTTAAGTTCAAACCTGAGAGTCCTACCCTGCCACAGTTGTGCAGTAACCCTGTATTATGCTTATAATTAGCAAGAAATAGCAGTAATGATTCTGTAATTACCTATTTCAATTTCAAAGTAAACACTAAGTAAAGGATTGTAATATGAAGAATAACAATGTTACCTATATGATATAAACTCCCACTCCACACCCAGACATCCCTGGTCCACCTGTTGAAGACTGTACGTCTACTGCGTTTGCTGCGCCTGCTCCAGAAGCTGGACCGCTACTCTCAGTACAGCGCCATGGTGTTGACCCTGCTCATGTCCATGTTCGCCCTGCTTGCCCACTGGATGGCCTGCATCTGGTACATCATCGGACGCAAGGAGATGGAGAACAACGACCCAGACACCTGGGACATAGGTGAGTGATTGAAGACCTTCAGTCTGGCATACAGGCAGGATGGGTGGGTGGGTGTGTTTGTGTGTGGGTGGTGGTATGGGTGGGATGGGGTGAGGTGTGTGTGTGTGGGTCTTGGTGAAGGTGACGAGGTAATAACTTTAGGTCACACATACTATATTAATTATCACCAGGACTTACTGTATCTTCTCCTTGATATAACCTAATTCTGCCCGATCACTTCTGTACAGTGCAGGCCAGCCTCCTGATTCTATCTGTACCCTTGCACCAATGCCACTTGCATGCCAATGCCCTTCCCGCTCTAACTCGGCAAAGACAGACCACAGGAACAGATAATCTCGCGTAGCCATACCTCTAAATCACGTTGTTGTCACGTCTCAAACGTCTCTTTGGAGGTTTGGCGACATTGATAATAGCAAAGTCTGTTTGAATGGAACGCTAGCTGAGCCCAGTTGCAATTTTATTGAATCTGAATTAAAGTGACATTCCAAGAACCCTTCCTCCACCAGCCCCCAGAAGAGTGCTCCCAAAAGGGTTGCTTGTTGTTATGTTTGTGACTTTTGTCCGATCGGGTAGGACAAAATTGGCTGAGAGTTGTTGCCTATGCTAGCCTATGCTAACATTGCAGAAAATGAAAGAAAACCAGGAGGAAAAACTACGGTCCTCTGTGGCTCAGTTGGTAGAGCATGGCACTAACAGCGCTTAGGTTGTGGGTTTGATTCTTGCCAGGACCATATATAATGAAAAATATATGCACTCACTGCAATGTAAGTGGCTTGGGTTAAAAGCGTCAGATGGAATATTATATTATGAATTCCATTTTTATGCCCTTCTTTGGAGCTCTGCCGAAGCAAGACATTTTCTTGGTTTGATGTGTGGCGAGGTGTCGCTAGTTTCCACAGGGTTTCCACCCCTCTGTAACGACTTTCTGCCATTGATTTCACCAGGTTTTCTGAAACTAGGAAAGCCTGGATCTTGAGGTTACCTCAACAGTTAACTTGGCTTCTGTCCACAGCCAAATAAGCTTTTGACACTAACTCTATAATTACATAGTAGGCACATACTGTACAGTAGACCATAACATTATAATTGTCTGTGCGTCCAAAACCCTTCTTACTTTAACTCTGTAATGACACAGCATCTAAGCATAAGTGTCTCCTACAGCCCATACAAAACACCTCTTACAATACACCCCTAAAAATACATTGCCTCGTTGGTTGAAAAATGTGTAACTTCCTCTTGAGAGACTAGTCTGCAGAGGGAAACTCAAAGATGTTTCAGTTGTTTCAGATGTACAGTATATGGAACCTTCTCATTAAGTACCTTCGACTAGCCATTCCACATCTGCTAAAAGTTGATTAAGTAGTTACTGTGTTTGATTGTGTCTAATCCCTCTTGTACACAGACAAAAGGCTTGATTATTGGGTATGAAGTGGTTGCTGGCAGAACTGAACCTAAACAAATTCAATCAGTGGCTCCTTGCAATCTGTATTAATCAGGATGAATTGATGCAATTGATGTTTGCTGGTGATTGATTGAAGTTTGTTTGTCTGTCCTGTGTTGCTCATTTGGTAGAACATGGCGCTAGCAATTGTATGGTTGTGGGTTCAATTGCCACTTGGACCATATTTAAGAAAATGTATGAACTCACTGTACTGTAAGCCGAGGAGCTGAGAAGGCTGGGATAGGTCACTGTTGTACAACTTATAGTCAGACAGTTCCTAGTAGCCTATTGGACAGGAGAAACTTTAATCCATGGTTCAGAGTTGTTTAGATAGCCACTACTAACTTCAGCTAACTTTAGCCACCGCTAACAAAAAAACAATGGGAGTGACTGGTGAACAAACTTTGTTCAATGTTTGTGGCCAAGTTACCTCAAATAAACTCTCTCTGACTTGGTCTGACAAATGTTCTTTACATAGCACTTCTCTGCACCATGTCTTCACTCCCCCTAAATTATTGCCAATAAACAGTTGTAAAAAAACCTTAACCTTTGGTTAAACCTCTCTCGCCTTCACCCCCCAGGCTGGCTCCACGAGCTGGGCAAGCGCCTGGAAACACCATACGCCAACAGCACGCTGGGTGGTCCCTCTGTGCGCAGCTCCTATATCGCTGCACTTTACTTTACCCTCAGCAGCCTGACCAGCGTGGGCTTCGGCAACGTCTGCGCCAACACCGACGCCGAGAAGATCTTCTCCATCTGCACCATGCTCATCGGGGGTGAGTCTGGCGCTGCCTTCCAGGGACTCCAGGCACCCCAGTCTGGCATGCCAGGGAGCCAACTCAGTATGACAGCTCGACTGTCATGCCCTTGCTCAGAATGTGGTTCACTGATGCTACAATCTCCAAAATAATTAAATCAGCAAAGAGATTATTGACACAAAGAATGCGCAGCATGACACGAGTTTGGATATAATAGTTCGAATGCTATCAAATTTGTGTTACTCTTGTTCCCACTGTTCCTTTTACTCAACTCAGTCAGACAACCCAGTAATGTACACACCTCAGATACAGTACATCAGAGTGATAGTTTGTTTAACATGGATGCTTAAAGGGATGGTTCACTATTTGTAGACTTTTTCGTGTTAGCACTGTTGTTGCGGGTTTTTACGCTCAAATCTTTGTTATTTAGTAATTACAGCTGCCACTGGCCACACACCAAACACTTTAATATAAGCATTTGGGACAAGCCACACTCTTTTCAGTGCAATGCGAACATTTTGTTTTAATTTTGCAAAAAAGTTGACATGCAAGAGCAACAAATGTTGACATACTGTAGCCTACTTATGTCGAAACAAAAATGAGAAACAGAGCAACCATGCTGCACCTACGCTACTGCTCAAATCAGCAATCAATGCACTGTGGTAAGTGTTTGGAGGAGTCATGGCGGTAGTCATAACACTGAATGATGTCAAGCTGTTGATACAGCTTCTTTATGCACGTTCGACATAGAAAGGGTTATCTTGCTACAGTATTGTGTTCTTCTACAGTCTTTGACCACACTCTTGCTACTTCTCTTCCTCTCCTCAGCACTGATGCATGCTGTGGTCTTCGGTAACGTGACGGCCATCATCCAGCGCATGTATTCACGACGGTCACTCTACCACACACGCATGAAGGACCTGAAGGACTTCATACGTGTGCACCGCCTGCCCCAGCTGCTCAAACAACGTATGCTGGAGTACTTCCAAACCACCTGGTCCGTCAACAACGGCATAGATGCCAACGAGGTAGGGACCGCTGAAACCACCACAGATAACCCACCCTGATAACACCTATTGAATATAAGAACGATCCCTGTATGGAGTTTTGAATCTAGAAATGTTTTCAGAATATGAAATGGCATTATGTATTTGATAAATATGGTTTCCAAACTTTTTATGCATACTTCTAACTCACCTCAAGCCTTTAAAATGTTCTTGTAACCCACCGAAAATCTTCGGTGTAAATGTATAGCCACAAATCAGTTTATTGCCAATAGCCACTAATAGCTATGCTGGTATCAATCTTCTCTAGGATCCTGCAAAATGATCCTGGCATTAGGATCCTGCAGGAACCTATAAGATCCTATGCAAGATCTTGAAGGATCCTACAAGATCCTTACAAGATCCTTACAAAGATCTTACAAGATCTTAAAGGTAGACTCAGCGATATGACATTGCCATGGGAAGTTGAATGACCTCAGAGATGTTTCAGATTCACCCAGGCAAGATGTTTCACTCGCTAGCAAATCCTTCATTGCAAAAGCCCAGAACTGCTAATGTTCGCTCCTCTCCTTCTTGCCTTCCCAAGCTCCTGCACGACTTCCCAGACGAGCTTCGGGCGGACATTGCCATGCACCTGAACAAGGACATCCTGCAGCTGCCCGTGTTCGAGGGTGCCAGCCGGGGTTGCCTGCGCTCCCTCTCGCTGCACATCAAGACCTCCTTCTGCGCCCCCGGGGAGTACCTTATACGGCAGGGCGACGCCCTCCACGCCAACTACTTTGTCTGCTCCGGATCACTAGAGGTGCTCAAGGACAGCATGGTGTTGGCTATCCTGGGTGAGTATGGACTCTATGCTTTTGACTAATTATGCCAGTTATTTCAGTGGCTTGCACACGTTTGACTCGAAAGAATATTTAAAAAGCTAGAATACTAGAAAAGCTTGTTCAATGTTGGGTGATAAAGTTTGAAATACAAATGCTGAAGTGATCTTCAAGGTTTCGAGTGGATATTGTCATGTTTTCATTAACTGGGGGTGCACATACAGTATTACTTGATGTAAGATGTACCTTTGGGTACTTATGAAGTATAGTATGTATACTATGAAGTTTGATATGGAGTTAGTTTATGATTATGCCTTGATGTTTTCCATGTGTTGTGGTTGCACTGTAGGAAAGGGGGATCTGATTGGCTCAGACCTTCCGGACACAGATCATGTGATCAAGACCAATGCGGATGTGAAGGCTCTGACCTACTGTGACCTGCAGTACATCAGCATTAGGGCTCTCAAGGAGGTGCTGGAACTCTACCCTGAATATGCCAGTCTCTTCACTGCCGACATCCACCACAACCTCACCTACAACCTGAGGGAGGGCAGTGAGGCTGAGGTGAGACGCACAGAAAAACACACACACACACACACAAACACACACAAACACACACAAACACACACACACACACACACAAACACACACACACACACACAAACACACACAAACACACACAAACACAAACACACACAAACACACACACACACACACACACACACACACACACACAAATCAGAGCATGTGAGTGGAGTGTGAGCTGAGTGAGGAGCAGAGTGGGGGTATTTTGTCTGGAGCATGGAGTGCATTTTGAAAAAGTTGGGGCATGGGCTTTTCACATGCTCCATTTCTCCTCCACTCACCTTATAAGCTCAGGGCAGCGATTTCAAAGTGTTTTCCTTCACTAGTTAAATAACAAGAGATGGTGGCTTTCATTAAAAAGGTGGAATTATGTAGTAAAACAATAAATGAGTGTTGAGTGGCACCATTTCCCCTGTGAGCGGTGAGTGTACTGGAGTGGAGCGGGGAAGTGGACGCAGAGCGGGAGAGTGGAGCGTAAACAAGTCCTTGTGAGCGAGGAACGCTTTTTCGACTGCTCAACTCTCACAGCACTCACATGCTCTGACACACACACACACACACACATACACACCCACACACACCCTTTAAAAACATTGAATACAAAAAAAGTCCACAATGTTCTTATGTTATACCACTCGAACAAAGGTTTTGAAGGTTGAATAGAGCATACCATTAAATAGCTAGGCTGTTTTTACACCCAAATCCTCTCTGACTTTGTCACTCTCCTTGACACTCTTTTCTGCCTAAGTGACCAATGCACTCTTAACCAAGCCGGTAGGGTTGGCGGGGGATTGTCATGGTGATTTCATTGCGTCAGTGCTGTCACATGCACTCTGCTCTTACTCTACCAAACATCTCCTTAGACATTGATCTAAAAGTCAGTTACTGTAGGATTTCGAGAGGGTAAGGTTAGGATTTGGGGAAGGTAAGGTTAGGATTTGGAACACCAATAACCCTAGAACAATTAACAGTTGCTTAACAGAGTGTACGATTTTAGCTTTAAAAAAGACACGTTATATGATAAATAGGTAGCAAGAAGAGTAGGAGATTTGGATGGAGAAATGGACAATTGCGTTATCAAACGGAGAGGTGGTATTTCAATGTTAGATAGTAGAGGATGGGTTGGAGCCACAGATATGGAAGTCCACGAGTGACTCTACCACTCTGCTTAGAGGAGTTACTAGTTATGATCTTGGGTTTTGAATTTGTTCCATCTTTTCTCTGTTACATATCCTAGTTGTTGCCGCCATCTTTCCAGATTTCCTGATTATTTTAGTGCTTCATTGTTGTTGTTATTATTAATATTATTATAATAATAATTATTATTATTTCATTTTGTTTCATGTTCCTGGAAGGAGATTTGAGCATCAAGGATAATGCTTTTGTTGTTGTATTTCATTAATTCTATTCGATTTCATTTTGTTTCTTGTGTTCAGAAAGCGACTGGGACATCGGGTACAGTATAAGACATGCTTTCGGAATAAGATGTTGATATTTAGTTGTTATTGCATTGACAGGCTACAGTGCTACCCTGTCTATGCGGTGTGATGCTAGTTGCGATTAGGGTTTGTAATGAGGTTTTGTGTTTGGGGATCACATGTGCAGTGTTCTAGTTCCCTCTCACCATCTGCTCGGAGTGGGTTCTGGCATGAGGCCAGGGGCCCAGGCTCAACCCCTGACAGAATGAAGGACTGTGCTGAAGAACTGCTGAGACACTATCTACACACTCTAGCCTGGCCACTCTACCAAACAGTAAAATACCCCTATCACTATCACATGCCCCTGTCACGTTTAACACCACCAGGGTTGGGGTCAATTCGATTTAAATTCAGTCAATTCAGGAAGTGACGCAAACACAACTTAACCCAACCATGCACCCCACTTTACCTATCATTCCTACCACACACTCAGTACCCTGCCCTCAATAACTGCTCTCCCAGTCTATATCCCCCTTTCCACACACCAATGCCAGTTACACCTGCACCACACCATGACTAAGTGGGAAACTGACATTAACTGTCAACTGAAATCTGTATTGAAATATTGGTAACACTTTCTATGAGGCATACACATTATATTATATTTCTAAAAAGTAGTTACTTTCTGAGATGCATCTTGAATTATTCTAAAAAGGAGTTCTGAGATCTGTATCTTGACCCCAACAGATGCTGCATATATTCTCTGGTGATGCTCTGCCAGGCCTCTATTGCAGCCATCTTCAGTTGTTGTTTGATTTATGGTCTTTTTGGCTAAAATCTTATCATCAGGAAATGAAATGCATGTTCAATTGGATTTAAATCTGAAGACTGACTTGGCCAGTCATGAACCATCCACTGAAAAACTCCCTAGTTACTATGGTAGTATGTTTTGGGTCACTGTCTGTATGATGAAGCTCCATCCAATGAATTTGGAGGCATTTGCTTGTATTCGACCAGACATAATGTTTCTGCACACTTCAGAATAATTTCTGCTGCTGCTGTCAGTAGTAACATCACCAATTAACACAAGTTAGCCAGTTCTTGTGGTAGCTATACATGCCCAAACCATAGCACCCCCTCCACCATGTTTCACAGATGAGGTGGTATGCTGTAAATCTTGGGCAGATCCTTTTTTCTCCAAACTTTCCTCTTGCAATCACTTGATTCACATGATAATATATATCTTGACTGTTTTGCAGACCTCCAGACCGCTTTTTAGGTACGTTTTAACAAACTGTCCTTCTGACCATCCTTTTTGAGGATAGTTAGTGGTTTGCACCTTGCCATGAAGCTTCTGTAGTTTGGCTGGTGATGTACTGTATTCTGTGGACGGTAGTCTCTGACACATTCACGCCTACCTCCTGTAGAGTGTTCCTGATCTGTGGGACAGTTGTTTTTCTTTCCTTTCTTAATTATGGTGAGCATTCTTCTTCATATACTGTAGAAGTCTTCATTGTCCAACCAGGCCGTTTGCAATTTGCTGAGCTCAACAGTGGTTTCTTTCTTTTTTAATGATGTTACAAACTGTTAACCTTGATAAGTCTAAGGTTTTGGCTATGTTTCAGATGTTTTTGATATTTCAGCCTCATAATGGCTTCCTTGACTTTCATTGAAGTCTCTTTGGTCCGCATCTTGACAGACACCAATAGCAGACTCCAAAGGCAAATGCAAAGCCTTGAATCAATAGTAATCATTGACAGCTCTCTTATGCCTGCACAAATTATGTGACGGAACACACCTGACTAATCAGAAACATCTGTCAAGCCAATTTTACAATACTTTCGGTGCCTTGAAATAGGGGAACTGTGTATAAAAAGAGTAACTTCTAAATGGTTAAACCAATCAGAAACAATGAAACCCATTGATTTAAAGATGAGAATCTACACTTTGACCTACACTTTGACCCCATAGTAATTGTTTGATTTCAAGTTGGAGTATAGAACTAAAAGAAGACAAAATGCTTCATCTTTCCTATACTTATGGAGAGCACTGCATATTTATTGTAGGTCTGACAAACACCACACAAAGTGGAGTGTAAACAAGTCCTTGCGAGGAACATTTTTGACCGCTTAACTCTCTCACAACACTCACATGTTCTGATACACACACACACACACACACACACACACACACACACACACACACACACACACACACTACCAAGAGAGTCATGTATGCTTTTAAGTGTAGAGAGAAAATCTTCCATTCAAGTATCCCTTTGCTATGTGGGTCACTGGTGGCATTAGTTTCTCACTAATTGATATTGATGTACAATTAATGTCTTTTAGGACTAATATTGCATTGCTATATGTCTATCATTCCCTTTTTGGCTCTCTTTTGGGGAGCCTTTTCCCTCCTGTTGAGCAGAGGAGTGGCTTTTTTAGTAGTACCATACCGTTGTTGCCATCACAAGGCTACATTGTAAGATTAAAAAGCTCTAGTCATGAAACCCATTGAAAACCATTAATTAACTATTTGATTTCCTTTCATGTTCTGAGTGCAATACTGGCAACTGTGCCTCAATGATAAATACAGCATATTCACATTCAGTTCCTTTCATATTGACTAGAGGCTCACTTGGACTGTACACATGTAATGTAATGACATGTAATTGTCAGAGAGAGAGCATTGCTTGTAATGATGCAAACACAAAACCATGCTGACCAAAAGAAAACACACATATTTATGACATGTGAAGCTAGGTCTCACACTATTGTATGTGTAATCGTTCCAGGCGGTAATTGCAGTAAATTGCTCGCAATTTCCCTCCATGGCAGCTGAAAGAAGAACTCTCTCTGGAACCCAGCTGCCACTGAGTGCAGAAAAGGACCAATTATCAGAGTCAGCTTGCATGGCAATGGTGTATCTCTGGCAAGGCTGATTTAAATCATGACCAAAGAAGGAAAATCAGTGCCAAGGAATGAAAATATGTGGTCAAGAAACCACAGGTTTTGTAACATTGTAAAGGACTTGGAGAAAAGAAAGTAGAAAAGAGGACTTTACATAAACAAAGAATGGATTAAAGAGGAATACATAGATGATAGATTGCAGTGTGTGTGTGTGTGTGTGTGTGTGTGTGTGTGTGTGTGTGTGTGTGTGTGTGTGTGTGTGTGCGCGCGCATGCGCACTTGTGTGTCTACAGTATGTGTATATATTATTTGTAATCAATCCTGTTGTGTTGCCATTTTTGCAGGGACTAACTAGGTTCTCAAGGTCACCCAGGCTTCCACACGTGAGTTCCATATGTAACTTCAATATTGTCTTCCTGTATTCTCCACTTGATCATAACTTTTCCCATTCCAAATGTTTCACCAAAAACCTTATAAACCTGCCTGTCACTTGTAATAGATTTCCAATGCACTCCTACAGACCTGCTGCATTACCTGTTTTGTATAGGCAGGCCTATGACATGATTGTTAGTAGAAGTGCATTCATGCCCAGAATTGTAAAGCATGTTTTTCAAGGTGTGTGTGTCTGGGTTTTCAAGGTACCCCCGTTTTCTGGGGCATGTTGCTAGTGAGGGCTCTATGGGGGTTAGCACCAGGACTTCCCCTAAAGGTTGAAACTCATTTGGTAAAGAGAGAACGGCTCCATCCCTGGGGGTTAGAATGCTAATTGGGTCAATAGCTGTCCTAATGGGGAACCTTATGAGCTACATTAGGCAAGGATGTCTTTTAGCCTCATAGCTTGTAGTATATAGTATGTATTTCTCCATCATTTTCATGAGGATTTGCTGAGAGACACATTCAGTAAAAGGATTTATACATCACATACATGTCCTTCTCTATCTACCATTATACAAAAACCTAGCCTAGTAAAACATTAGATATTAATTCACTGTCAATTTAAAGGGCTTGAATCCATATTACATGTGTTCTCTGCTACCCAGAACCCGCGTGTTTCCACTGAGCACAAGCTCCCCTTCATCGTGGAGACCAAGGGGGACGACTCTGATGAGTACTTCCACCTCTCACCAGTGTCGCGTTCTCGCCGCAACCTGCTCCTTCCCAACCTGAGCAGCCCTGTGCGCCGCACCTCCCTGGGGAACCTGCTAGGCGACGAGCTTCGCCAGTTCAACGCCCTGCGCCGCTGTCGCTCGCCCAACCTGAGCCGGGGTCTCCGGGGCCACAGCCCGTCTCCGCAGCATAAGAGGGAGCACAGTGTTCCCACAGCCGCCCCCACCAGCCTTGCCACCCAGGGGGAGTCGGGGGCCGGCTGCAAGCCCTCCAAGCTGCTCATCCCCACCCTCAGCTGCTTCGGACCCCCAGACCTCAGTCCCAGGTACTAGACAAAAACACATTTGTCAAGACTTTACATAATTTTTCTTTTGTTAAAGAGTCCATAGTAATTTGGATACACTGGTTGAACAAAACTCCAGTGCCAAAGCATTCATGTGGATACAAACATCAACCACACATTTACATCATACTGTAACTGTTAACAGCAATGCATAGTTGCTATGCATGGCTAATGTTAATGGATAGCATTTGCATAGTGTTTTTCATCAGATCCCACAGCACTTTATTAACTGAGAGGGTGTCTGACCTCATCCTCCCCCATGCACCATCCATATTCATAATGTATCGGTAGGTTACCCAATAAGCCAGCACCACATGTAGGTAATACAGTAAAGTGGTACAGTGGGGTCAGGTGTCCCCCAGTCCAGACAGGTGCCACGCAGCTCTCCTCAGGTTAACCCCAGATGGGCGGCTGGCTGCCAGTGTGGCTCTGGTGGCGGCTCCTTGGGTCACCCGGCGTTGCAGGATAATTGAAAAGGCTCTACTGTTACTCTTATCCCCTTCTGCCCTTGCCAGGGTTGTCGACGGCATCGAGGACAACGGCCGCACGTTCCTCTTCAACGTGGAGCAGAGCGGGCCAAAGGCCAGCACGGGCTGTCCCGCCGAAGGTAACACAACCGTCTTGAACCCCATATTAACTGTCTGTGTCGACCACATTGGCTGCACCCACAGGGAGTCTCACTTGGGGACCAGATGGCTGAAGGTGAACATTGGGTTCAAACTGTGGCTGAGACAATACGACTCCTTCCCCATATGTGAAACATGATAGGGGTTGAGAGATGAAATGACAGCCAAGGTCAAGGACAACTGGGGACGTTATTCAATCAATCAAAAGCAAAAGCTGGGAGTTCCCTAGTATGGGTATTCCCGGGTATGGCTAAAAAAACAAGTCTACCCATGCTGCAAAATAATCCAGTTAACCTTTTGTTTCACACACTAAATATAGTTTTTTGATCAAAATAATCCAGTTAACCTTTTGTTTCACACACTAAATATAGTTTTTTGATCAAACTAATCCAATCTCTATAACATCTGAAACTTCCAGTCACCAGTCACCATTTTCACCACTTTCATGTAGTCTATCAGTGATATGTGTCCATGACATTTACTGTATGATAGATGGACATGTTAAGCATGGTATGAAAGTGTGCTGAAGCCAGAATCCTTTAGACACACAGTTAAGGTATCTATCCATGGTGTTCCGTGTTTAAAAGGTCCTTTGCTTCATCCTCACGCTCCACAGACCCCAGGCAGGTGAACGCCACCCTGCTCCTGGAGACAGAGGAGGTGAGACAAAACATCAGTCAGCTTAACCAAAAGGTACAGTAAACCTCAGCACAGCCCGCCTACTGATTCTGATGTAATATCCTTTTTTACTCCTACTGAGCAGACACTTCTATCTAAAGTGACTTTCGTTTCGCATAAAGCTCTTCCACATTCTGTATATCTATAATGTAAAACGCTAGGCACTGGGAGAGTGCAGTGGATGTCCTCCTGCAATTCCAGGCCAATTTTGCAATATGTATAAGTGCATGAATTGAACTTTTGCCATAGTTGATAAACCAATACTGCAATCAGTCATACTATTAAGCAGTAATAAAATGTGCATATTTGTGCACGCCTGATGAAGGTCTCTGACCGAAAAGTAGCAGCTATTAAAATGGATTACATTTGCAAACAGAGACAACATGCGGGAGCCTCTTTTTTCTATTATTCGTGCATTAACACCACATATTGTATTACATGCACAGCACACCGTGTTGCTAAAAGAAACCAGGAGGGAAAGCAGAGTATATCATCAATATGTCTACTTGAGATTGATGAAGCATGTGCTGTATTTACAAAATGAACATCATGCTCGTTAAGTCACTCGGAACAATTGTCCCAGCTGTGCATCAAATATTAATAATAATTATAATTTGACAGTGATAAATGGATTGTGAGATCAAGCAGAATATCTCAGGTTTCCTCTCTTAAGTAGTGCAAGTCCATCCGTGCATCCCTAATGTAGATGCAAATGGAAGGCAGGTGCATTGAGAGTATACAGATGGGCCTAGGTAGGCGCTGTCTGAAGTAGGTATTAATTAATCAGCAGGGTGCTTCTGCAATGCAGAGAAAACTCGGAGGCGCTGACTCGACAATACAAAAAAAACTGATAACAACTTCCCCCTTCCTTCCTCTCCTCCTGTCTTTGCCTCCTCCGCCCATGTTCCCTTCCACTTTTCTTCCTATTTGCGTCAGTTACCACCTCTCGTCCTCTCTCTTGGGGTTTAGTGCTGTGTCTGAAAGCAGGCCATTTCCCATTCAGTCGCAGGGAGGGGACGCGTATTGTCTAGGTGTGCAAACTTTTGGGAAGTAGTCGTACCATAAAGTCTAGAGATGAACTCAAAGATAATTACAGTAGGGGACTAAAATTTGCTGTGGTTTCAGTGCCTTGTGCCTGTTTATGTAGAGGTCGTGTTGAGTATTTTGTGGGTAGTGGCTCTGGTCTCAAAATGGCTTGCTTTTCCATGATTCCATTTTCAACAGAAATATTTAAAATACTCACTGTATGTTACTGTCACTTACAATCTGTACCCTGCAAGGCACAATCTCACCCATAACTTCATATCTTTTCTTAGATGGGCAGCCTGAACCAGGAGGTATCTCAACTAACCAAGGACCTCCATCACATGATGCACCTCCTCCAGGCCCAGGTTGCGGTACACCACTACACAGCCTCTCTCCCCCCCTACCCCTACGGTGTCCACATGGGCCCCAACCCCAACCCCAACCCCAACCTCAACCCCACTGCCACCAGCACCGATATGGCTTACAACCCGGCTCCCAGCCTGAACCTCCATAATGACCCTGGGAGCCAGGAGGGACATTGCCACCACCCTGTAGGCCCCTGGAGCTATAGTGGGGCCCCAGGGGCTTGCTGCCATGCTAGAGCCACTGGAGGGACACAGTCAGAGGGCCTCTACCAGCCCCAGCCCCAGCCTCAGTCTTCCAGCCCAGGCCCCTCTAGCTTCTACCAATCCTACATCACAGGCTTTGTACCCAGACAAGGCCAATGCCACAGCTCTGGTAGCATCACGCCCAACCCCTTGACTGTCCCATCTTTACTCAACATCAGCCCAGCTTTCCAGGGTGGTAGTCTATGCCCTGCTCCTCTTGCTGGGCATGAAGACTCTGGTGATAGTGTCCTCTGCGCTAGCCCAGCAAGCATTAGTCAGTCCCAGCCCAGCTTGTGTCAGCAGCCACCGAGCTGTAGTGCCGACTACACATCCCTGCTGTCCAGTGCCCCCGCGTCCGCTCAGAGCCTCCTTGCTGTCTCCCCCAGTACCTATCCACACCTCTATCTCCCCTCTGAAGCCCTCCTACACCTTGAGCGGCCTGCACAGGGAGATGTTGCTGGCATTGGTTCCGATGGCCTGGATCATGACCTCACACAGGAGACATCCAACCTCCTGGAAGAGAACCTCCACCTCTCCATCCATTCCATCCCTAGTTCTCCACCCTCCTTCCCCAGGCGGTCATCTGTCTGCTCTCAAGACTCAGGTTCTCCCCGGCCAGACATGTGTGGCACCCATCTTCCTCTCTGTGATTCAGCTGCGGTGGGACACACCAGTCTGGAGTGCCTGCTGGGAAATGGGGGGTCGATGGAGAGCAGGGACAGTGAGAGCCCATCGTCCAGAAGGTCTAGCATTGGCGTTCAGACTCAGAGCACAGAGCAGTCTTGGTGCCTGGACCTGACAGATTGAATGGCTCTTCAGTGGACGCCACAATCTCAACTGGACCATTGGCAGTGTATGGGTAGCTGAACACTGAATACAGAACTGTACACAACATGCAAATCAGAGTGTTTGAAGTGACTCCTCTGGGGATTCTTAATGTGTGGTGTGTTTTCCCCCACTTTTTGGGATCACTTGTTTATCAACATTCATGCGATTTACAGCTCTACTATGCAAAAGCATGTCATTTGTGCATTACTTTGGCTTTCTTTAAGTGTGTAATTTTGAGTATTTGATCACCAATGGAATGATCAGCCTGAAGGGAGTTTTTCTTAATATTGAAGTTAAAATTGCATTTGAGATTATAGGTGATTTGACACATAGGTGGACAGAAATGTTAATTTGATTGAAACTCCACAAATGTTAGTACAGTATGGAGCAGTGGTCATCATTGCCTCATGACTTACAGGTTTAGAAAAGGTCCTTTAAAGGGGAAAATTATCAAATAGAAAACATGATTAGATATCTTAAGTTTCTTAAGCAAGGTTATAATTGACTGATAATGACTACCTATACAAAGAGACAACAAAGAATGCAACCAAAATCTATTCAAAAGTCGATTTGATTAACTTTTTGGTGAACTATCTTTATCAAGAATTGTGTCTATCCTTATTGATTTAGTCTTTGATAAAGTATAAAGGCCATTTCCCTGAGACCCTTCAACATGGCCAATTATAAAGAATATCATAAATGAATACTAGCGTTACCAGAGAGGCAGTGCTGTAAGTAGTTACAGTATATACAGATAATACGACATGCACAGTGGATTGGTTCATGTACAGTTGGATGGGTAAGGTAACTTAAGTATATTCAGTTGAGATTGGCCCTTACAATATTACTCACCAATAACTGTTCCACCATAGAAGGGTATTATGCACAACATGAGTTTCATAATGATTATGAGGAGTTGAAATGTTTATATTTGCTTCAGTTGTGTGTGGTGCTCTTTATCAAGCCGTGTATCTCTACACTCTCAAAGAACGAGCCCTCTTCCCTTACAACAGAGGGTTCAAGCATTCCTCACAGAGGAATTGACTGTTACATGTTACCTTCTTGCATGGTAAAGTTGCTTATTCTTTTTCCTAAGGAAAAGGTACTGTATCCGACTTTGGGGCAAATTTATCAAGGGTTTTTGTGGGTGGTAAGTGGCATATTTATCAATAGTGCGCAAAGGTCTTTGTGATTTCGGATTACGGAGGTACTTGCGTGTTTTGCTTAATAGAAGCATTTTAATAGTCATGCTTATGCATTGTAGGGTTCAATGCAAAGTATGGGTGGAGTATATTTAAAGTGACTCAACTCTAAAAGGGATATTTCACACTTTTTTGTTTGTTTGTTTTTTGTTTACATACCTTCAAGTGCCCTGTTGGCCTGTGTGCAGGTATTGCAGCATATATCCATCAAAATATCCTGAGTCACTTTTTCGCAATAGAATGGTAAAGACGTGCACCACGAAAGTTCCATTCAGTCAGTAAAAAGGCTTCTCAAGTGATCAGTTTATGTATAATCAGAACTGATAGGGCTTGTCCACAGGTTTCTGTCCCGAGTCCACCTGGAGTTTGAGTGAGCTGGTTAGCAGCCTAGCCACCTACCAATGCTAACATAATGTAATTTCAAGTGTTTAGAATGGACAACTTTTCATGTATTGTTAGCTTTGTGTATCACCTTTTTGGACGGCTATACTGTACATAACAGTGCGGATTTTGAGGAACATTTATTACCGACTGAATGGAACTTTCGTGGTGCACATCTTTCCCATTCTATTGGAAAAAAGTGACTTTAAAATGTTTTTATGGATATATGGAATACATGCTTCAATACCTGCACACAGGCCAACTACAGGGCCCTTGGAAACTATGTAAACGATTGCAGAAGTAAAAAAAAAATAAGGGTGAAATGTCCCTTTAAATGTACTATTTTACTATTTACTATAGAACATTCAACCTCTGGGGAAACTCTTGAACTAGGTGCATACCCTAGTTCTGTAATGTATCTTTAAAATGTAAAACATTTCAATACCCAGCGGTAACGAGGTGGTAAGGTGAAGGGTTGGGTGAAAGACAGGAACAGTTGCCTGATGTGAGCGCAGCCCCCTCTCTGTTCTTATGGTACGTAGGCATACTCCATTCTGATGGATATCATTTAAATGTAACTTATTACTCAGATGAGTCTGTATAAAAATCTCATGATCAAAGTCACATTTTTTACAAGTAGAAAGAGGATGAATATTTGTTTATGTGTTCGTCTAGCCATTTAAAGACACAGTGCAACATTTTGGACGTTAGACCTTATTTTATACTTGCGTATAATGAGTATAAATACTTTTTCGCTCATATGCGCATTCTTGAGCAACTTTGTTGCAGCTCAGGGCTAGCATTTAGCAATGTTAGTAGTAACTGACTAAGCATTTAGCAATGCTAGTAGTAACTGACTAAGCATTTAGCAATGCTAGTAGTAACTGACTAAGCATTTAGCAATGCTAATGGAACTAGGTGAGTAACCTAACCACCGCTCTCAGTATATGTACTGTACTTCAAAACGCCTCAACAAGAAATTGTATCTTGAAATCGTATCTCTTTGAAGGTAACAACGTGTTTCGATATGAGAATACTTTTACATTTTCTCTATTGTAAAACTCTATCATTAGGGAACTGAGAACACTTCCTCGGACCAGGTTTACATCATTGTGCAAGTAATGATAACCACACATCTAATCTAGCTATAGCCATAACTGCAGCCCTTGATAAATATGCCCCTTAAAGGGGCAATCTGAGAATCAAACAACAACAAAGTGGTCACCCTGTCACTTGTTTTGGTATACAGCTAAGGGATGGGGCTGTAGAAAGGTAACCACTCTCAAATTCATAGACTGAGCTATGGATTCAAGAACTGACCATCCATGGGATCAAAATGAATTTTTTGATGCTGTACAGTGTTTGTTTAAAATTACATTGGAGTAAAACAAGCTTGTATTCTGATGGGGTTAGACAGATGATCTAAGCTCATGAGGGATTTATAAATTATATTCTCAAGAATCAATGGCTATATATCTTTAAATTAAATGGATGTACCAATTCCAGATTGCCCCTTTAATGTGTTAGACATACTCTAGACATAATATTATAGACAAACATTGTACTTGCATGACAGGTTGAGACAGACTGATCGATATGGTTGGATGTTTTGACTTACTATGTAGCAAAATGAAACATATCAATTTGCATTCTGGGCATATACATATATAGAACACAGAATACATATATATATATATATATATATATATATATATATATATATATATATATATATATATATATATATATAGTTTTTGTTTGACATTGTGTGTCTTTTTCCAATTTAAGGGATTTTTTGGTTGGAAGCTCATTTCTCTTTTTAAAGATTTATTAGGGGTGTTGTCAACTTATTGACATAACCAGGAAATATTCCAGATACTCAAGAAAGCTTTTTTCACAGTTCATTGCATCTACAAATGCACATTTATAGTCCCTGAGACATATGACTCCAATTCTGTCCTTCCCTTATTGGCAATATGGTGCATATTGCACAGCCAAGTGGTTAGTCACAAAATGAATTTTATTTCAACTTGATGTTACAGTCATACTTGAAAGGGATTGCACTCAAACAGTACAATGTATCTCTGACAGGTACATTAGGTGGAGACACTTGAGACGAGACATTAATTTCAAGAGGATGGTCATCTCGAAATAAACAAGAACTTTAGAATAAAAAAAGCAGTTCACACTCCCTTTGAAGTTCGAAATGATTCATTCTGAGTGACAAACATATGATCCATGGTAAATATTTTCAAGTAACTAACCTCCAAACGATGTTTGCCTCTGGGAAGAAGATATCATTGTTAATTGTTGAGTCAACATTCAGAGTATTCTGCATCATTATGTTTGTGACTATCTCTCCTTGACTGACTAAATAAAAAATATGCTCAGAATTATTACTGTGTATTTTACTTTGTGATGTTTTACAGGTACAGTATGCCTTATCCTACACTATGTCAACATGAGTGTGCACAGCCCAGGGATTGGGCTGTCAGGGAAGGTCACCACAAAATATCCCAGTAATTAAAAAAACAGCTTACAAAGTTTCACTGTCGTTCTAGTGGCTACATTACACACATGAATGATTTAGGAGTTACCCGCTCCCCAACAATGGCCTGCTCTCATCAGGTCAGACTTAGTGACAGTTCAAAGGCATCTTAGACCACAATGGGGTTTAGTTGTTGCCGACACAACTTCTCTCACTTTCAGTGTTGACACTTCCCTAAAAACTCTGAAAACCTTTATTAAACGGTGCATGAGTGCATGTATCCCTTCACTATGACTATGGTCAATTTGTCCAAACAAGCAACTTGTGTTTTTATCTACTAATTCATTGTGTGGGTTGATTGTGACCATGCAATGTTTTATGTCATGTATGTATAATTTCATTTATGTTATGTCTGCGACTTAACTTTTATAATCCAATGTTATGTAACGGCAGTCAATAAACCTGGATTGGACCCGGACAGCCCCAACAACTATAGACCCATCTCAGACCTCCCTTTCTTGTCCAAAATATTGGAAATCTATCTGGACAACCTCTACAAGCCATTTCAGTCTGGCTTCAGATCAAACACAGTACTCTAAACAGCGATCCTAAAAGTCACTAATGATCTACTGCTCTCTGCTGATGCCGGATCCTCAGCATCCTCATCCTCCTTGACCTCAGTGCCGCTTTTGACACAATCGACCACTCCATCCTCACCACACACCTTGAGTCCTGCCTCAGCATATTACGGCATATTACTGGTTCACCTCCTCCTGCTTCTCTGGCAGAAGTCACGATATCTTCATCAACAACTGCAAGTCCAACACAGCGACTGTCACCCAAGGAGTGCCTCAAGGTTCAGTGCTTGGTCCTCTCCTCTTCATACTGTATGTGCTTCCCTCTTGGACAGATTATCTGTCGCCATGGTCTCCAGTTCCATTGCTATGCCAACAACACTCAGCTGTACCTCACCACCAAAACTGTCATTCCAGCCACTCACTTCACCCTTGCTAACTGTCTTGCTGACATCAAGTCAATGCAACTTCCTCAAACTGAACTGCAACAAATCAGAAATCATACTTGTTGGCCCAAAGTCCCTCTCCCACTCTACCCAAGACTTCACTCTCAACATTGATGGCTTTACTGTCTCTACATCAAGCCAGGTCAGTAACCTCAGCATCATTCTGGACTCAGCCCTCTCATTTGAACCTCATGTCAAATGCATGGCTAAAACTGCCTTCTTCCACCTCTAGAATGTTGCCCGTCTCCGACCCTCCCTGTCCTTCAGTTTTTACCTCCAGGCTGAACTACTGCAACAGTGTTGTATTAGGGGCGACCAGCAGAGTCCTCAACAGACTCCAACACATATAAAACTCAGCTGCCCGGCTGCTACAGAGGCCACATCACTCCAGTCCTCCAAAACCTCCACTGGCTCCCAGTCCGATTTAGGATTCAGTTTAAGATTCACCTCACCACCTACAAAGCCCTCAACAACATGGCACCCTCCTACTTCTCTGACCTCCTCCTCCAGCACACCCCTACCCACAGTCTCCGGTCAGCTTATGCCAACCTCCTTGTCCCCATCACCAGGACTAAACACCAGACCTGGGGGGACCGGGCTTTCTCCGCTGCAGTGGAACACTCTTCCAAACCACATCAAAGAATCCAGCACGCTCTCCTTCTTCAAACAATCCTTCAAAACGCATCTTAAACTTGCTTTTAATCTTTAACTATTTTTATTGTTGTTTTTCCTGACTGTGCTTTTCTTGTTCTCTCCGTGGAATGTCTTTGAGTACTGAGAAAAGCGCTATACAAAATAAATGCATTATTATTATTATTATTATTATTACTACAGCATACTGTATATAGGCCTTGAAAAGTCTGCAGGGATTGTGGAGCAATAGTGTTTAAAAGTAAAAGCTCCCCACCAATGTTTCGATTGGTTTGATTTCTCCTGGCCAGTACAGACACTCTGTTGTCAAACCGTAGCTCATGTAAAACAAAACGATCTGTAGTGTCCAAAGCAAATATTTATTATTATCTGTTCACTTGACATGTTGGGATGTTATCTCAGTGGTCTGGATAGGTAGCATAGCCTTGCAATGGAAGCTGCAGTAGCTAGTACCAATGGCTAGTGTGAACAGCTCATTGTAATTGCAATTTTGTGTGTAGTTCCTTTAAGTCAAAGGCTGTGGGCTGGTACCATTCTACTGTCTCATCTACGAGGCTAACCATTCACCTTCTTTGCCTTTACTAAAGGTAGACTTACATCATACACAACGGGGCAACTTCCTGCATAAAGACGTCAACAGTAACAGAGTTAAAATCTACCAAGGCTGCCACCAGGGGCTCTTCCCAGTGTGGGAGAGTCAAGAGGCAATGCTGGCAGCCTGGGCAGATTTGAACTCTGTTACTGTTGATGTACTTTATCTGAGCAGAAAGCAGAGGTGCTGCATCAATAGAGGGCTTGGGTATTGCCCTACCAAGCAAGGAAGAATACAAATAATAATTTAATTAACTAATTTGTTCAGATAAATCAATATTCTAATAGCTGCAGAATTATATCTCAAATTCGTTTTCAAACGTAAAATGGTAAAGTTACATAACAGAACATTTCTATAATTCTAACCTGTAGTTGCTATTCCTGGTGCTGAGCCAAAAACGGGTCCCCGAAATGTGCGTAAAAAAACATGGTACTGCTTCTACCGAGACAATTGCAATTTGTATACAGACATACTTATTTTCAAGTAACTTACTGTATACAGACATTTGACTGAAGGACATATAACTAGTTGTTAGGTTTTTGAATTACCAAAACATTTAATATTTTATTTATACATTTTACAAGTGCTAAAAAGTAAGTTTGTTAATATTCTGCTTACCAACTGCTGTGTCTGTTTGTTAGAGGGAGAACGAATTTGTCACAAATTCCCTGATTAACATTTTAATTATTCACCCACCATCTCAATCAGTGTGCTTGTTCGCCCCTTGGGCAAGGTCGTGGGTTTTATAAAAAAACAGATGCAGTTTGATCACAATTTCAGATACATTAGCATGTCAACATTATTCTCTCCGTTCTACACTCTACTTCTGAGAATGGTGTATAATGAATAATGCTAATAACACTGTTGATAATAAAACCTGTACTTTGTTTAACCTCGGTTTCCTGATCCATTTGTTACTCGCAATCAAGGACAAAAGGAGGGCAGCAGGGATCTACGTTTCACTTATGTATTTTGCATAGGGAATGACTTCGTGTGGATCCTATTTTCTTGGAGCACTCTCAAAATAACTCAATCCCCTGTGGCAGCTGCGTGCCAACCTTGCACAGTGTCTGTCACTCAACGTATCACGGCAGCACCTGACGCTTAACTGGCCTGTCACTTTTTCACCTGCAAGTCACTCATCTTCCATCGCTCATATGCTCGTCGCTGTCACCCTGAGCGCTTCTGGTGTCTCATGTCTTGTGTGTGGTAGCATATCGTGCCCCAGGGCAGTGCCCTCCTGGCACCTGACACTTTTCCTATTAGTTCCTGCAAAAACATGGGGTGAGTGGTGGAACCACCGGTTTCTGTGCCCGTAACTCTCAACAGCTCAGGAGGGTGAAAGGGTTCAGGTGGATAGTTGTAAACCGTATGGTGTTTGTGGTAATACGATACCCATACCTGCTCAACTTCCACCACCTGAGAGTTGAGTTGGCTATCCATGCTAATGGGTTGTTAATGAAAGTGCTTTATAAAGGAATTGGGTTATTGGCAGAGGGACAGCAGTTGGGGACAGCTGAAGGCAGCACCACTGAAAAGGTTCTGCCAAGGGGTTAACCTCGGTTCAATGTGCAGTTAAAGGCGAGATAATGTTCAGCCTCCATCAGGAATGTCAATATAGAGTAAAGTGACAGTCAAATACTGTAGTTAAAACATGATCAAACTACGATGTGTGTTATGATGATCAGGGGTAGGGATTTTAAGATGAATGCACTGTAACTGAGGTTTGAATCCCTCTGGAAACACTGTCCCATCCTGAATTGGTAATTCCATTCCACCTTGTTCCCCCTAATTCAATCCTTGATACCATTGGTAGAAATAACTGTAAAATGCTTGATAAGCATCCTGATTTAATTCTGCACTTGACATCAAACAATTCATTCTGCACACGACAGCAGATAAAGAGTAAACACTTGTGGGGGAAATGTCTTCTCTGAGAATGTTCAGAGCAATTCTTAGCGCAAAGAAGAAGAATGCAGGCCTTGGACACACGTCTTATAAGCACACATCGAATTCTACCCCTGCCAATTTCTGAACTTTCTCTCCCCTCTATCTCTGATTCCCATCTATTCCACAAGATGTCCACTCCCCTTTGACCAGTACATAGGAACGGGTAGGCCTCTAACTATTGCAGATGCTCAGACAAGCCCTCTACAGTTGGCAGGTCTCAGAGAGAGTACAGCAGGAGGAGGCTCTCTCAGGAGATTTACCCTCTGAGCTAAACATTGATTAGAGACATTACAGAACTGAGAGAATAATAGTGAGAGAAGGGCGAGTGATGCTGAGACAGAATTATGATGCAACACAACAATGGCTATGTCCCTAAAGCACTACCTATTCCAGGTTATGTAAGGCTAGTTGATGCAAGGGTTGAGCTAAATGGGACATGCTACTTCTGTTGCTTACCTACTAGTGGTAGGTAGTGGCAAATATTTTGGATTGTGGCGACTAAGGGAGATTATGTGGACACTTCCTCTTGTATCTTATCATGTAGCACCACCCAGTGGTGAAATGTACAGACTATCACTATAGGCATTCACCCATGGAAAATAAGAGCACTTTGATAATTTCCCTATGTGGTACTTCTGTGTTCATCACATCATGCACATCCTATCCAATTAGAGTATTGAAGTATTATCCACATTTTCGTCAGTGAACTCTTCCTGACTGAATGTTCTTAGGCCAAATGCGTTGAACCCTAAAATCATGAATTATTAATACTGTAACAAGGTCTACTAGTTACAGAAAATGTGGCATACAGTGCCCTTCATACTGTATGTCGACATTAAGAGTACAGAATGTCACCTTTTAATTCAGAGTATTTTAACAAATTAACTCATTCTTTCACTTGCCCTCACAATTGTTGTATATCATGTGTGTGTGTTTTTTTAATCTAATTTAAAGTGTTTAGTGACCCTGTTTAAAATGCACTTTAAACTGTAACAAACTTAAAACTAGACTACTTTGACTCAGGCATCCATTTCCAAAAAGAAATCCCTCGCTCATTCCGCTTTGATTAGTCAGCCTGCAGCTTGCACAGTTCCATACAGTGCCTATAGAAAGTATACCCCCCCCCCCCCCTTCAAAAAGTTCACATTTTGTTGCCCCTGGAATCGAAATACATTCAATTATGATTTTTTTCCCCAGTGAAAGAAACATTTTATTTATTCAAAATGAAAAACAGAGTAGACCTGTTTGCAGAAGTTTAGATCCCCTTGCTGTGGCTCTCGTAAAATGAGCTCAAATTCAAAAATGTCTTCACCAAGTTACTAAATAAGTCCATCTGAGGGCAAGGATAATAGTTCATATGATTTCGGAATGAATATCTTTGTCTTTATAGGGTCACTGATTTTAATAGGAATCAATTACATACTATGATGATTAGGCTGTCGCTACCAACTCAGTAAATGTCTAAATTCATCTCTTGATGCTGACAAATTCCTGTCAGCATACTCAACCCACCCTGGCTCTTGAGACCTGCTGTCAGAGTTCCCCCAGGACCCACCCACCACCCAGCCGCTACTGGCTAGGGCGTACATTACTAACGCGCATCTTAGTTTAACGCGCCACCTTGCTGCCTGGGAGTCGCAAAGCACTATTGAAGTTGTAGGAAGTTGATAATTCAGACTATTACTTCCTGGTTGATAAAAGCCTATTTTCTTGCGGATTTGCTCGAATTATCTGTATATATCCAGTCTATTTACACAACAGAGGCCGTTATTTTGGTATTTACTCCATGTTTAATACACTTATCTCTTGTCTTAATAGGTCCCTTTGTAGTCATATCTAAATATAAATAGATGGACTCAATTCACCAGCAGATGGTAGTACAGTATTGCTTAATTAGATTTTGTGTTGCTGTTGTGTGCAGTCTCATCAATTGCAATACAGGTATTAAAGTGAGGTTGATATGTGTTATTCTGGGTTGAAGAAGCAAGGACATTGTGTGTGTGTGTGTGTGTGTGTGTGTGTGTGTGTGTGTGTGTGTGTGTGTGTGTGTGTGTGTGTGTGTGTGTGTGTGTGTGTGTGTGTGTGTGTGTGTGTGTGTGTGTGTGTCTGTGTCTGTGTCTGTGTCTGTGTCTGTGTCTGTGTGCTTGCCTGCCTGTCTGCTTGCGCGATTGTGTTTTGTGTGTTTTGTGTGTGTGTGTGTGTGTGTGTGTGTGTGTGTGTGTGTGTGTGTGTGTGTGTGCGCGCGCGTGCGTGTGCGTGTGTGTGTGTGAGTGAGTGAGAGAGAGAGAGAGAGAGAGAGAGAGAGGAAGAGGAAGATTGGGAGAGGGAAGGAAAGAGTATGTGCCCTGCAAAAAAAAAGCTATTATTTGTCCTGCAAAAAAGCTATTATCTACAGTGTCTTGCAGGAGACCTGCCAATACGCAGTAGGGGAGTGATTCCTTTGTGTTTCCTCGGTTATTCTACTGCATTTTTTTAGACAAAGTGTCTCCGGGTTAATGCAGCGGCCCACTCTGTTTTGATGAACAGTGCCCTTTTAATAGAGGTGCCTGAAGCCTTTCAGGTTTGAAGTCAATTAGTTTAAGGAACTGCATAATTTCAATGCTAGACACTTTGTACAAAGGTTTGTACAAAGGGACTATAAATGGTATTGGTAATGCTGTTTTGAATTAATGAATGTGTCTTTCTAGTAATTCAAAACACCATTTACTGTGCTGATGTACCATGGTATGTAGTACTAATTGATTCCTCCAGCATACTTTATGATTTCAGATAGTATTCCTTCTAAAATTAAAAAAATGTTGATGGCTTTTGCATGTTATCAACGCATATACCTCAATGGTCACTTTTAAGTGAATGCATTTGTTCTAACATGCTGTTGCAACCAGCTAAGGGAAAAGACTGAAATATCATTTACTGTACACCTTATTAATACATTATGAGGATGCAATTAATTTCTCTATAGATAACTCAGTTCAACCCAGACTTTTATGGGCCCTGTGATGTTTCAAACCACAACAGAAAAATAAAAACTAACCGCAGTCTTTAGAAATTGTGTATTTAAAGATATGGTGCAACAAACCATGGTTCTGTAAAGTGTTGTGCACTGTAAGTTATCAGACCACTTTTTTGGTCAAAGTGCATCAGATTGTATCCTGCTCTTACAGCAAGCACGACTTTAAAACACTTGTTAGAACACACACACACACACACACACACACACACACACACACACACACACACACACACACACACACACATCTCAGAGACAGCTGCTCTGCAAAATGCCCCTAGTAAATGATTTCTCATTTGGTGTGCTGTCAATCGAGGCGTATTCTTTAAAGAAGAAACCCATTTCATACTGCTGCTGTGAATTACAATGGCAGGGGAGCCCTGATAATAAATGACTGTGTTTGAGAAAATGCTTTTGCAAAGAGAGAGACTGTGCCCTGAAAATGAATGTAGGCCCATACCATTTTGGCCTCAATAATAATTTTCTTTCACTTACAGTGTACGAAGATGTATGAAATAGGTAATTTGGCCCATGACTAGCTTGAACAATGGTTGTCATAACAAAATGGATTTGGGGATTTAGTCACTAATGGTATTTTCTTTGGTGAAACCAGTGGCCCATTTCTGTTCACCCCATAACCCACATGGAGCGAAATGTGAGAGAACATCCATCAGTCATGTTTGAAATGGAAATGGTGATTGGGCAAAGACATACATCACTTCTGTGGTATTGACAGGTGGAGTAATGACCTCCAATGGAGAATAGTGCAATTTAGAGAAAGCTGCACTCCCACAGCCAGATACAATATGCCAATCAAACAGGTCTGCAAGGTTGAAAAATCATCTTGCCATCTTACTGAGTGAGATTTTTTATATGATTTCCCTATTCTGCTAGATGGACACAATGTAAGCGAGAATAGGGCATTGTGAGAATGAGGAATGTGCTATCTTTGCCAGGAGCTGATAACAGACACGGCAGCCTATTTGCGATTTTGCTGAGAAAGCTATGGTATGTATCTGTCAGACAATGATTTTGCTATATCTGGAATAAAATGTCTAACAGGGATTGTAACAAAATGGGACTCTGTTATAAGGACACAAAATAGAATAGTTAGCCAGTTGAAAATAGCATTCAGTCATTGTTATTGTATATGAAGGTTGATAAGAGTCCTTAACCATATTTTGATGCAATCAGTGTCTATTTCATTTACACATACTGTAGACTGTCATATTCAGAGTTCTAAATAATTCTCACCAGAATGCAGTGACAACGTCTTATGCATTGGATTGCATGCAGACAGTCTTATCTTTCAAATGCGACTATTTAGAGACTGCTTTCTACTGTAAAACCACTATATTGGTCTATATTGAGTTAATCATCTGTTTCCCTCCAGTGTTGCATTTCAGGTGAATTTGAAGGTAGCGATGGATGGAATCAGTGTGTGCACTTCAAAGGCTGTTTCCGTGGCGACCAGATGAATTGGGATGGAACAGTCTGGGGGGCAGCCAGGTTGTGATTGAGATAAGCCTTGGCCAATGCATGAAGGAGAGAAATAAAATGGCCCCTAATGAAAGCACTCAAGATAATGACCTTTTGCAAGGCTGACTACACCTTTGACTCACAAGCTATGTTGTCGATTATCCAGTGGATTCTAGGTTAAACTTGTCCTGGGTGAGAAATAGTTCCCCAAATCATCCACAAAGCATTGTTGGTAAATTCATGCTGGGAAAGAAAGAAAACACCCATACTATATTATACAGTATAGCAGAGCTATTTGCCTCAGTGTGTATGTGTTTATATGTACTGTATATGCACAAGTGTGTGTTTGCGAATGTGTCATCTTAATCGATTCAACAGTTCTCTATGGATTTTAGTAGGCCTACTGTAATCTTAACCATTGGATTATTTGTTGGCAGCTTCATATGTGCTCTCTTTTGTTCTCTTGTGTGATAGCTTCTGATGAGCAGTATTATCATACACAGTCCTATCTCTATCATTGTGTGTGTGTGTGTGTGTGTGTGTGTGTGTGTGTGTGTGTGTGTGTGTGTGTGTGTGTGTGTTTGTAGGTGTGTGTGTGTGTGTGTGTGTGTGTCTGTAGGTGTGTGTGGGTGTCTGTGTGTGCGTGTGTCTGTGTGTGTGTGTGTGTGTGTGTGTGTGTGTGTGTGTGTGTGTAGGTGTGCACAAGATAGAGTGTCTACAGTATGCTTGTGTGTGTGCGTGTTCATTCACTCAGCCTTTATTTTTAGGGAGCCTTGTCGTTGGACAATCAGGGTGCCAGGGGAAGGACATATCTCAAACTCCAAGTATATTTCCACAGCGCATCCATCACTGTCCGGTTGACAGCTGTCTCGCACACGCAACACCGCACGCAGCCTCACAAGCATGTGCCCGTAGCGGTATGCTCCCAAAGTCACCCACTGGCATCCACTTTTGAACGTAGACCAACAATGTCAATGGGGGGGGGGGGATTGGCCTACAAGGCAAAAGAGAGCCTTAAAAGTAGAGCGAGCATAACTTGTTGTGGTGATATGTGGTCAATATTTGCCCTTGACCCCCCCCTGCACATACATCTTCAACCAAGTGACAGCTACTGTATTGGTGAGTAGATTAATAATAGAAGTAAACATGGACAGACACTGGTGGTAGCTATGACTATAATTGTTTAACAACTTCAATATTTACTTAAATTGGTCACCCAATGTTGTGCTGGAATGAAACATTTCCTCACTTATATAGGAAGTTCAAATTGAAATTGGTCAGAATATGCTTTGAAAGTGAGCATTGAAATAAATCCAAACATTGCCTGAAGGAAATAATGAGACAACAAATAGACATTTTCCAAGCACGTTATTTTCAGTGCCTCCCCAAAACAAAAACTATACCAAATTGGCTGGGTATTACTTTGAGGGGACCTTTCATTGACAGTTGGACTTGATGTTTTGTTATATTAATGATTATTAATGATAGGCTAATTGGAATGGTTGTTTGGTGCTTGACATATACAGATATTGTATGTGGGTGCACTGTTATTTGTGCTTTATTAATGCATTCACAGAATAAGCATTTAATGCTTATAATGTGCATTGTGTTCATAAAGGCAACCTTAATGTGTGTGTTACCAAAAAGATGACTGTAGTTTGTACACCATAGCCTATTATACAGTTTTAAAGTAATAGCAAACTATTCAATCGAACACATATAGCCTACCGCTATCTGTTCAATGTGAACCACTGGCTTATAATAACGATAAACACAAATCACTAGTCACCGGTACCGTTATCTTTTCCTAGCGCCGATTTGATTGAGTATAGGCTACCATAGTGCACCGCTAGCGCAGCGCGTGCACAGGCAGAGTGGTTATCTTGGCGCGCTCTTGAATCCCAGCTGAAACGCTTGCTGTTCGCTCCGCAACGGTGAAAGAAATGCTCAGTGCACACGGAGGTACTCTGAAACGGTCCAGAACAGGTAGGAGCATTTTGTTTTTGTTACAAACCAAGACACTAAACAACTGTTTCCATTTTTTCTGACATCTATCAGTCGTGTAACAGTGTCCTGTAGGATATGTATTGCTGCGAGATAAAGGGTGCATAACAGGTTACTATTTACTACCTGTAGAAAAGGAACATATTCGATTTTTTTTTTACTTTTACATTCGTGTATTGATATGTGTAACAAGTTACATTTTCCTCAGGTTTATCTTAGGTTACATGATAACAGAGACGTTGCGGTTATTTATGTGTTCAATATTCTGTGTCCTGTGAATGTGTCAACTTCGCAATTAACCTGCAAACGTTGACTTTTGACTAACAACCAAGTCCTTTCACTACTAAAATTCGCTTCCCTTCCACGACCCTTGAGCAACAAATTCAATGTAGTCTATTTTTAAAACAAATGTATATTATAGTTGGCAAGACAAACTTTCAGTTGTCTTTCACTGGGGTTGGTTGTACTGAACAGTCTCCCTTTCGCCTGAACCTGAATGTTTTGGATTGTATGAGGATGGGCTATCTGTGGCTTTAATATTCCATTGGTAAATTGCATAGACCTTTCACTGGGCTAAGGCTAGTGTTAGGCACCAGTCTTCATAAGTCAACACTTGCACATTGAATTATATGGTGACCCCGATTATTTAGTGTGTGTGTGTGTGTGTGTGTGTGTGTGTGTGTGTGTGTGTGTGTGTGTGTGTGTGTGTGTGTGTGTGTGTGTGTGTGTGTGTTGTGGTATAAAACAAATAAGTATGACCCTCCCTCAAGCTAACAATTCTTAGAGACTCTTAAATTGTCACAACTGAAACACAGACTTCAATAAAGACATTTAAAAGAAACAAAACTTTAATAAAGACAAAATCTTTTACATGATTCAAACTTTCTGTTTCACTCTGTGTTAACGGTAAGTTTTCTGAATGTCATTAGGATTACAACATTTTGATACATGATCGACTGATTTTTTAATGGAATTAAACACTAATTTCTGAGATTAGATCCCCATCTTATCCCCACATTAGTAATAGATGGAATGTCTTATGCCTGTTATTATTTGCATTATAACCGTTGTTTCAATAATGACATCATGGTTGCGGCTGTGACAACAGTGCTTGAAATATGGTAACATTGTAATATTATCAATATCTGGTTAAAGGGGCCATGTAGTCAAAAAAACTGATTTTCCTGTCTTTTATATGGTATTTGCACTCTATGAGGTTGAAATAACACTGACATTGTAAAAAGTATGCTTACTGTCCCTAAATATGAGAGCAGTTTGAAAAGTGCACCTCGAATTCTAGCTTGTTTTTCATGGGTGTGGTATTGGCCCCCAACAATGACAACCAAGTACACCTGAATCAAATAAACCGATAGTATAATTTGTTTACCATTTACATCCCTCTCGTTTTAGCCAGCACTAGCAGTGCGCACAGTGACAACTATGCAGAAAACACTGAAGCTGTTGAAATATATCTGTAGAAGTCAATTAAATCAATGGTCAGAGTGTAGATTAACTGATTATTATTGCTAATGACTCATTATCCATTTGGTTAGGAAGTTCACGTTACATCAATATTAGACTTTGAACTATTATTTTCAACTGTGAGATGGTCTGATGCTGACCGTCAACTGCCAATGTTAAGAAAATGTTCATGTTTGTTGGTCTACCACAATGCCACTGCTGCAGCAGACACAAGGTGTGAAGTGCTGCTGAAGGCCACCACAAGGTGGTGACAAGAGCTGTGAAGGATGTTTGAAAAGAGAATGGTTTGCCTTATCAGCTTGCCTTATCAGATAGATTGGCAAAATCAAGTTCATAATAGCAGCTAATTTTATTATTTTGGTGATGTAAAATGGAATTGATAACATTTCTCTAAAATATGCAACGTTTGGCTACAGTAAAATCAATGTTTGCATGTAAATCTTCTATGAACAGAATTCGTTAAATGAAGAACTTGTGTTTCTCTAGTGGCTAGATAAATTGTCACGCTTAATGGAAATGATTTGAGCTTGTTGTAAATGGAGCTCAAGCAAGCACACACAGGAGCTGAATCAAAATGTGTAGCCTACAGCTCATGAATGTCACACATATCAATAACTGTCCAAGGCTACAGCAATTATATGACACCTATATGAAAGTACTTCATTTGTAGCCAACTATAATACATGGCATGACGGACAGGGGCGAAATAGAACAGTCAAATACAGACAGTAGGCAACTACAAATGACTCGTTGGATACGGGCAGTAAAACAGTGAAAATATAATTTGTTTTATTCTCGTCATTGCACATTGATTCATGAAAGCTCTCATTTCAATCATGTGGAATACGTTCAACGTGAATTTGTGGTGCTAGAGCGAAAAATTATTGACACTAACTGCACTCTTTGCTTCGTGAGCATGCTGTGTCCATATAGCCTACTGCTGAAATGCACGGAATCAACTGAGAAACATTATAATGCTATGATAATATGATAAGAATAATAACAATAATATGCAATTTCGCGGACACACATATTCCATGTCTGACATAATTTCCTGAAGTGTCCATGTATTAAAACAGGGGACCCTCCCCATGACTTGGTGACTTGAAGAATTGCAAGACCCTCACGATTTTCCACTAGCTACTGTATCTACAGTAGCTAGCTAGCTAGCCAGCAAACTTGCATGGCTAGAATGTAGTTATTGCTGTAGTTATTTTGACCAACCGAGGGCTTTGTTTCACAAGTGTGAATCATTAACCCTGGGCTAAAGTGTAGCCCTGGGTTAACATATGCTTGTCTAAAAAGGGAGTTAAGTTAGCCTTGGGCCAATTTAAACCAACGTTAAGGATAGCCCTGGGCTAAGGAACTGCAGTCTGAAAAGCCGTAAATAATTTAAATAGAATGTTATCTTCAAAGGACAGAATCAGCATACACATTATCTTATACAGTACAAGAATGACAAAACAAATTTCCGGGTAACCTACAAAGTCAAGGGTGTGTTTGTGTTTGTGTGTGTGTGTGTTGCTAGCTTAGATCAGCTTTATTGGTCTACCAGAAAAATAGTGATTGCAGGGTGCAGAGAGAACTTCTGGCTAAGAGTAGACACTACAAAAACACTGCTGAATATTTCATTGGGGTTCCATTTGACAAAAAGCTCAGTGTCCTTCAGGAATATGCCAGCTTAAAAAGCCAGTATGACTGTCTCTTTACACAGAGAGTAGAGCTTTCAAATTCCATTAGATACCTTTTCTTTGATACAGATGATTGGTAAGAACCACTTTAGTCTGTCCTACAGTATGTTTAAACTCTAGAGAAATAGTTTTTGGACTATCATCTAAGGCATTTCACACCTAAAGTCCTTAGGTCGCTGGCAAGAGTCCCTATGATGCTGTTTGTCCACATCCTCAGGACATTACTTGACTACAGAGACCTTATCAGGACCATACTGCAGGGTTCTCCCCAAAGAATGTAAAAGTGGCGCTGCGCAACACTGTGAACATTTTGACACTGATACTGAAACCATATTTGAATCATTGCAATCTTTGTTGTCTTCTCTCATTTATAAGGGAAAAAAGTTAGAGTTAAATCTGCGATCAGCGATGCCCTCATCCACCACAACACATGACCCTGCACATTATTTTGGAAGTCGAGGGGTTGGGCTGGTTGAATGGAATGTCTACATCCTGCACTAAGCATTAATCACTAATCACTATCATGCCAGATGTACTGACAGGGTCGCTTTTGCCTCTGTTATAAAGCATGACTCTCTTTCTCATTACTGTTGCCATAGCACATTAAACTGCTACTCAAGCCAAGTGTGGCCTCCCCATTATCTTCCCTGTCCCCTACAAACGATCGTGGTCTCATCCATACGCATAGTTTGACTTTTTAGCTTGGGGGGGCAATAACTACAGTAGGGCAGAGTTTAAAAGCTTCATGCTTGTGCGACGATGTTGCGGGGGTACCATGACGGTAGTAGGGAGTCAGCTCACTATTTGCCTTGTTTTATTTCAGGTAATTAACCTTGGCAAAACAACCACCAGGAGGCATTGTTGAGCAATTCTAAAGGATATTCTTACAATGTGTTATAGACCCCTTTCAGTGTTTACAAATATTGCCGCCATTTGAATTACGTGAAGAGTAGCTTATGAGTTGTTGTTTCAATTTGGAAAAGGACAAATTATTGTCTGGTCACATGTCCTTGGATAAACCTGTAATGTCATTCTATAATCAATACGTTGCATTGTTAAAGCCAACTTGTGCTTATTCATGTCAGATTGTACTAAAACATTTACCCTGCTTCTCTGCGCTGAGAGAATGTGTGATGATGGTATGAGAGTAGATAGGAGTTGGTCCCATGGCTTGGTCCTCAAATAACCTGATATTTAAACCATTTCCACTCTTCATCTCTGTAACTCACGAGCTGCTATAAAAAACTTGATTTTGCCAATCTATCTGATAAAAAAGGTTATGAAAAACATTCTCTTTTCAAACATCCTTCACAGCTCTTGTCACCACCTTGTGGTGGCTTTCGGCAGCACTTCACACCTTGTGTCTGCTGCAGCAGCGGCACTGAGGTAGACCACTGCTGCGATGGCGGAGTGAACCTATTAACCACTGGCCCACTGTAAGCAAAAAAAAAACAACAACACTACAACTTAATCAACACACTTGAAAATGCTGGTAAATGAATGAGCACCTCAGACTACTCTTGCAGCAGCAACGCCCTCCTGAGTCACTTGACACCCACAACTTGCGCATCAAACATGAATCAAAAGATGTATTCACCTCCCTGGGACCTCTGACACTCATCTAGGCAACTTTGAAAAAGTCACGTCTCTCTGCAGGTGCTATGACTATACAGGGCTTAATACCCTAACTCATTATATCGCTGAGATGTAGGCTAATTCATCCGACGCTCCCTACACAGTTTGATCCAAATATCAAATGCAATAGCGTGAACTTCCAAAGACAGCTGCAAGATAAAGGGAGGCAGAAGAACGACACAGATGGTAACAGTAGGAAAGTCAGTTTTAAGTTGTTGGTTATCCCCTTGTAAGCTTACTTTGACTTGCTGGGATATTTTGCCTAGACATTGTTTCATTATCCGCTCAGCACCACTGCATTGTAACATCACATCATTTGACAAATAAACGTTTTCAAAGTGTGAGGCACTTTTCCCCAGGACTGCTTCAAAGGACGTGCCATAGGCACATACTGTAGGTTGGTGGACAGGGCTACGTTTTTATTTCATACCTAATTATTGATATAGCACATGACGATAACCACACACCCCTTTTATTTTCTTGATTATTTGCATTAATTTCACAAATCCTTTTTGCACATACCAAAGCAATCAAATACATTTTACATTGAATATAATTTATACAAGATTTCATTTAATACACAATCCATCTGCTAAGGGCCCCCTGCGCCACCCTTAACTCCGCCCATGGTCTCATCCGTCCTCTGTACTGCAGTGCTTCTGAATCTCAATAGCATCAATTGATCCCTGCTGTGGAGTGCTCCTTTTTGTCTCCAGCAGCAGAGCAGGCTCAAGTGATCATTCTCACCATAGAAAAGTAGCATCTCTCATCCTGTCCCTCTTCTCCCACCACCCACTCCCTTGCGGGACACCCGTCATTTTCAAAATCGTTCTGATGCGAGATTGAGAGTGTTCTCACTTCCATTACTCCAGTGTGTGTCTGTCTACTGAGCATTAAGGTGTGAAGGCAGCTGGGTCAGGTTCCCTCTATCTCTGGAAAGGGGAGATACCACACTTTCTGTTCTCCTCTGTGACCCCGTGTATCCCTCATACCACAACATTCCTACCCTGCGGCTGCTCCCTCAGATAGGCCATGGCTGCACATAATGCTCTTTTCTGCCGGCTATAAGATGTGAGGTTCCGAGTGGCCGCTCTCTCTCTCTCTTCTCTCTCACCTCAGATTGAGAGCACTCTCTCAGGTTGGACAGAGCTCAATGCCTTGGCATTTCATAACTGTCATCTGTCTCAGTGAAAATTCAGCTGTGAAATTGAGAATAATCATGTGGAACGAGATTAGAGTTGAGCAGCTTGTGCCTGAGCTTTAATTTAACTCATCACTGATAACGTCAGCTGAAGAATGATTGCTCAAAGATCCAAACAATATTTCCTCCAGAGTATCAACACACAGTGCCCTCCAGAAGTATTGGAAAGAGGAAGCATTTTGTCTTCTTTTAACTCAATACTCCAACCGTTTGGATTTAAAATCAAATAATTACTATTAGGTTAAAGTAGAGATTTCTCAGCTTTAATTCAATGTTTTCTTTTTCAGATTGTTTTCACCATTTAGAAATTGCAACCCTTTTTATACATAGTCCCCCCCCCATTTCAGGGCACCAAAGGTATTGGAAAATTGTCTTGACAGGTGTGTCTGGTTAGTCAGGTCTGTTCCGTCACTTCATATGTGCAGGCATAAGAGAGCTGTCAATGTCTAGTATTGATTATAGGCTTTGTCTTTGGAGTCTGCTATTGGTGTCTGTAAACATGAAGACCAAAGAGACGTCAATGAAAGTCCAAGTGATAGGCTAAGGAAGACTTCTACAGTGGATGACCGAAGAATGCTGACTATAATTAAGAAAACTCCCAAAATAACTGTCCCACAGATCAAGAACACTCTCCAGAGGGTAGGCTTTAATTCAAAGACTTGTGGACAGATAAGATTAATATTATCATAGTACCAGAGTGATTGCAAGAGGAAAGTTTGGAGAAAAAAGGACCTGCCCAAGATGTACAGCATACCACCTCATTTGTGAAACTTTGTGGAGGGGGTGCTATGGTTTGGGCATGTATAACTGCCAAAAGAATTGGCTAACTTGTCTTAATTGATGGTTTGATCTGATAGTAATTGTTTGATTCCAAAACCAAACTGTTGGAGTGTAGGGCTAAAAGAGGACAAAATGCTTCCTCGTTCCAACACTTATGGAGGGCACTGTATGTCACCATACAGTATTTCTCTTTTATTTTCATCATTAGATAGGTGTTGGGCTTTTTGGTATCTTATTGAACCATTATAATGAGTTAAACCATTATGGTTATCCTTTTTTTGCTCATTCTTCAAAAGTGGTCCCTCAGTCAGAGTAAAAGAATGTTTATGCATGTGTGCTTCACATCTCCCTACTGACGTGTTGTGCTGAGGGGGGATCTGCCCTGCATATGCTCCAGTTAGCCCACAATGCATATCGTGGTTGAGGCTCCGGGGGGCATGGTGTCACTGTGGAATGGGTTCAGGGGGCTAGGGGGCGGGCACAGATGGGGGCACCACCTGTCTTATGGCACTTGGGAAGACAGAGCCGAAATCTGTCAGGTCATCCACCCACTTAACTACCACTGCCCTATGGTATACAACTTCAGATGTGTCTCACATCAGACTGATAGACTGTTCACCTTTGGCCCTGTAATACTGCTGAATTTCAAATTGACCCTTAAGCCCTACCCAGTAGGGATTGGTGAGAGTATTCAAGTGGACAAATGAATGATGAAATAGCACTTAAAATGCAACAATTTGGGGGATGAATTGACAAAAATGCAGCTGCACAAGGGTACTGTATAAATACTGTACAGATTAACCTACTAATGAAATCGATTGATCAATTTATTCTTTAGCTGACACATTGTTTTGTGAAAAGAACTATCAGATTTGTATGGTCAGACCAAGGACAAAGAGTAAGGACATGCTACTGTCATCCGGATGTGGCCCAGGTACAACTTTGTTCCTCGGGCCAGAAGTGGCCCTGCTCTGGCTGCCATTCCTGAGCTTTATCTTTGCCATGAAAAGGCCGTACTTTAGCCAGTATGTGATTGTGGCCCAGTTATCACTTGATAAAACAGTCCTTTATAGCTTTAAAATACATAAAGGTGGATTTTCCACAAACCGTCAACGGGTCAGGGACAGCCCTTGTGGTCAGACTAAACAACAAAATAGTATATATCGAGCACTAGTAAATCATTTCATATTGAAGGTAGCTGTGTGATTAAATTGATGACAAGCTGATTTGTCAAATGCAATTCTTTTGGGGAGCTTCATGACTGTATTAGCAACCATCATAGCTTGTCTTGAAAGGCTTTCACAACAGATTGCTTTTCCACAACTTTCTCTCTCATCCTGTTTCTCTACCGAGACTTTCAAATAGACTTTGGGTTAAGTCTACCATCAGAGAGAGCTTAGGTGAAAGAGTGTTTTTGGCTGTGGTAAAGTCAGATGACAGTCTCTCTCCAAAGTCCGATGGTAATCCTCCCTTTAGAGTAATAACTACTGTATGACCTCTACATGGCTGCACCAGAGAAATTTCCCAGAGAAAACAATATTTTAAAACACAACTGAGATGTGAAAATTGCTTAGGTAAGATCAATAGATGGGTGTAATGACAAAACAAGTCAGTCGATGCTGTGTCCATGGCCTCAGGGAGATGGTGGCCACTCAATATTTGATTTTACAGGGTTTCTCTATCTTTCATATTCCCCTCTGGTGTACATCTCAGTTGTAATTTCTGATGCCTTTAGTTAGGTCTTTTTTGCCCCAAGTGAATGGAAAGGTAAATTACTATAGACCTGCCAGGCTGTATTCACCATTAACATATAATCAAGATTTATTTCTGATAATACATAAGTAGTCACCAATCAGCCTAGTAATTATCAAGTTATTTAACAAAAACTGGCACTTCAATACAGTATCCTCTGGAAATATGGAATATAGCCTACTTAATCTAAATGAAGATTAACTTGATATTCAAAGGTCAGGGAGACCTTTATTGACATATTGGATAATGTGACAGATAATAAGCATGAGGCATGACGAATAAATAGACCATGCACAAAATACTGAAGTACACTATCTTTTCTAAAGAGCCCATTGTAAATAAAAACAGTTTTGTCAGAATCTTGGAGGCCTTGGTTTTATTTGTTTATTAGCTTCCTGCAATCAAGCCATTCCTATTTTTTTTTTAAGTCTTGATGGCATGTAGATATCAGCCCATTTTATACTTCTAACTAAGAGAACATAGAAAACATTGTTGGCAGCTACAGTACCATACTGTAGGTCCCATAACTGTGTGCAATGATGTTGCCATCCCTGTGACCCAGAGCATACAGCTAGGTTCTTGATCTAGCGGTGTAGAACGATATGACCTATATTGAATCCTGGAGTTGATCCATGTTACCCAGTTATCTTTGCCTTGCACACATTTGCAGCACATGTTGCAAATGAAAGAGTGGTTGTGAAAATGCAAAGTGCTGAGCTTTTACACAAAGACTCTCCTGTGTAATTTCTCTTATCACACACGCGCACACACACACACACACACACACACACACACACACACACAGCTTATCTTCTATTTAGCCTCCACGTAAACATAACTTCAGTGTGTAGCAGAGCCCAAACCCCAAAAGTCCACATGTGCGTCCATCTGTGTACACTTTGTACAGAGAGCCTCTGTATTGCTGAGTCCGAGAGAGACGTTTTTAGACATCTCCTAGCTTAAGTCATACAGGTTTAGCCAATGCCATATCATTTAACTGGCATGATCAGGAAGCCTGCCAAATGTTCTGCCACATCCATTACAGTAAGTGGGTTGTGATCTGTATAACATTTTATAAATGTTGTGTACAGACTTGGGTCTAAACACCCTTGTATAAAGAGTCAATTCTATGAAGACATGCTAATTTATAGGACGGATAGGCAATGTTTTTAGCACTCTACAAGCATATAAGCATAAATCAGGCCTATTATTACATAATATACTTGATAAGCCACATTTTTACGTCACCGTACTACTGGCTATTGTGCTGCACAGAGAGCCCTCGACGGATATGATGGGAGTGTGTTGGTGTGCTACGGTCCATTACTTACACATCCCCCAGGGATGAATGATGCCCACAGGTCCAGCACGGCAGGCAGATGTGTTTGGGTGTGGGGAGGGTGTGACTTTGACCTACCCCAAAGAGAACTGCCCTTTTTACAGCATGTGGATGGATTGAAACTGATTGGGTTGGAAAATTGGTTGGGTTCTTTGAGATTACAGTTGGGTGTAACTAAACTCCTTTAACATGGTAATTGTTCTTTCTATGCCTGCCATGTACAGTAGCTGCATGCCACTGCACAACATACTGTAGACTGTAAATTTCCACCTTTAATTGAACTTTAATCTCACAAAGGAGAAGGAGAGCACTGCCACAGTCATGACCGAACACTCCTCGACCTAAACTATCACTCATCCCTTTCCACCCCCACCTCACAGTACTCATATAAAACCCTCTCTCCATCTTCAAATAGTGAGCATCTAGCATCAGTTTGTGGATGAATGAGGACAGAAGGTTTAAAGACAGTGTCCTATGTCTAGAGGAGATGCTTTCTCTCCCTCTGCAAATCTCTCGCCTACACTGATACTGTGCCAAGGGGAGGAGGATGTGATTTTCTGAATCCCCAGCTGAGTCAACTGTCATTCAGACTTCTAATAAAATGGAGGTGTTCTTGCTGTGTAGAGGTGAGATTACAGCCAGAGGACAAGCAGGGAGGATAGAGAAGATTGTTTAGGGTTTTTAGGGTTAGAGTATGTTTTGGTCTAGCATGTTTGAACCCAGAGGCTCAACCCCCCAAGATGTCTTGTGGACTTATCATTGTCAGCTGGTTGTAGTTAATGTGTTTTTCTCTCTCTCTCAAAGGTGGTTAACTCCTTAACGTTCTCTATCCTGTTGGGAAATGTCAGAATGCTGCAGAAAGTCTCTCTTGGTAAAACATGTGAATCAGTGCAGCTGAGGCTTGTGAGGACCTCAGGTTTTTCTGTGTTCAAATTAGCACAGGAGCAAAGGGACATGGTTGCCATTTTTAATGGGGTTTAGTCCTGAGGGTGTTTCTTCCTCTCCAATGATTTAGCTTTGCACCTGAATTTATGATTTTTCTCTCTTTTATTTTTATTTTCATGGAACAGATCGTTAGTAAGAGACATACAGGAGGGTGGGGGGAGAAGGGAGTCAGCAGAGCACCCGGACCAGGATTCGATCCTTTGTGGGCACAGGCACATGGTTCCCAAGGCAACGGTCCAACCCAAGTCCCTGGCTCTCTCATTTGAAGAAAATCATTTCACTCTTGTTAACAAAAGGGGTTTAGATCCGGCCAGCCTTTTCCCCCTTCAATTTTAAATTCTCATTTATTAAATTCTCACTGAGTTTCCTGTGGTACTGTCAAACACAAAAGCACAGTGTGCAGGTCAGAGAAAATTGTACTTGATTGAGGCAGGAACAGTCATTAGTATGGCACTGCTCTTGCAGAGCCTTTATCTTCTAACATGGTCAAATAATAGGAGACTGATGATGTGAGGAATAGCTCCTGAACATTCTGTGCAGTGCACTATGACGTTTGAGTAAAATGTAAAATGTGTGTGTGTGTGTGTGTGTGTGTGTGTGTGTGTGCGCGTGCGCGTGCGTGCGTTCTTGCGTGTGTGTGTGTGTTACTCTTGTCCTCGGTTTTCACTTCACACAGAATCTTCATAATATGAATTGTATCTGTGTCCCTCTGAATATTCTGTAGCTATATTTGGAAAGCCCATTCACCTTGGTCATTTTTTTGTCTGGCCCTATGGGGCGGGAAAGTAAGTCAAAGTTGGGATGAGGAATCGCATCATCAATGCCAAATATAGACCTTGCTTTCACCTCGACCCATTTCTCCAGGCCTTTTCTTTCTTTTACCTACACACTTTAAAAAACTACATTTCAGATAAGGAACACTGGATCAGGTGTGTGTGTGTGTGTGTGTGTGTGTGTGTGTGTGTGGGTGTGGGTGTGTGTGTGGCTTGGGCGGATGTTGGCCCAGAGTAGGCTAATTAGCTCTGGGACTAGCCCTGATATGGCTAGCCTCTGTACAGAGAGAACGTCACAAAGCCATGGAAAAGTAATCTCAGTACCCAGAATCTCATCTCTTGAGTTTGACTTTCCAGCTTAACGATCACAGCGACACCGGGGAGTGATAACTTGCTCAAACCACCTCATTTTCCACGTGATCTTACCAAAAACATGTATAAAGACAATAATACTGGGAAATCTACAGTAGGTAAAAGTTTGAAATGTTCATGCTTGAGCAACGGTATCGCAGAGGTACCGCAATAGTAAACTGGCCTTCAACTTTCGGTGTTTCATTTCTGCAATACAACCACCAGGGGGCATCATTGAGCAATTCTAATGGAAGGGCTTGTTGTGAAACAGTAGTTCATGTCTGCGTCTTCACTTGCCCAATTTACCTTAATTTAGAACAAATTATGTCAGACATGGAATATACTATGTGGCAGTGTGTCCTCTACCATTGAATCGGCATGGTGGGCAGAATATCAGAAATTGCATATTAATTAATAGTGATAATGTTTCTCAGTTGATTCCGCGCATTTCAGCAGTAGGCTATATGGACACAGTGCGTTCACAGCGCAAAGAGCTCAAAGAGCGCAGTTTGTGTCATTAATTTTCCGCTCTGGCACAGCAAGTTCATGTTGAATGTATTGTATGATGTATGATTGAAATGAGAGCTTTCATGAATGAATCAAAAAATGGTTACATGCCATGTGAATAAATCCGTCCCTCATTTTGAAAAATATATTTTGTCAGTCTAGTTCATGTTTCTGTGAAAATAGGTGCAATATCATCTTACCATGAGTTGTCCTCATAGGCCAGTAGTCAAAGCTTCTCCGGTTCAACACTTTGTACCACAGCACAGGCTAACAGTTAGCAGCACCTTCTCCAATAGACAGGATTCCGTCAGTAACTAGCTTAGCATCATGGAAATTACATGCCAAAATCTCCTTTTGATGTGCATTCTATTGAAAATAAAACCAGTACAGTCTCTATAATCGAGAAGCTTTTACTACTGGTCTATGAGAGAAAGATGATATTTCACCTAAACATGAAAATAGGCTGAACCATTCCTTTAAGGCTGCCACAGGGGAGAGAAATCAAGACAGCGGATAGGGAATTCATTGTGGTTGGTATTAGATTGCCATTATATATGATATTACAGCTGGGAAAAACTACAGAGTAAATATTGTAGTTTTGCATAATATTGCAATATCAGGTTGTCCATTTAAATGCGTGTATAGATGAACTTCGATCCCCTTTCACTCTGCTTCGTGAGAGTGTTTCTGCATGGCTTTCCTCTTAAATAGCTTGGTAATAGAGGCAATTTCCATAGGGATCACAGACCATTAAAGTAAAATCCAATTTCTCCAATCAGGTCTAGATATGAGTGATTAGGCTGGGAGAGGGAGAGATTTACAGTGGAGAGAAATGCTATCTCATTGTGATTGTCTAGGATGGAATGATTTGCACTGGCCTAATCACAGCTTAACAGGGAAATCAAATGTTGATTCCACTGACACAAGAAGGCCTACAATGCAAAGATCATCAAAGACATGATGAAAATCTATCAGTGCAAATCTATCATCAATCATGATTTGATTTAGGCTTGGCGTTTTTCCTGACCACCTCACCAAGAAAAACCCTGCGCTGTAGTTATGATGGATCCCCATGTTTGTTCTTCAAAGTCACCCATGTATGGAAAAGAGTTTAATTGCCTCTATTACCAAGCTATTTAGTAAAAAGTGTTTTGTGAAATCCTGAAAGTACCCAGAATCCCAGTCCAGTCTTTTCCATCCTCAGTTTACTCAGTCTTGACAAGGCCAGAGTACTCAAAGGCTTCTTGGGCTCAGGTCCAGAATACTCAAAGGCCACAGTCTGCTGAGCAGGTGCCCTTCTATGGACGTCGGACTGGTATGTTAATCAAGTGGGAATAGAACCCAAGGGTGTACAAATGGGATGAAAAACCCTCTAAACGACACCTCTTAGTCATCCTCTAAGTCATCCTCTAAGTCATCCCCCTCTATCTCCCTGGCTTGCCAATGCCACCCACAGTGTGTGGCATATGCTTCAAATGAAATGACAAGCATATTCTATATTTCTTTTAAGCAAGCACATTATAAACACAGCTGTTTACTCATACCCCATCTTACCCCATTTAGCATTTGTACAATATACAAACAGAGACAATTTAATGGCTCACACATTATTAGCCTGTACCGTTTACAATATTATTTAGCTTAAGAATTCTTAGCTAATGCTTATCGAAAGGTGTGTGTGTGTGTGTGTGTGTGTGTGTGTGTGTGTGTGTGTGTGTGTGAGGATGGCATCTTGGCATTTTGATTTAGACATCATCAGTGCATCTGTCTCTTGAGTTGTGCTCCGAGCTTTAAACCACTTAATCAGTATCGTTCAAGGGCAATTACTGTCCTGTCCACTTTGGCGAGAGCACAATACATACGCAGAGGGGGGGTCTGGCTGCAGCTGCCTTAACTATACCCTTTCCTGCCCTGCCCAACTGTGTCTGACCTTGTATGATGTATGATGCTGGTGCAAACTAAACTACCTCTAGCTTCCAATATATTATTGACTGGTACTTAAAAGTGGTGGCAGTGTCCCCAAAGTTGGCATTATTTTGACATTATTAAAGGCACCTTATGCATTATTGTGCCCACTTTTGACTGCAATGGGAATTGTAATGACAATTCAGAATAGTGTCTCCTCCTCTCTCTCCCTCCCCTTGCTCTATGCAAACTACTTCTAACTGAAACAATCTGTCAATCATGTAATGTCACGATTTTATCCAGCGAATGTCTTAATCGTTATTTAGTTTGGAAATGTTTATGGAAACATGAACAGCCAGCCAGTGGAGACACTCACATTCGCTAAACCTGAAGTTTCAAACAAATCCCCTCATTCCCCAAACAAAACTTAGACAAGCTATAATGTCAAACAGGACGTTTATCAGGAAAAATCATGTTACAAACTTATCTTAACACAAAGGCTTGCATTGCTTAGGTCGGCTTCCAGCACTGAAAAATGCTTGCAGCTCCCAGGCAGTAGGGAGCAAGCAAATGAGCCACACACGCAAGTAGCAGGTTTACATGCCCACAGGTGGTAGACGCCCAGAAATGTCCAGACAATTTTGAAAAAACAAATTCAGGCAGAAGGGCAGGGTCTTGCCAGGGCACACACTGTCACAGACTGCCAATGTATCAGAAGTAATGATTTAGCATGGTTATTTAGTGACGAGGGGAAAAAGCTACATACAGTCTGGGAGCGGATAAAAAGAATGGGAGACTGCTATTTATTTAAAGGTGAAATACAGTGCTCTCCATAAGTATTGGAAAGAGGAAGGATTTAGTCTTCGTTTAGCTCTATACTTCAACAGTTTGAATTTGAAATCAAACAATTACTATGTGGTCAAAGTAGAGATTCTCAGCTTTAATTCAATGGGGGGTTTTTTAGATTGGGTTCACGATTTAGAAAATACATGTTTTCAACATACTCCTCCTATTTCAGGGCTCCAAAAGTATTGGAAAAATCATATAATGTCCAAATAAAGTACTAATGTTTAGCATTTGGTTGACAATCTTTTGCCTGCAATAACTGTACTGCACTCCATCTTCAGTTGTTGTTTGTTTTGAGGTCTTTTTGCCTAAAATCTTATCATCAGGAAATGAAATTCATGTTCAATTGGATTTAAATCTGAAGATTGACTTGGCCAGTAAAGAACATTCCGCTTTTTGGCCCTGAAAAACTGTTCTGGCAGTATGTTTGGGGTCATTGTCTTACTGTATGATGAAGCGCCATCCAATGAATTGCTTGTACTCGATCAAACAAAATGTTTCTGTACACTTCAGAATACATTCTCCACAAGTTAGCCAATTCTTGTGGCAGCTATACATGCCCAAACCATAGCACCCCTTTCACCATGTTTCACAGATGAGGTGGTATGCTGTAAGTCTTGGGCAGGTTCTTTTTTTTTCCTCTTGCAAGCACGCTGATACATGATAATATTTGTCTTATCTGTCCACAAGACCGTTTTCCAGACCTCTGCTGGCTTTTTACCTCCTGGTGAGTATTCCATCTGTGGGACAGTTGTTTTGTTTTTTTTGCTTAATTATGGTGCACATTGTTCAGTCATCCACTATAGAAGTCCTCCTTGGCCTACCAGCCCGTTTGTGATTGCTGAGCTCACCAGTGCTTTTTGAATGGTGTTACAAACTGTTGATTTTGGTAAGTCTATGGTTTTGGCTATGTTTCTGATATCTCAGCCTCAAATGGCTTCCTTGACTTTCACTGACGTCTCTTTGGTCCTCATGTTCACAGACACCAATAGCAAACTAAAGGCAAATGCAAAGCCTAGAATCAATACTAGACATTGACAGCTCTCTTATGCCTGCACAAAATGGTGAAACAACTGTAAAAACAAAAACATTGAATTAAAGCTGAATCTCTACTTTAACCTCATAGTAATTGTTTTATTTCAAATCTAAACTGTTGGAGTATAGAGCTAAAATAACACAAAATGCTTCCTCTTTCCAATACTTACGGACGGCACTTTAAATAAATAGTAGTCTCCCATTCTCTTTATCCGCTCCTCAGAATCTTTTTAGGATCATATTCACCAGTTGGGGATGGCCCTTACAGGACCTTACCATCCCTTTACAATTATGTCTTGTCATAACATAAGGATTGCAGAGTGGGTAGTTCCCTGATTTTCATTAAGCCTACCTGTACCTTTACCAGCATTATTTACAAATCCAAAGAATTAGATCCCATTTTATAATTTATACTAAACCTACAGTACACACTCCCACTGGGCTTTATAATGACTGCTAGACAACCAATACAGTTCACTTCTAATCTAGTCCTCTCTATTCTAATCCACTATATTCTAAACTCTGCTCTATAATCACTCACCCATTCCTATGCAATTCTATTCAAACCAGTTGTATTCTAAATAGAACTGAATTGAATGTGCTGTATTGTCTGTGGGTCTTTTATTGTGTTTTTGGAGAGCTAGTCTGTCTATGTAGTTGGAAATAGATGAAAGCCTGCCTGTCCCTGGAGGAGGACGAGGAGGAGGAAGATTACAGAGTGACTCTTCATCACTGTGGCAGTCAAATCCCATCCAGAGCCCACCTCTCTGGCAGCTAGAGCACACCAGTCTCCCTAATCTTCCTCATTCAAACCAGCATCACCTCTCGTCTCCCGTGCATACAGTATATCCCCATACCATCGTCCTGTGGCCCACATGTTGGGAGAGTCATTGGATTAGCCTGGCAGGGTTTTCTAAGGAGGGAGTTACACAAGCAAGCCACTGTGGGGTGCCACATTGATTCAGTAGTTATGGCTGAAAGGGGAGGATTCTGGGTCATCTGAGGATAATTGAACAGTGAAGTTTTCGGGGTCACCTTTTTCGTGTGGAAACAGACTCCAGTGTTGTTAGGGTTTAGCTTTCATGTGTGATATGTCTGTGTCTGATAAGATCAGTCAGAACAGTACTTTAGCAAGAAGAGATCTTCCTTACTTGCCTTTTGTTTTTTGTACTTATGCTGTCCTTCTTCAGGGCATTGCTGTCATTCAAGGACAGACACATTGGTACTGTCCTCTCAAGTTTGTCTCCATTATATACAGAGGGCAAAGGCTCTCCCAAATGGCATATAACAGATGCCCACAATCACTCCTACTCCTAGAGTGTGTCCCTCATGACAAAAACCTTCTCAATGTCACGTCCTTCTCTCACCCCAAAACCCCCTCTCCCTCCCTACAGCCCCATTCTGTTCCCTCCCCCTCCTCATCTGAATTTCCCCGTCCGTTTCCTCCGTCTAATCATCCTCAGTCCTTTCCTTATCTCTTCTGTCTCTATCCTCCTGTGTATCCCTCTTTTACCCTCTCTCCTCTCCTTCCTGCATTGATCTTCACTCTCTGTTCAGTGTTAGTCAGCACCAACTCTCATGTCCTTGGCTTGATCCTTTGTCCTCTCCTAGGCTTGTCACAGGGCTGGGTACTTAGCAAGTACTTTGGCCATGATAAGGCTTGCTTAGTGTAATTTTGGTCCTGTCACTCCTGCTATACACAAACACCTAGCACAGGCTCTCCAATCTTGTAATTGGTTGCGAAGTGTTTAGCTTTCTCAAATTCCTATTTTTTGGCATGGCAATATTTTCTGTGTAGAAATAGCATAGCACTGTCATAAATATAGCCTAAATCGAGCGACTCTGAAAATTGCTCTAGATTATCTAAATAATTGTAGGCAATGATTTTCAAACAACATTTTCCCACTATAATGAAAATGTGTTGACATCCCTCCCCACTCTTTCTCATGTCTCCCTCAAGGGCTCATCAGATGTTTCAGGTGGTTCAAAGACAGAGTGGTTTGTGCCATTAGATTCTTCCACAGTGACAGATGTTTTTGTATAGGTTTAAAAATGGGCTATGTTAGGAAAAAAGGTGTAATGTAATGCACCGTATGAATACATTATGACTAGATAGGCCTAACCTTTAGGCATATACAAGGATGGTAAAAGGAGCCGCGGCATGCGTTGTTTTTTTTTAGCAAATCCTATAATACCACTTTGGGAGCCAGAGTGCACTATGAAATCCATAATGCATTATAAACAGGTGGTTCACAGCTAGCGCTGCCATGTTATCCTCCTGACCCCTCCTCATCAGACATCCACAGATAACAGCGACTTAACACAGAGGTATAGTAAGCAAATGCGTCTCCGGGGACGGTTAGCTAAGGTTACAGGCCAACCGGGGGCACTTGCTGTGTCTCAAAGTGCCTTTGTTAAATCCTGTTGTAGCCTGCTGGATGAATGGAGCGGCACAGGAGTGACAGGGGCCGAGGTGTGGAGGAACGCGCAGGCCTGCGGGGCAACACGGCAACTGCTGCCCACACCTCATCAATCACTCACAAGTATGGAGGCTCAGAAGGCTGGGACTATAGGCCAAGAGTCTCTCACTGGAAGGAGTGTGTGTGTGAGTGTTAGTGTGTGTGTTAGTGTGTGTGTGTGTGCGTGTGTGTGTGTGTGTGTGTGTGTGTGTGTGTGTGTGTGTGTGTGTGTGTGTGTGTGTGTGTGTGTGTGTGTGTGTGTGTGTGTGTGTGTTTAGTGCTGAGTGGAATTTTACTTTAATGCTTTATTTTAAAGCATTGGTTGGAACTACTAAGAAAGCTAACAGACTCCGGGGTTCGTTTGAAAGTCAGCTGGAGGAGGCAGGAGCAGCAGGAGTGTTGTCACAAATGTTGAACCAATGGTGACTATAATTGTGGATCCCACCAGTTTCGTTTTTAACTTGAAGCATAGTATTCGCAAGCTTTTAGTTTTTTGCTCTGACTGGAACACTCTGATTGGCCAGTCAATCAAAAGGCAAAAATACGCTGCCAGTCAACATTCCTGTAATCAATTTCAAACTCTTTCTCTGTTTTCAGTTAACTTTTATTTGTATGATCAAATTTTTCTCCCTATTCCAACCTGCCCTTGGTGAAAGAGTTGAGAACTTCAGAAAAATATTCAGTATGATACAGGGGACAGGCCACTGTCCTCTGCCTGGCCTACAGTAGGTCATAGGTGGCTGAGGAGGTCTGAACTTTGTCTAAGTATAGTCCAGTGTGGTCAGAGAGGAGTTGTGAAACAGATTGCTTGCCTCTACATCCTACTGTATCTATCTCAGTCAGCTTGTCAACCACTGGAGAGTGGATTGCATTTAGAGTCACAGAGTGTGTTTGTAGTGTGTCCGTGTGCATGAGTGTGTTTCAAGGGTTCTAATTACAGAGCTAGCATGTGAGAAACCTGCAGCCCCTTTGCTCTACTGTGTTTGCTAACACTGTGTAATCTCCCTGTAGTGTGTCAGTGTCACAGATGCTAAAACATAATGCGTGTGTGTGTGTGTGTGTGTGTGTGTGTGTGTGTGTGTGTGTGTGTGTGTGTGTGTGTGTGTGTGTGTGTGTGTGTGTGCATGCCATGCTTTTATACTCTGTCTGTAATCACCCTGCTGTTGTGGGGTGTCTGCAAGATGGATGCCAAAGCACATTGCCAAGAGGGCAGAAGCAACGCAAGACTGGTGAAAGTGTGTGTGTGTGTGTGTGTGTGTGTGTGTGTGTGTGTGTGTGTGTGTTTGTTTGGTGGGTTGTGTGTGTGTGTGTGTGTGTGTGTGTGTTTGTTTGGTGGGTTGTGTGTGTGTGTGTGTGTGTGTGTGTGTGTGTGTGTGTGTGTGTGTGTGTGTGTGTGTGTGTGTGTGTGTGCGCGTGCGTGCGTGCGTAAACTCACGCTTACAAATGGTCACATATATGCTCACACACAAATATTGATTCCTTTCTTCAGGGTCTAGCCCAACAGCATTGTCTGCATTACCTAAATGTACTCATATTGTCGTAAAATAGAATATTGCAGCGGTGTTATCTGTTCTGAAGCCATTTATACATTTTATAGCCATTTATAGCCGTTTAAACCTTTTTTGCAAATTTTGGATACATTTGGAATAAACTTTCAACGACCTAAATAGGCGAAAGAACGTGTTAGAATTGCAATGCCATATATTCTGTATTCAACTGAGATCATATTGTTTTCCATGAGACGAAAGCTGCAAGCCAGAGGAAGAGAAAGAGCCCCATCTTGTGTTGAGACAACTTCAGATGACTAGTGGGCTGTGCAACGAACATTAGTGATGTAATGGAAAATAAGAGCTGCTACAGAAGATCTTTTATCCCCTGGGCTACTTTAAACCCAAATGAGGGTACACTTATCACAGCCCTTTTAAGACAACCATGCCACCTTCCCATTCAAGTAAGTAAAACATGCAGTTCTTCTTGCAGTGGCAACAGGGGGCGCACATCACGTAAGGAGAGAATACATGGGGGGAATGCAGTTCAAAGGCTAAAATCGTCTCCACAATGAATTCAAAGAAAGTGTGCCTTATCTGATCTTTCATTTTTGTAAATTTTCGGTCCACTGATATTGATATATAGACAATGTATATGTGGGACCAGACTTTTGATTGCAAAAACTGCTAGCACTGCTAGCACTGCTAGCACGAGGCTAAGTGAAGCTGGTTGGCTTGCTTTTTGGGGGTCTACAGTTGGGTGTTAGTTAATATTGTTTGTATTGTGTTTTTTGTGTTTGTATTCTTCTTGTTGTAAACCACTTTGTGACAATTGTCTTTGTAAAAAGCGCTATACAAATAATTTGGATTGATTGATTGATAGCACAGCCCTTTTACCAAAGTGTAATTAATTCTGGATTTAAAAGAGCTGGACGTAAGTTTGGTGGAAATCTGCCACCTATGGCCACCACGGCGAAAACATCCTCCCTAATAATAATAATAATAATAATAATGATATAACCTCCCCGAAATGGACTTGGTGTTGGACTGTTAGCTGATGTGTTTCTGCATGCGCGCACAATTTGAAGCAACAGCCACCAAAGACAAAAAAGCAAAAATCTGTGAGTCCCCTGGCAGTAACAACATGTTTATATGCAAATCGAGTGTTGGGTAGGACACTACATTTTAGAAAGTGCTTTTTCTGGACCAAAACAGCGTTTGTAAATTAAATATTTATTTCAAAGGATCTCATTCCCAGATCGCTACTGATTAAACATAGTCATTACAACCATTAGGAATGCTTGAATGCTACAACTGGACCTTTAATGGCCTTTTAACTACACTATGCATACAATCGGTACCTTCAACAAATGTTCACTTTACAATCTACAATTTTAACTCTTATTCTCTTTTATTGTATTTTATATGTGATGTGTGGTTTCAGCTGTAAGTCATGGACGCCCCTTTCATTCTCTCCCTCCGTCCTCTCTCTCTGTATACAACCATGACACCCCATCCCTGTGATCTGTGACTAAAGCGCAGCAGTAACATGATATCTATATTCCTAATTACAGAAAGCAAATTGGATGAGCCTTTCTCATGAAGTAGTCCTGTCTCTAAATTAGAGGATGCTGTAATGCTGCTCCACTAACACATGTCCCTCATCCATCTCTCACCTCAGGGTCAGGTTGCTGGAGAGAGGGGGGTGGCATTGATACCGGAGATGAGGAGCATGTATCTGCCAAGACCAACACACGGACTGATTTCCACCCCACAGCTGTGCTCAACGAGAGTGGCCGCATTCCACACCCGCACTCGGCCTTCACCTCATAGGTTGTGAACTCGCAGGGTTCTGACTGGCCAAGCGGCCTTCCTCCCACCATGTCCGAGTATCATTTTAAGTAGAGGGAGGCGAGAGGGGGACTGTCTGGGGGTTTCTTTCCCTTCGTTTTCTTGTTACCGTCGTCGTCCGTACCTGTTTGAGGAGACGGAAAGTGTCTGAAGAACCGCTTGGTTCGTGCATAGCTCTTCAGTTCTCATAGAGATCGGTGTGAATGAGGTAAAATGAAAACCTCTTCAGACTTTTCCTGTCAGCCTAGTTTCACTCAGTCTGTCTGTTTATCTCCCTCTCACTCTTTTTTCCTGTCTCCCTTTCCCCCTCCACTAGTGTGGTACTCCCTCTCGGTGTGTCACTACGCACATCTCTCTCTCCTGGTTACTAGACTATTGTTGTCCCCTTTGTTGACATAACGGAACACTGATGACAGGTGTTGTAGTGAAATGCCTCTACTCAAGGACAGTGACTGTGTGTGTAGATGACTGTGTTATCTCCAAACACCCATCATCCTCGAGTCTCTGCTACCTACTCAATAGATACAGATGGAGTAGGTGGCAAAGACGGCCACACCCCCATGGTGATTTTCAATGAAGTAGCTGGATTAGCCCTCTCTGTATCTGTATCAGAACACATGACACAGCTTTTCCAGGGAGTAAAGGTTTCCTTACAATCTGGACAGAAAGTGCCAAGCCTGTTCTTCCAGCCCCTCGTTTGTCAAACCTGATTGACAAACGAGATATCCCCCATGTAGAAGCAAAACACACACTCAGACCATCAACCAGATGGAGGGAGCAGGTGGGGAGAAAGAAAGCCTGTACATTTCCCCAGTACTGGGCAGAACAAGATGCCAGTTTGGAAACTGCCCGTCAGCTCTCGCTTGTTTTAATTTTATCCTGCCCGGCCGACTGGGTGCCTTGCTGGCGTGCCCACCGCTGCCCCTAGCCGCTAATCGCCTTCTTCGAATGCCACCTGAGAGGCTGAGGGGGCTGCATGTGAGCGTTGACAGCGCAGTTGCATGCAGCTGTTGGAAGCTGTGAAAGATGACTGTATTTTGATATAGGGCAGTCTAAGACGGGTGGTGCTCTGCACTGGTGTACTGCGCTTTCTTTCTCTTTTTTTCTCCTTCTATGTTTTCTTTGCCGTCATGTATAGCGTAATAGCAGATGAGAGACACGCGTGTGTATTGGCCCCCCAGATAGACAGGTCGTTTAAGTTGATTACATGCAGCTGTTTTAGGTTGTAAAAGATGGCTTTACTGTGATATCTATAGGTCTAGTTGTCAGAACAGCGTTAACAAGTGGGTACGTACACTGTTTCAGTTTCATGTGAACTAACAAATGAGGATTAGGGTGTGGTTTCAGGCATTCCTTAGGTCTGGTTAGTTGAAATTGATAATGTCAGATTAGTTTCTATTTCGAGAGTCTCCTCTTAACATTGCTCCACCAACCCATACTTGTATAAACTGATATGACCCAGCCAGTCAGTTCTGTTCATCTGGGTGATGTCTTCCCAAACACACATGAATGCACACATGTACTATTCGTATAAATACTACTGTACAGGCTGGCCTAAACATACACACACTTACTCCACCTTCAACTGTGACTGCTCCAGTCCCCGTCCATGTCAGCTGATCTGAAAACAGCATTCTGTCACTCTCTTTTACAAGGGTCAGAGAGCAATGACATAAACCAGCAGCAGAGAGCAGTGACATAAACCATCTTCCTTTACAACCTGCTTTTATGTGCCTGTCTCAGACGCATCATGGTTTTATTCTCTTTCCCCACCCGAGACACGCTGATGAGTGCTGGTATTTGCAGGGTACAGAAACACTGGGCTACCCGCAGGGTTAGACTGCAGTAGAACACAGATAGTGACAGCATCAGCTATGGGTTTAGTTGTTTTGTTATTAGTGTTTTCACAGTACGCATTGTGAACAGTATCGTATGTGTTTTAGAGTATGTGTTTTGTACAGCCTATGTGTTCTCAGTGTGTTTGTGTGTGTGTGTGTGTGTGTGTGTGTGTGTATAGTTGACAATGACATCTACATACAATCTAATACAAGCAGACGTGTTCATTTAATTGACGACAGAATACACCCATTTATAGCTTAGCGTCCCATGTACTAAGGCATAGTTGTAATGGGCCAGGGACCTACGTAGAACTGGATGTATTGCACTGCTTATAGCCTCACACATATGTATTGAAGTCCTGTGGTTTTGAGGGTGAAAGCAGGGTCAGTATACTGGCTCGCTTGGCTGTAAACCGTTAGAGTACTGCTCAGTGCTCAAGCCACCGTTGGCAGACCATCGCTGTCATCAGGAGATCAACCAGAGATTGGTGATTGAGCAGCCTCAAAGGAAATCCAGAATGCAGAGTGGCGTGCGTGCGTGCGTGCGTGCGTGCGTGCGTGCGTGCGTGCGTGCGTGCGTGCGTGCGTGCATGTGTGCGTGCATGGTGATTGCCAGCTCCAGGTGGCACAGCTGGCCTTCTCCATTGCCAACATCTGATCCCACTTTAGCGCCACCCGTAGCTCTGCGTTTGCTCACTACCGGGCACTACCGCACTGCCCGCGCAGGTGGACAATACTGACAGGCACAGACAACGATGCCAAACCAAAATGGCCCCCAGCTGTTGCTGGTCTAGCCTTCCAAACCTGTCTGTTAAGTGGTGTCCTCAGAAGTGTTGTGACCTGGTCCTCAGACCCCAGTTTATGATTCCAACATAATATCTGGTAATAATGATGACTGATTGAGCTGCTGACTAAGTACAGATGTGATTCAACTGTTTTTGTTCCCACAGTATCAAAGCTATTTGATGCAAAAATGGATGATCATTATGCTATTGTTAATTTCATCCGCTGGTCTAAACAGCAACTCAACAGATTTGATAGAAACAGATTGCAGTGAACACCTGCCTAGGCAGGGGTCCTTCAGAAACTCAATCAGGGGATCTAGTTTCAAGTGGGGATGCTTAACTGGTTAGCATTTTCAGTGTGGTAGGTTTTTAGCAAAAGCTGAGTTGGCACACACACAGCTTATTTAGTTGACTCATAAAAGAAGCATTCATTTAGTTCCTCCTAACCTTAGCAATTTCATTATTAGTTTTGTTTTACATGTTCTTTTCTCTCATTGTCCAAATGCTTTTTTTTAAACATATTTGTCAAAGAAAATCAATAGCCTGCTGCTTGTTTTATGCATCTGAAAAAGCAAAACGATTTACAGAACTTAGATTATAAACACAATGACTAAATCATTATCATTTAAATGAGATAATTATGATTTGAATAGCAGCACAGAGCAAAGAATTCAATTATGCCAAGATGACATTGTGACATTAGTGACTAAGTGCACGTTGTACCAAGCTTGATTTATACTGTCAATCTCTTATAATCAGGGGGTTATTACAGGTATTGCATGCTTTTAAAGGAAAGCTATTCTTGGGTTTGAGTGCATGAGGAATAATCTTGGTTATCTGATATTAGAAATAAAACCAGCTGAAACCAGATTCTTATCAGGCAGTATCTTGGCTCAGTATTGTTATGCTCTGATGTTGGCGAGAGATTATTTTATCAGACTTAATACATGTGTGATTTAAAGCCTTTAAATGGGTCAGCTTTAATCACATTTATGAAGTCTATTCATTCGGTCAAAGAACATTGTGTATCCTTCCCAGTGATATTAATGGATTATGTAAACTAACACGTACCTGTGTGTTTACTAAAGCAGTCCAGTTTATGAGAAGGAGAAAGGATATACAGTCCATTGGAAAGTATTCAGACCCCTTCACTTTTTCCACATTTTGCTATGTTACAGCCTTATTCTAAAATTGATCAAATTAATTTTTCTCCTCATCAATCTACACACAATACGCCATAATGACGAAGCCAAAACAGGTTTTTAGAAATGTTTGCTAATTTATTGAAAATAAAAAACTGAAATATCACATTCAGACCCTTTCCTCAGTACTTTGTTGAAGCACCTTTGGCAGCGATTACAGCCTCAAGTCTTCTTGGGTATGATGCTACAAGATTGGCACACCTGTATTTGGGGAGTTTCTCCCATTCTTCTCTGCAGATCCTCTCAAGCTATATCAGGTTGGATGGGGAGCGTCGGTGCACAGCTATTTTTAGGTCTCTCCAGAGATGTTCGATCGGGTTCAAGTCTGGGCTCTGGCTGGGTCACTCAAGGACATTCAGAGACTTATCCCAAAGCCACTCCTGTATTGTCTTGGCTGTGTGCTTAGGGTCGTTGCCATGTTGGAAGGTGAACCTTCGCCCCAGTCTAAGGTCCTGAGCGCTCTGGAGTAGGTTTTCATCAAGGATCTCTCTGTGCTTTGCTCCGTTCATCTTTCCCTCGATCCTGACTAGTCCCAGTCCCTGCCGCTGAAAAACATCCCCACAGCATGATGCTGCCACCACCATGCTTCACCGTAGGGATGGTATTGGCCAGGTGATGAGTGGTGCCTGGTTTCCTCCAGACGTGACGCTTGGCATTCAGGCCAAAGAGTTAAATCTTGGTTTCAGAGAGAGAATCTTGTTTCTCATGGTCTGAGAGTCCTTTAGGTGCCTTTTGGCAAACTCCAAGCGGGCTGTCATGTGCTTTTTACTGAGGAGTGGCTTCCGTCTGGCCAGTCTACCATAAAGGCCTGATTGGTGGAGTGCTGCAGAGATGGTTGTCCTTCTGGAAGGTTCTCCCATCTCTACAGAGGAACTCTGGAGCTCTGTCAGAGTGACCATTGGGTTCTTGCTCACCTCCCTGATGATGGCCCTTCTCCCCCTATTGCTCAGTTTGGCCAGGCGGTGGTTCCAAACTTCTTCCATTTAAGAATGATGGAGGCTACTGTGTTCTTGGGGATCTTCAATACTGCAGACATTTTTTTGTACCCTTCCTTCGACACAATCCTGTCTCTGAGGTCTACGGACAATTCCTTCGACCTCACGGCCTGGTTTTTGCTCTGACATGCACTGTCAACTGTGGGACCTTATATAGACAGGTGTGTGCCGTTTGAAATCATATCCAATCAATTGAATTTACCACAGGTGGACTCCAATCAAGTTGTAGAAACATCTCAAGGATGATCAATGGAAACAGGATGCACCTGAGCTCAATTTCGAGTGTCATAGCAAAGGGTCTGAATACTTGTAAATGTGATATTTCAGTTTTTTATTTTTAATAAATTAGCAAACATTTCTAAAAACTTGTTTTCGCTTTGTTATTATGGGGTATTGTGTGTAGATTGATGAGGAAAAAAATTAATTGAATACATTTTAGAATAAGGCTGTAACATAACAAAATAGTTAGGGTCTGAATACTTTCCAAATGCACTGTAAGCGTGAAATTATGGAGAGAGGCTTTTTGCAGCCCTTGAACTTCCTCATAATGTTGAATGGTGCATTCTCGCCCCCCTGTGGAAACTTAGAGGACACCCAAAACAGAATGCTTCAGAAGTACTGGGTGGCCAAAAACACTTAATTGTCCAAACCAGATGCAAACTCTATAATGAGCAACATATTGACAAAGTAGAACAATTTGCATGTGGAGGAGTACTGACACGTTGTGGCAATACTTATTGTACTTCACAAAGGATTGCTAATGATACATCTGGGTCTTAGCCTCAATTTCCATGAAAAGTCTCAGACAATCAACCTTGACCTTGCTGTAGCATAAATCAGTGTCTTAGCTCTGATTCTGAGGTCTCTAGCACTCAACCTTGACCTTTGACTTTCTCAGGGATGAAGCGACCCAAGAGTCCAGGCCTTCTGGAGAGTGGCCTTCCCCCCAGAGGCCAGGAGGAGGAGGAGGAAGAGGAGCGGGCTGTCCAGGGCGAGAGTAAGCCCAAACGGGAGCGTAGACGGGGGAGTGTGACACTGTGTGAAGTGTGTAACATCCAGCTCAACTCTTCAGCCCAGGCCCAGATCCACTACAACGGAAAGACCCACCAGAGGAGGCTCAGAAAGTACAGCCTAGCAAAGGCTGCCACAAACACACACACAGGTACTTGATACACACACAAACTAGTACTGGATGGCACACGCAGGAACTGCACAGGATACATGTGAGTGTGTGCGTGTGTCTGTGTGTATGTGGAGTGTGAGTTTAAATGTTTTTTTACCATTTAACTCTCCCTGACCTTATTTCTTTTGAGCTGAACTTGGGTCTCAGTCACTTTATGTTTAATCAGGAACTGTGATAGACATTTCAGTGAAGTCAACAGGTAGCATTATAATTGCATTGTCATAATGCATTGTAGGACTTGACATAAGTATGTATGACCCCTTGTGCTGTCTTAGTGCTATCTTATTTCTAATAATATATATATATATTTGCACACCTGTGAAGGCCATTAATCTACTTCCATCAACGCCACCTGTGTCACTCAATGACCGTAAAATAATGGACACATTGAAGTCTGACATCACCGATTCATTTGAATGGTTGTACTGTAGCTTGTGTAGCTAATCCGCCAATTAAATGTGTACTTCCTCCTCGTCATTTTGCTCTGTCCGCCCACAGAACATGCTCAGCTCTCATCTAGAATGCGAGAAGAACATGTGAGCCGAAGGCAGCCCCTTGGCAGCCCCTTGGCAGCCCCTTGGCAGCCCCTTGGCAGCCCCTTGGCAGCCCCAGGCAGGTCTCTGCCGGTCAAGTATGCACACTGGGTTAGCAACACAAGAAGAATAAGGGAACGCACATCAGCCCTCAGCCAGCAACCAATGCCAGCAACAGACCATACAGACAGCACATTATTCACCTTATGAAAAAATACCCGCTATAGAAGTCTGGGTTTTCTCAACCAAGGCTACAGCACATATAGATAAACTGCTGTACCCTTAATGGGCAGCCTACGTCATAATTATTATTATTATTATCATATTTATTGTGTTCTCACATTTAATCACTGCCCTATTAAGATATCTGTAGTATAATTCATTCCAATTCTGTGCAAATCCTTTTTTTTTTTACTTTAATTTATGAGAAACTGTTAATCTGCCTAGCTGTTATAAATATACCAAACGATTTGTTTCATTATGGCCACGATATTTCATGTTATTTCATCATCATCCAGCAACTTCATTGTCAATCCCATCTATCTCAGTTCATTTTCAATGTAGCCTTATCATAAAAGTATAGGTCGTAGGTAATAGGCCCTACTGCATTAAAAGTTGACTTAAATTGTAATGACTTGATAAATTAATGAATACTATTTTTATAATTATTATTACGGTTATGGATAGGAAGCAGCGGACTCTACACAAGTGGTCACATGACCAACGAAAACAAGTTAACATTACGTTATACCTGACGCCAAAATATATTTCATGGTTAATAATGATTGATAATGATTTGCTCATCCCGGTGTGACATCATATCGGATTCTAGATTCCATTTAGAATTCCCAAAATGCTACTTTAGCATGCTCTCAAATTACAATGAATTGCTCAAGGCAATACCTGAAGCCGATGACTCGAATCTAACATGTTGTTAGCAATGCATGTGAACATTAGACATTAATGGGTTGACCTGATCACGATGATGTTGTGCGGTTTTAACAGAACCTTTATCTAGCGGACATCACATTAAAACACATAGGAAGAATGAGAATAGAGTATCAACAAATTAACCAATTGAACAGTTTCAAAGTAACATATCAATTAAACAAACTGTAGTAAACAAATAAGTTTAACCATACGCGATGTGTGTCAAGAACAACACAGGAGACCGGTGTACAAACTCAAGGAAAATCTTGCTGTCCTTGTCCTTAAATACCATCCCAACAATAGAACATAGGTGTGAGAGACAGTTGGCCTATATTATATACATTACAATAGCAAATGGATTGACGGCAGGCAAGGCACGTTTTCTTCCAGGCAACTGTAACTGTAAATAGGTACTCCAGCCTAAGAGAGGGGGGCATTGACCACCATTTCCTGTACAGAGTTGTATGTACTGTAGGTTTTGTTCAGGTAATAACAGTGTGTGTGTGTGTGTGTGTGTGGGGGGGGGGGGGGGGGGGGGGTCTCCATTCAAGACCTGTGTGGAACCCACGAATCAACTGGGCGTGATTATTCAGTGAGGTGCAATGTTTGGAATAGTACATTGCTGTTCCACAACAGAGAATATGCTCTGTCTGTTCAATTCAATAATGCTCTATCTAAACTGTCTTGAATAAGCTTCTGTGCTTTGCTGTTAAGGGTTTGTGGTCTTGGGAAATGGCAGCAGGTTTACTCATTCACAGGCTTCTGCCTCTTGCTTCCTTTAACACTCTTGTTCATAGATGTAGATTTCACTACCCCCCCCCCCCCCCACACACACACACACACACACACACAGACACACACTTTTATCTTAGATTGTTGCTGTCATGTCACTGCCAGGAATCGGCCATTGACAAGTTCTGCTCATTCATAACTTCCACTGTTAACATTCCCACTGTTTTGAAGATGCTAATACTAAGCTGCAGCCAAGTATCGTATAACTATAGTATTAAATCCAAGGTCAAATGACTCTGGTAGCCCTGCCAACAAGCTGTGGCAGTATAGGGCACAGATTCAAAAGACCACACACTCCTGCATTGCAGTGCATGTGGAGGTCAGTGAGAGTGGTAGCATTCTTTCCCACTGCAAATCCTCTCTATCAAACAAACACACACACACACACACACACACACACACACACACACACACTACTATACTTTCAAATATGCATGCAGTACAAACACTGATTCCCACTCTCCCACATTTCAATAGATGGGATAATTCATACCAATGTGCACACACACACACTCACACACATAGGCTTCTCACACCCACTGTGCACTCACCCCAACACATACAATACAAACGGACAGTAACAAACTCTCAAACACATACACAGACCTGCACACACAACACATTACACAACCCATTCTCCCACATTTCTTTCGCTGGCTGCCAACAGCGTTTTGAAAATGAGGGCAAGCCAAGTTTATTAAATTGACTGTTGGTTTAATTCCATTTCCAGCATTGAAACTGTGCCTAATAATGCTTTCTCTTGCGGTGTCTCCCCCATGGGAGAACCAGACCCTTTTATTTGCCTTAATGAAGTGAGTGCTCAAATGAAAGTGATTTTAATAGGACGTTTTCCCGCCGGGGGACATTTCAAAGGAATATGATGAAAACGTTCGGTCTCCCACCATATTCCCTCCTTCCACTCTCAAACAGTCAACAACAGAACCACTGTAGAGCTATAGCACTATGACTACTCTAGAAAATACAACAAATATTTTGGGGAGATACTTTTCAGTCAGTGACATCTTTTCAGGAACAGTGATGTTGCGGAGGTGGGGGTGACAGGTAGCCTCACGGTTCGGCCGGTCAGTAAAAAGGTTGCTGGTTTGATCCCCGGTGCTAATGGAGGGGCATGAACCGGATGTGAGCAGGTGACTGGAGGGTTTCTGGCATCACATCCAAGGTGTCTTCCACTGCTGATGTGCCCTTGCCTTGAGCAAGGCACTTTACCCCCAACCCCTCCAGGGGGCGCTGTACTGCGACCCTGTGCTCTGACCCTCTCTGTGTGTGTATGCATATATGTACAAACTATGTGTGTGTATCTCGTGTGGGTGGGGGGGGGGGGGGATATGCACATAGATGAATATCTGTTGAGTTATGTATTGTATTATGGGGCCTCTGGAAGGCGAACTGTTTGCCAGCAATGTTTTACTAGATGAGTGATGTAGCAACATAAAACCTCAGTATCAGTATAAACAGTTTTTATACAAAGAATATTCACCATAAGAAAAACCCCAAAGATCAGAAACACTCTCCAGGAGGTAGGCGTGAATATGTCAGAGACTACCATCCTCAGAATACATCACCAGCTGAACTACTGAGGCTTCACTGTAAGGTGCAAAACACAAGCTGTCCTCAAAAAGGATGGTCAGGTTACAGTTTGCTAAAAAGTACCTAAAAGGCCTGCAGCGGTCTGGAGAAAAGCCAAAAGAAGACAAAATGCTTCATTTACTTTTGCAAGGCACTGTACATACATTCACACAAGACACACAAACCCATACACTGTAGGTTGTCGGAGATGGAGCAATGCTGGCAGCTGGCACTGGGGGCACAGCTGGGTTGGTAGTCTCCTTGGCAGGGCTGTGGACGGTTCACTGACCCTGACACCGTGATGCCAACTGACAGCGAAGAGCAGGGCCCGAAAGATGGAGAGAAGGAGCCCATGGAAGAGAGGGAAGAAAGAGATGGGAGAGAGGGTGGCAATAATTTGATTGACCAGAGTGGAGGATAGTTTTTGAAGTAATGAGGGAAAGAACATAGACCTCTCTTTTGCTCGTTCCTGATAATAATAGCAGTTATAGTGTGTGTGTGTGTGTGTGTGTGTGTGTGTGTGTGTGTGTGTGTGTGTGTGTGTGTGTGTGTGTGTGTGTGTGTGTGTGTGTGTGTGTGTGTGTGTGTGTGTGTGTGTGTGTGAGCGAGACAAAAGAGCTAGACAAAAGAGCAGGCGAGTTGGGTCATCAAATTACCATGCCAACAGCAGACACGAAATCAGACAACACAACAATTATTGCAGTGACAATCATCACCTCTTCCTAGATTGCCTGGAAGCACAGGTAATTTACACAGTAAATTGTGTGCCTTTACTAAAGCTTCTCTTTAGTGATGGGAAATCTATAATTCTCGGAGATAAAGCTGCACTGCTATTCAAAGAAGTGAGACTGTATTGGGTGACTCATTTTCTCCACAAGGTGCCACTTCAAAGCAGACACACTGACACACACACACACACACACACACACACACACACATACACACACACACACACACACACACACACACACACACAGTGTAACTTGTGTGGCACGGGAACTGTGCGGAGCTGTGAAATAGGACATCTATCAGCTGGAATTTGTGTCATCTGGCCTACTTTCACATTCAGCCATTTTTAAGAGCTCACTTGATCTGTCAAAATGGCCATTCTGACAGTCCATGCCCCAGGGTGTAGGGAGAGTTCGCGTGGTTGTGTTTAGCATGGCTTTTGGCCTGCAGTGAGCAGTGTGTTCGTTGGAGTGAGAGAGAGAGAGTGTGTGTGTGTGTGTGGTGTGTGTGAGTGTGTGTGTGTGCACGAAGGTGCATATGTTTCTGTGTGTTTGAGAGAGTGCACATGTGGGCAACAAGAGTCCTCTCCCTCCCTCTCTCTTCTCTTTCTCTCCCTCCTTAGTCTCTCCATCTGGCCTTTCATCCTGTTTCTTACAACTGACCTTGTCCATATGGCTGTTCCAGACAACCTCAACCATTCATGACATCCTCTGATTTCCATACATCAGGATTTTACATTAGTTTGGAATCACTTACACACACACACACACACACACACACACACACGTTTACATAACTACTGTATGAGCAGTCAGAGATGCTAAACCACTGTGAAGTTGTCCAGTCTTGGTGAGTCGTGCAGAGTGCTATTCACCTTGGGGGCATCTTTGCAGATTCATTTTAATCCCAGTGGCTTGAAATCACGTATTAAACTGTCAGTGTCTGTCAGTGTTGGACTCCTGGGTGCGGTTATGCGGGTCGACACGAAGCAAGAGAGAAACACACAGGGTGAACCCCCCCCCCATCTCATATTGGTCAATCCAAATCCACCATCTAGTACTTCAGATTACCACAAGCCATTCAGTCAGTTTCATGAATGCTGGGACAGTTGGTATAATTTCTGCACTGACAAGCTCTTGAGGCTTATCCTGCATTGTAGAAGCTATACATGCTCCATGAAGCACATAGCCATCCGACATTTTCCTTCCTCATTATTTAGGTATAAATCAACTGTATATAAATCTAGTAGACATCAACTAAATCTCTCTAGACACAGCGCATGGAAGTGTTGCATGAGGTTATGACACATTTGCCCCAAATAAGCCTGCTCCCATGGTAACTATCACTTTTTACCAAGAGGAAAGGGGATGAGCACATGTAAGAGTTTTACTGATCCTCTGTTGTTGTGTTTTTTTTTGCTGAAGTGCCCTACACTGACATTCATGACTAGGACAGGTTGTATGTTGTGTAATGCTTTTGAAAGTAACAAGACTTTACAGTGTAGCAGATGTGAATCTGCTAATCATCGCCTGATGACATCACCCCCCAGAGGCTTGTAAATTCAATCCCAACTCTTACTGTTGGAACCATAGATTTTAATATGATTTATTCTCCCTAACTCGCTGAAGTTGATTCAGTGTCAATGTAATATGGTCCCAAAACAGTGTTTGTGTGTAAATAACACAGTGGCGAAAGAGGCTATCCTCAGTAGGAACTGGTATGCTTAGAATGTTTTTGTTGGCACTCAACTAACGTGGGTGAACACAGTCTCTCTCTGAGACACACACACACACACACACACACACACACGCACGCACGCGCACACACACACACACACACGCACACACACACACACACACACACACACACACATATACAGTATGTATATATATACATACATACATACACACACACACACACACACACACACACACACACACACACACACACACACACACACACACACACATACATATACATATATATATATACACACAAACACCCTGTAATTGCTGTACTTTCCAGTCTTTTCTGTCTCAGTCGATTCTGTACCGGATTCTTGTATCAGCTACCTTCATTGTACCAGCTGTATTGTTGCTGCAAGAGATAGATTTGGCACAATTCTGTATTACATTCATAGAATTAAATACCAGAAGCTTGCCTTTGTGTGGATGTGCCACAGTAATGTAAGGGGTTAGCTAGTGGCTACAGCTCTTGTCTTCTCAGGTGTGCTGGCCAAGACTCTTTGAAAAGGCCTCTGTGGTTTCCAAACACATGCATCTTCCTTTCAGACAGTTATTTGGGGATGTCAAAGGACTTGTGAAGCAGTACATTGGTATATGTTATGCAGCTATTGTATCTGGAAGGGAAATTACACTTGATAGTCATTATGGGTATATGCAGGTGTGAAGCCTGGAAAGAAAAATAATTAATTGTGAGAGCCTGGACGAGGGGAGGGAGAGAGAGAGGGGAAACAGTTGGAGCTGCCCCCCCCCCTCCCTCCCTCTCTCTCTATCTCCCCCTGTGGGCACCCTGATCAGTGGAGCATGCAGCTTTTAATTTAGGCGCATATGTATCATTCTTCTGAGCTGCATCAGATTGGAGCAGCAGAGATGTGTCATTGACTGAGACAAGACTGCCACTGAGGGAAGCAGAAGGGAAGAGGCTGCTCCTTTGGACTCTTTCTTTTGGAGCACTTTACTCTTTTCTCTGGTGAATTGCTTGTAGGAAATATTTGATTCAACGAGACACAGCTGAAAAGAGAAAAGAAGATAAACTCATTGCACGCTGCCATGATGTTAGGTAAGTATTGTTAACTGTAAAAGTCTGCCATGATGTTAGATAAGTATTGTTAACTGTAAAAGTCTTGAAGTGTTTACATGCGTTCTGAAGTGTTGTGTGTCTTGAGAATTGTTATTGAAACGCTCAGTGAAGTCAATTTAGGCTATTAGTCAATTTAGACCAAAAGAAGTTGTCAATTATACTACAAATATTGTTTCACGGTCTAAAACGTTGTACTTTTAGTAATAGTGTCCTGACAGTTACCATGTGTGATGTGCATCTGAGGATTGACTTTTCTGCCTTTAGCACCCGTGTCCGACTACGGACACATTTCGGAAGATAGGCTTTAAGCACTGTAGTCTCAAACACAACTTGGTATGCCATGTTGTTATGTAGACTTAAAATAAAGCTTTTTTTTGTTGTTGTTGTGAGAACAACCGAGAAGTATGTATTTTCTTTCATAGACGTGGTGTCCCTTTACTTCAATAGGATGAACAGACAAGATACAGTACCACTAGATTACTATACTGTAGGCAATAATGGTGCCTTGCTTATTCACGCCTCTGCACAATTACACATTCTGCTGCCTGTCTGACATTGAAATACATTTATTTCATGTTTTTCCCACTACTCTAAACAGCCTACTGAAAGAAACATTCTAAATATTTTCGGAATATGTGAAAATTGTGCCGGGGGATAAATGCTTTTTTAAGGCTCATCTCCTGGGAAATACCTATGTGTCCCTGATTAGCGACTATAAGTGTAGACTGCAGTATAAATGATAATAGTACTGTAGTTTTATTCGATTGTTCGAGTTCCAGTCTGTTGATTGCTATAGTCCATCTTGTATTTCTATTTAAATATTTGAATATATGTTATGTACAGTAAGCCTTTGCTGTCCTATTTTATTTTCAACTCTAACTACTATAGGCCTATAGGTGTATATTGAATAATATCAGCTAGCAGCACAATGCCGTGATGGGAATATTGTATTACTGTACATGGTGGTATTGCCAAAGCCCCACAAATCCACTAAGGGAAGATTAGGGAGATCAAAGAGAGGCAGTTGGAGAGGAGATAGCGCCGTAGTTGCCTTGTGGCGATGCTGCAGATGATTTTTTTCTCTCTTGCAAGTATCACTTTGAGGTTGTGACACTGACACGCACACTAAATAGAAATCCTTGTAAAGCGATGTGACAAAGTGTGAAAACCCAGAATAGGGAACATGTCTCAACGATGTGAATGTTCTGGCTTCTCTATGCTTATTGAAAAGGTATCTCTTGTGCGCCCTTGTGACTCATTTCCTCTTAACCTTGCTTTCCAGCCCACTTTAACTCTCCAGAAGACTTTTTGTCAACACTTTCTATGAAGCCTATATGCATAATGCTTTATACATGTACTCATAATGCACTATGAGTAATAATGCAGTACAAATATAGTTATCGACACATAATTACATATAACAAAACTCCTTATGCATCATAAGAATAATCATAATAACTTATAATGTACATAATACATGTACTTATAATAGTGTTTCATAATTGCCGATCACTTTTTCCTCAAGGATCACACTGCATAATAATGTCCATGAGTGTGATGCATTTCTAACATCTTTGTCAATGACCAGCACATCATTGTTATACTGCATCATAATCATTGTTATGGTGTTATAACATACTTATAAGCCACTATAAAGTCATCTTTGATTGCTTTAGGTAGATAACAGGCCTAATGATCATATTGAATGATGAACATAGGCCTAACGTACCAGCCTATTTAATTCTGTCCTCTTCACTGACATATTATTTTCCCTTGTGTTTTCACACACAGTATGTGGCACCTTAAGAGTTCAATCAAACACCCCTTGTTCACCGCCTTTCCCTTGCTGCAGGACACGTTACTGAGACTGACGGCCCCCATCAGTCATAGCAGAGTGATGACAGCATGGGCTTGATTAGCTTGTCTGATAATGGCACTGGGAGCTGGCACACAGACAGGCATGTCTGATAACCCCCCTGGGACGTGCATATGTTACACCCACCAGCGTGTTAGACAATGGAGCTGGTGCTGCTGAGAGAAGTGTTAGTGCTAGCTAGAAAAGATGATAGGAGATGTGCGGGTGTAGGAGTGAGCTGGTCATTCGGGGCACTCCTACACCCTTGATATGCACTTTTCCTGTCAGCCAATTACTATGGGAGTGATTGGTCGAACAACAACAAAAAGTTGGTTCAAAGTTACTTTGCGAGTTTGAGGTGATTTGGCCACAAATGTTGAACTTTTTTTGTTTGTTTTTCTTCCTACTGTCTCAATAAGGAAAATGTGCAGAATGTGGAATTACACTGTCCATAAACAAATAGTATAATGTGCAGTATTTCTGGGTTGTGATGTATTCTACTGTGCAGGAAATACTAGATTTTTGTGTATTTTACAGGAATCCATACAGGTCACAGAAAGATAGCATAGTGAACATTTAATTATGCAAGCTTTGAAAATCGAGGACATTTCTATTCAATTTCACTAAAGAGAGATGAGACAGTCTACATTTGTCATGGTACTCTGTTGCAAAAAGAGCATTTGCTCTGTCAAGACAGTTCTTTTTCTGCCTCAGAAACATGTCGTAGGACTCTGGAGGGCTTTGCCAGTGATATAATTCCCTGCATTGGGCTCTGAATTAGAAAGTTAGCTCTGCTTCTTCTGAATGACTCTCGACATCAAGCTGTGACAAAATGGTCTGCGTTAAGTGAAAAGTGTTTAATCTATTTGGATGTCTTTCCTCCTCCTGTGTTGCCATGAAAGTCAGAATACGTAGCTTGACTTGCTACATTGTAGCTTGCAAGATTTGAGATTTTGTGATTTGACTGTAACATCCTTTTATTAGTCCTGTGCTGGGTGGACACCTGCTCTGAGTGCATGATGCCGTTTTTAATGAGTTTTTGCGCTGCTGAGAATCTGTCTTTCCCTTGTGAAACGTGGTGACAGACAGATACAAGCTCTCAAATTCTAACTAAAGGATGATTGTCCACATCCCTAGGACACACACACACACACACACACACACACACACACACACACACACACACACACACACACCCAGTCAGCCATAGGATTCACACATTGGTATCTGCCAAAGTGCTGACTTGACGGATCATTTTTCATGCCACAGAATGCAATGAAGTGCCATGACATCCAAGCGGAAATTTCTAAATCTGTTTAAATATGCAGGCTTCCGCAGAGGTGACATCCTCAAAAATGTTGACAGCATGCCTCAGCTCTCTCTTTGACTTAGGATTAATGTAATACACTGTAATACACTGTTCTATGCAATACACCTTATACAATTGCAGTTCCTATGCTGCTAAATAATGCTACTAATTATGATATTTGCTTTAAATATTGTTTTTAAGCCATTTTTTGTTCGTAGTGGCTACCGGTATGAAAGCATATTTTGATATTGCCCACTATTCCTCTAGTAGTTACTTTGTTGCTACTTACTTATTCAACCAACGTACTACTAACTACTCAGTTTCATTGAGTTGGTGTGGCCTTCAGTGTTGCAGCAGGTACATGTAATGCATTTACTTTTAATATTCATGCCAGGTTAGCTATGGATTGAATCCTACCGTAATATTTAAAAAAAGAAGAAAAAAAGGTCCCGACTCTTTGTCAAGGTTAGAGTTAGGTATAGATTTACGATTGGTTAAGGGTTAGAGTTAGGGGAGAGGTATGAGTTGAGGTAGAGATAGACTTAGCCAATGGTATCGCCAATCCATGAATTGGTCAGCAAAAAATACATGGTCAGGAATTGTTAAGTTTAAGGTAAAGGTTTGGTTAGGTATACATTTACGATTGGTTATGGTGAGGCTTAAGGTTAGAATTAAAGTTAGGGATAGCATTACAGTCTAACTGGACGAGCAGCTTATGGGAATTCAAAAACGTGATCATATCTCTAGCCACAGCCTTTTTTGTTTTGGTCTCTGCCCTTGGCCTCTTACTCTATTGCCCCATCCCAGCAAACACTGCCATTTTGTTACTACCTAGTGACAACCTGCTGATATTGGTGGGGGCAATATTGTAAGAAGGTAGTGTTACAAACCAGCCTACCATCAGACCTAAAACAACCATGGCTTGGTTATCTAGGGGAAAACAGGCTAACTAACATTAACTAGTAACATTTACAACCTAACTGCGTGAGGACAGTATCAATGTGAAAGTGTGTGTGTGTGTGTGTGTGTGTGTGTGTGTGTGTGTGTGTGTGTGTGTGTGTGTGTGTGTGTGTGTGTGTGTGTGTGTGTGTGTGTGTGTGTGTGTGTGTGTGTGTGTCGGTCAAGCCCCAGAGTGACATGCACTCACCTGAGTACTCCAACTTCTGCTTTCAGACCAACGTTGACACTTTCTTGGTCGGCCAGCTCCAGCATGTTTGTTCAGTTTTTACTTCAAAATAATGGTGGTAAACTATATACAAAACAGGTTAACAGTGGGTTGTCATTATGTTACATTGGCACCGACTTTACCACAACTTTAACTGTAAAGTTACAAGATACAAACTGTTTGCTGGGATGTATAAAAACATATTACAGAAGACTCTTATCCCATAATAACTAGCCGTCTGGTTTAATGAACAGCTTTTAAAGCTAATGGCAGATCAGCATCCTGAATTGCCAGCCTCCAAAGCTGTTAGAGGACACTTCAAACCGCTCTGCTTGCCACTCTCCGATTCCTACTCGAGCTCAGAGGAACATTAACAGTATGAATGCCTCTAATTGGGAAGTACGTGAAGCAGATAAAGACACAGCACAGACGGACGTGCAATATGTTTGGTGGCACATCGGCCATGCACCGTTCAATGGGGTGATTGACCCTGCCTTATCTCAATCGGTACAGATGGTGCCAGTTTATTTTTAGTGGGTATTAAAAGGTCCTCTCATTCAGAAGGTCCTACAGCTCTGCTATGCTGAATTCACCCATCAGTCTGTAATGCACCAAAACAGTTTGCTGTATAGCTATCTTTATCAATGGTTTAGAATGCAAAACTGCTCCGAGCCACAGGTCTCATAATCTTTTGTTAACCCCTGTATAATTTCTGTATATTTTTGTAATGTAAATGACAACCACCAGATTTTACTCTTGTTTACTGCAGTTTGCTCTGGTCTGATTTGTTCCAGTTTCCGTGGTAAACAAGCTCCCCTGTAAATACAAGCATGACAAGCATGATTCAAACGCTATGTTAATTGTAGACAGTGGCCTACTTTCTCCTGTCATGTTGTTGATTGTTGGAGACAAACAAATAGCTATATATGCACATGTTAAGTGTGTCTTTGTCACTGTTTAAATTGGTGGGTCACGACTTTTCATATCAAGATGTACATTCAAGACTTGCTCTAAAAGGAAACAGGCTTTCACAGATTGCCCTGCTGGTTCACTGACTCTAGGACACCAGCAGTGGATTTGACCTTGAACAATTCAATGTATGTTTTAGTATGCTGCTGTGAAAATGTGCCCAAAGCGCCAGAATTTAAAATAGGACAGATTACCATGGAGAGCCTGAACTATACTAGATGCTGCCCTGCAGGAAAATATTCTCACTATGATTTTGGGTTGCTGGCTGCTTGCATGAGTGTGGAAAGTGACATAGCAATAGAGAATTTGACTATCGGCAGCCAGTTGTAAATAAATGATTTATTCAAGACCACACAGTACAGGGGGTGTTTTAAGCCATAAAATAAAAGAAAGGTTCCACTCTTCCACCGTCTATAGGGAAACTCCTTTTACTCTGCGGCAGCTGGTAGTGCTTGTCTAATGGATACTAACACCTCTTCCCAAGCCTATCACGAATAGGCCTCTGCCCGTTGTCTGTACCAAGCAGAAAATGGCATCATCATTATTGCATAAGCACAGTACAGTAACTGCTTTTATGCCTTGGCTAAGGAAAGCCTTCCTAATATCCCCGGTGCCCAAAGAAATGTGATGGGCTAGAAAATTCAGCTATATGTCCTCATTATCTGACCATACGCTTTGCAAGATTAGCAGCGACCGCGATTGACGAGGGACACATCGTTACAACAGTCTAAGGCGTCTTTCAATGATTCACCCACCCTTTAAAATGTCAGAGTCCTTAATCCTGTCTCTGCAGACGTTCCAATTTAATTGCACCATTTTTCAGTCATAATTCGGCATCATTCATGCAAATAGAGAAATGACTGTGATGAGGATAATGACTTTTCCATCGTTGATACTTCAGAGTCGGTTGTGTTTCTCATGGGAATAATACAGTACCACTGAGTGTTTTCTCTGGCTGTAGACATATGTCGGTGAGAGACATTCTAATTTTCTGTTGTAATTGGAGGCGGACAAATAATGGCACAAACGGGGAGAACTAGGTGATGCTCCTCCTGATTGTGTGTTTGGCCCCAGGGCAAGATGGCCACTCAGGTGGTGAAAAGCAGCTGTTCCCTTCCTCTGGAGCTCCCTAGTGCCATATAAAGCACTCGGAAAACTTCCCAGCATTGGCCAAAATGTACATACATAAAAGTTTTATTTGGTTGCTCTGTGGTTTGTTAGAATAACAAGAACTAAGGGATATAAAAGAGACTATTTATGGCCAACGTTCAAGCTGCAAGACCTTCCAGGCAAATCTCAATGATACAGAGCACTGCTTCAAATAGAGGAGTAGTATAGATGCTCTGTGGCTCTCAAAATTAATCTTAGATTATGAACAAGCTGTCATTTTGTCGGTTCATGAGAAAAAGACTCAGAGAAGAGCTTTAATTCCTGATCCCATCCGAAACCCATATTTGCATTTTGTCTTTACTCATATAGATTCTGCAAACACAGCATGTAACGGCTTAGTTTCAAGTTTCTCACTTTGTAGTTGTATGTTGTGTCATGTTTAATGTAATTTTAGCTCTTGTACCCTCTTTGCATATCCTTAATTCATTTCAATGTGCACATTGTAGTAATGTACTGAAATGACGACTTAAGCAATGAAAGAATATCAAAACAGTGATTTCAAATTAAGAGTCCTTCTGTGATTGATGTTTCAAAGCTCCAGCATACATAAGATCTTCAAGACACTTTGAAAGGATTGGAATGCTTTTGTTACACTTTCAGTCTGAGTGAAAACAACAATGACTAACTGAGGAAGATGATCCTGACGGATGGTGTCAGCATTGGAATCACTCAAAATGTTCTTCTGAAGCCCTATGACTCTTATTCCCTGCGATGAAAGGCCACTTGCCTATTCACTCTCAAAAGAACTAATTTCTCTCTTTCATGATCACTATGATGTTGAGTTACCCAAAGACTAACCCTAGAAATAGTGATTAAGCCTCTCCTTGAGTTTTCAGTGTGCCATAATCTCTTCGACTCATAATCCTGTATCCCCCCCTCTATGAACAGAATCATTGCAGTTGTCAATGCTCCCATCATCCATGACATCATCAATGATATTTTCCCTCAGTGAAGTCGAAGTCAGTGTGGAGAAAGAGAGAGAAACGGTTTACCATAATCAACCAGTTAGCACCAAAGAGGGTGAAAAATGCTACAAATGGGCTTTCTCAAGTCACTACTCGGTGTCAACTGCTGGAGTGCCAAATCAAAATCCTGAATCTAAAATGTGTGGTTTCTAATCACATCACACTTCAGCTTCTATTAATGCAAACCAGTAAAATTCATTTTAAAAGGCTTATTGTTTCTAGAAGCATATATCTTGTAGCTAGGTATGCCTGATAACAATTACACCATTGTTCTCTACCGTTTCTACCGTTATTGGCGATACCAGTTGTTGCATGTTACTATTTCTTGCCCTGCTTCTTTTAGGGACTTAGTCCCTATAAGATAAATGAGATCCATTTCTGATTTGTGTGAGAGAGAGGGAGTCTGAAAGTCATACTGACAGGCAGATTAAGCACAGCACCCATAGACTCCCTCTGCTGCTCTATCACACACTCAATCACACACACACACACACACACACACACACACACACACACACACACACACACACACACACACACACACACACACACAAAACACACACACACACAAAACACACACACTTGCTCACAGACACTTTTGGGCAAATCTATCTCCTCTATCGTACTCACTTTTAGACAGGCCCCTGCCAAGGAAAAAATTGCATTTCGCCCAAGGTTTTCTCAGTGGTTTTGTCATCTTTAGCCCCTACTCTTTCAACCAAGCCTCTGGGCCACCCTGGATTTGAATTAAATATGGCAACCATAGTGTAGTAATAATACCATTATCGGTGGTGTAATAACTATATAAATGGTGTAATAACTGTATGAAGAAAATATTTTGATTGATTGAGGATTTTATCACCATTATCCATCTTAGCGGTGGTGTTTTACCACCTAGGAAAAGCAGTGGGAGCATGTTTTCTACCAATATGTTTCCTTACCACTGAAGATGTCAACAGGCACTGAACCTTACTAAACCACACAGATCCGCATGCATAAGATGGTGCACAAGGAAATTAAAATAGATCCCTATGTGTCCTCTATCTGACCCTCCAGGTACCCTATCCCAGGTCAACCCCCTCCTGGCATCCCTGTCCCCCCCAGGACGGCCCCTCCAGCCCCAGCTCGACCTCAAACACTTCCTGCCCCTCCGCGTCAGTGGATCCACCCCGCTCAGTCTCTTTCCCAATTTCAACACGGTGAGCCACTCAAATAAGTGACACACACACACGCACACACACACACACACACACACACTCACACACACACACACACACACACACACACACACTCACACACACGCACCCTCATTAGTTCTTAGTTCCAGCCAGGGAATCATACAGTACGTCACTCCACTCACCAGTAGAAAATCTCGTTTTGAGAAGCACATTTTGGTAACACTTTACTTAGTGCATTATAGCACATTATATGTCTTGTTATAAGCATGTATGACTGTTATATATTATAATATCTTATATTATCTATAATGATCTTGAGCTATTATTACCCATTTTTCCTCTGTCGAAAAAAAAATATTTTACAGTAGATAGACATATTACGATATATTATAAATACATTATAAGGCATCATACATGCCTATAATGAGTTATAAGGTGTTATATAAATGATATATGAGGTGTGCACAGGACATTGTTTTTCAGCTCCAAAAGTTGATATACAGCATCACTGGAGGAGGCCTGTAACACTGTGTACATAACGGCTCCACACATACTGTATCTTGCCACTCACCACCATCGTCTGCTGTTCAAGATGTTACAGTCAGGAGAAGGCAATGTTATAGCACGTTCAGATAGAGATGTATTGCCTGTAGGTAATGATTCATTGTCTTGAATAAAAGATTACAATTTGAACTATCTGCAGTGTTATAAATATTGCACCCAAATGCACCCTTTGGAATAAGCCCCAGATGTTTGAGGTTGATAAGACATCAACACCATTCAAATTCTAACAAGCTCCACCACATTCTGTAGCAATGGAGAACTGATAAATGGTTGATTAGTTCATGTACAGTGGTACACAACTTCAGTGACACTTTGTATGATGGTTTTCTGGTGTATGACATCTCTGGAACAATAAATTATACGAATGGATCAATCCAGAGAGTTCAGTTTAATTCAACCTGATTAAATGCAGAAAAATGTCAATAAAATGTCAATAAAATATGAAAACTGTGTGAATAGTTCTGAATGTTTTTGCAAGGCACTTACTCTCTCCTCAACAGGTGGTCATTGTAAATAAGAATTTGTTCTTAATTGCTAAATAAAATCAAGGTGAAATAAAACATCTTGTCTGTGCAACACAACCGGGTTTGGTTTATCAGATGTGAGTGTGTCGTGGTGGGGTGGGGTGTGAGTAATGGTTGTGTTTGTGTTCTCTTTTGGTGTTTTGTCTGCACCAGATGGACCCGGTCCAGAAGGCGGTCATCAACCACACGTTTGGCGTGGCCCAGCCCAAGAAGAAACAGATCATCTCCTGCAACATCTGTCACCTCCGCTTCAACTCCACCGTAAGTCAGCTCCGCTAGGCTCAATCTGGTCCCCACGACAGGATCATCTATCATCCTTCATCATATGTGTGTGTGTGCGTGCTTGCGTGCATGCATGCGTCGTGTGTGTGTGTGTGTGTGTGTGTGTGTGTGTGTGTGTGTGTGTGTGTGTGTTTAGCAATAATGTTCAATGTTCAGTAATAGTGTGTGGACAAGCTTTTGCAGTGTGTTTGTGTGTGTGTGTGTGTGTGTGTGTGTGTGTGTGTGTGTGTGTGTGTGTGTGTGTGTGTGTGTGTGTGTGTGTGTGTTTACTCCAGTTCATGTATCACTGTGTGTTTGTTGTCCACTTATCAGCAACTGTCAAAAGACAGAGGTTGCCGTCCGTCTATCTTTGCAGGTGTCATAAATCCCCTCATATAAGATCCACAATACACACACACACACGCACACACGCACACACACACACACACGCACACACACACTCACACACAAAGTGAGCACACAAAGGCACATGGACACTAGAAATAATTGCATCTTTGGCTCAAGCTCAATGGATGGAGGAGACGGTTGACGTAAGGACTATGAGACTATTTAACAGGTCATGAGAATCTTTCCTCTTTCCTATTTTCTTTTGATTTGCATTTGAAATCCTTAGATATGGAGACATTGCAAGACATCTCTCTTCTGGATAAAAGCAGAAAGACCGGATAGGATGAAGTTACCTTCAGACACATATCTAAAGTCAGTTTTATGCTTAGCCTTAGGGCAACTTTCTACCCAGAGAAAGAATTATACATGAGTAATGCTTTACTCTATCAAGCCTGTTACCTTCAAGTCAATCAGCAGACTCAAATTCCATCAGCTTTTTACTCAAGATTCCTCTACCATCTGACAATACCCAATTCACAGAAGAAATCAGTTATCAGTTATCAACCCATAGTTTCTTTTGAGTATTTCTCAGAATTTATATTCATTGGGGTTGTTTCATTCCTTTGGCTTTATTTTCTATATATTTGCATTTATATAGTTAGGGGGAAACTAACAGAATTAGAATGAGAGTCTTATTTTTATTTTTTCTGTATTAACCTGGCGATAAGCAGGGCCTTGACTGCCCCCCCCCCCACCCCCCCACCACCCCCCCCCCCTCTCTCTCTCTCTCTCTCTCCAGTTCAGTTTACCATGTCCATGAGTGTTTGGATGTTAAATGTAATATGAATATGTTCTTTTTTTCACAAAATGCATGGACTACCACACTCCTAAACGTTTAGGGTGTCCTAAAAGCGAGATGGTTAGCTAACGTGTTCTCTCCCCTGTCCGTATGCTTGCAGCCGAGTCGTCAGCGCTGAATGAACCAGGAAGTGGACTACGTGAGTTCAGGCATGCGCCAGTGACAGGCGGTGAGGTTAGACCCCAGACAGGGTCAGTTAGGGTCTCGTACCAGTTGCCCAACCCGATATTGATCTGTATATCCTATTCATAGGCACTTGTACTTAAAAGGATCAGATATATAAGCATAATATGGTTATTTTTTCCACCTTGCCATGCTGTTGGATGTACCTATCCAAATGGTCAATGTACAAAAGTGCCAAGGGGGAGTTGGGCAAGCATCTCTAGTTCAGTTCAGGAGACATCTCAGCCACGCTGAATGGTTATTGCCTATTGGTATTCAACGTATCCAGGGTCCATGTAGCTCTGGTCCAGGGCCAAGTATGGCATGCTAATGTTCAGCAAAATAATCGGTTCTCTTCTCATTTCGTATTTTGGAGAAATTACACACTTGTACATACGAAGAATAGGTTGTCAGCAGTCTATCGACATCAGTACTTTGGTGAGTAACAAACGTATATATTGAATATAGTCACTAAAGAATTTACCTTTAGACAAGAGACCAACAACATTTGGTATTGAGTGCAACAGAGCGTTTGTAGGCACAGCATTAGCATGACATACTAGGCCTGGACCTGGACCAGAGCTAAGGTCCATGCACACACACACACACCCCTGATTTGCCCTGATGTCATGATCTTTATGTATGTTTGGTATGCTGGGCTGGAGGCTAGGTGTTGAAGGGGAGGCATGGACTTCAAATATATGCACATCATTTCTGAGTTTCCGACCTCTAGGATGTTGGAAAGAGCACTGGGCATGTGCAGTGGGCATATATTAATTGCATTCCCATAAACCGAAATGGCAGCCATGTCGTTTGCTGCTAGTGTCTGAATATTTGTGTCCTGTTGGATAAATAATCTGACAGCTTCAGTAAAATGGACTGTATTTATGAACTGTATTTTCAATATGCCTTCTCTTTGCAACATTGAATCAAACACAACCATGAAACCCTGTTACAGGGGTCTCTTGTTTTGATATCCTCTTGTTTTGATATCCATTATGCATGAGGCCCAATCAAGTATAGGATGATACTTTTATCTTGCACTCAGGAGATGCAAACACTCTGAGTATGGAAAGTACTCTGTATTGACAGCTCTATGCCAATTTTGTGATTTTGCATTTCCTGAAGGAGGTTGTGTATGATCAGTGTCTGTGTGTGGGGGTACTGTGTTTCTTTATATTGTAGCCTATGTATGGATACCTCTGTGTAAGCTCTCTGGTGTGTGTTTTTTTTCTTCCTGTGTCTGTTGTCAATTTACTGGTACACCGAGATGCACCAAAACCTTTATTTTGATATTTCAGGCCATTTTTTAATTTATAAAAATAGGTATGTTTTGGAGTAACCATGAGACCAGGGTTATGATTAGTTTGTTAAGCCTGGGGAAATCCTTTACAGAAAGAAGCTATAAAAGGGTGGAAATCCGTTTGAATTGATTTGACGCCTACATGTCAAACCAATCAAATACCTTGCTTTCTGAAATTGTATTCAATGTTGCAAGCTAGCATAGGCAGCAACTCTCTGCAAAATAGTCCTACCCGGTCGGAAAAGATGACGTTCATAACAACAAGCAACCATTCTACAGGCATGTGGGGGAGGGTTCTTGGAATTTAACATCCAACAAAGTTGCGGGCACATTCTCTTTTTTTGCAGGTTTCCCAAAATTGTATTTATTGCTGTGTGTGTGTATGAATATCTATTCATATATATTTGAATGGCATCTTACTTACCTTAACACATCTCTCACTTACTGGAGATGTGTTATTTCTGTGTACCATTGCACAATATCAAATATTGGACTAGAAATGTGTCACAAATACTGCATCTATTAGCTTTACCTCACATCTCATCCCAAAAAGAACAAGACCCTGCTGTGGTTTCGCTGGGGGTTGTTGATCTTTTGACAGTGTTTCCTTGAAACATGGATTGTTGAGTGGTAAAGCTTAAAGCATCCATGTACAGTAGTACTAGATGTTTGTTTGGGATTGGGATTTCAAAGCGCTTAACATTGTTTGGGGGATAACTCATGCTACGACCAATGTGTAATCCCTATTTGGGAGGTGTGTAGAGTCAGAGTGAAATGGGTGGAGGACATTTTGTGTCAGAATGTTCATCACCAGAGGACAAATGAGTCAAGCGACTTGCCATAGGATCCTCTGAATGTGTTTCAGTACGTCTCAGTCCACTTTGGTATGCCTCAAGGAATCAGTTGTGATGATATGATACTCCCCTCTAACTCAAGGGTATAATCTGATCATTTTACAGAATGTCATGGAAGCATGAGAAACCAAGGCAGTGTTTAACCATGTCTAGAGATTATGAAATTATGTTATGGTCTCATTTGACCATTTTGCTTTTATGAGTTATGACAGAGTTGGGTGCCAATGCCGTTACAATTCCATAAAACTCGGCTGAATGAATTTTCACCTCCAAGTCATTATCTGACTGAAATTCAAGTGGAATTGAATACCGCTCTGGTTGATGATAACTTGACTTTTGTCTGCAGTATCACACGGTACCTCACATTGGTCACCAACCCGGGTCAGGAGAGAACTAAAAGGATGTGCAGGCTTTTGCTCCAGCCAAGCACAAACACACCTGATATAACTAATCACCAAGACCTTGCTCACTTGTGTATGTAAGTGCTGCGATGGAACAAAATCTGAACACCCTGTTATAGCTCTCCTGGGCCAGGGTTGGAGAAGGCCATCGCTGTAGCTCTTGATAACATGATGCTCCTCATTTCCGTCTCTTTGTCTCATTATATCTACAGAACCAGGCAGAGGCCCACTACAAGGGTCACAAACATGCCCGCAAACTGAAGGCCATGGACGTCCAGAGGAACCGACATCGGAGCCGGGCCTCAAACACAGGGAGGGAGAGAGAGAGAGAGAGGGAGAGGGAGAGGGAGAGGGAGAGGGAGAGGGAGAGGGGGAAGAAAGGAGTTTCAATGTCAGAGACCCTACCAGCACTGATGGACACCAATCTCACAAATGGAATAGGTATATAACACAGGCTCTGTTTGAATCTCTTCTTTCTATTTAAATGCATCTCCCTTTCCTTTCCTCCTTGAAGTAATTGCTGGTATTTTTTATTTATTTTGTAACCCTTATTTAACTAGAACAAGCCCATTGAGACACAAAGTCTCTTTTGCAAAGGAGACCTGGCCAAGAACACAGCAGCAGTCAATACAACATTACAACATTTAAAACATACAATAGAATCAGCACAACAACATGATCCGGCCTACAGAAAACATTTACACTCCTCCTCAATAGAGTTTGCATCAGAGTTTTAAATTAATTTAGGGGCACTAGTAAATCTAGGTGAAGCATACCTTTCAGACTATTCCATGCCTCTGGTGCACAATATAAAAAGGCAGTCTTACCTAACTCGGTAACAGCCCTAGGAACTTTTAAGTAGAAACCATCAAGTAGACTGTGTCTGGTAATTGCTCATTGAGGACAGCAGGCTACAGAGGTATAGAGTTTACCCAGAAGGGCTTTGTATATCAACACCATGTAGCTGTCTGTGCGTGTAAAGCGAGTTCCAGCCCACCATATGCTACAAGGTGCAATGGTGGGTGAGTGACTTGGCATTTGTAACAAAGCGCAAGGATGCATGATAAACTGAGTCTAATCTCTGTAAAATAGAAGAGGCTGAATACATTTCAAATAAGTCACCATAATCCATTACAGAAAGAAAAGTGGCTTGGACAAGCTTCTTTCTAGCCTCAAACGGAAAGCAAGCCTAAAACCCAATTTAATTATAATCTTGTGAGGAAGCTTAAACTTTAAGCTTCCTCACAAGATTAGCCAAACTGTATTAATGTTGTATGACAGCGTATCATCCAACCATATACCTAGGTATTTGTGCGATGACACCTTTTCAATAGATGTGCCCCCAGATGTGAAAATGCAGTATCTCTATAAATACTATAAAAAAATCTATTCACTTGACATTACTTTACAAAGCACTAATGCACAGAGCAAAAGTAGACAGTAATAATGAGAGCAAGCAAAAGAATGGGGGGGCAGAAGAAGAGGAAGTAGGAGAGAGAGGAAACTCCCATTCACACCGATGAGTGTACCGTACCTAGAAATTTAGTGGGTTATTTGTGGGGAGGGTTTAGTGTGAATGGGTCTCTCCACTCAGTTCCTCCCCAGCAATTGCCAAGCTCGGGACCTCGTACGAAACCCACTCATTTAGTGGGTCCGACTCGGTGTGAATGAGACAAACCAAAGAATGTAACATCAAACAGAAACTTTCAATCCTTGCTATGCAAAGACCTAGCTCTTGTATCTTTGGTGTAAATTGTACTGACCTACTAAATTGCTGGGTCGAACTGTTGAATGTGTGAATGTGTACAATGTGTACCCCACTAATCTTGAACCTAGGTTATTCCTCAGTAATTCGGTATGAATGGGACTAATGAGAGCAGAGAGAGACAACGAGAGGTTGAAATGGCCCACAGTATTAAGTGAAGCTCTGTTAATAAACATAGTAGAAGGTTGCAGGTATTGATCCTGTGCTTGCTTTCAATTTATCCCAGCTTTCACAAATCCACTGTGCTCTCAAGCTGCCAGGAACCAGTCTCCACCTGTCAGTTGTTAGATTTACTGTGGTGGAGAAACACAGTATGATGATCATAATTAATGGGAGAATCACACTGTCACACTGGATTGATTGTATCAATTGTTGCCATAAATATTAACAATTGTTGCAATATTTCAGGATATACAGTTAGGTCCGGAAATATTTGGACAGTGACACAATTTTCATAATTTTGGCTCTGTGCGCCACCACAATGGATTTGAAATAAAACAATTGAGATGCAATTGAAGTGCAGACTTTCAGCTTTAATTCAAGGGGTTGAACAAAAATATTGTATGAAACGTTTAGGAATTGCAACCATTTTTATACGCAGTCCCCTATTTTCAGGGGCTCAAATGTAATTGGACAAATTAACATAGTCATAAATAAAATGTTCATTTTTAATACTTTGTCGAGAATCCTTTGCAGGCAATGACTGCCTGAAGTCTGCAGGTATTAAGCAAGTCTGGAACCCATGGACATCACCAAATGCTGGGTTTTCTCCTTTCTGGCCTTTACTGCAGCTGTCTTCAGTTGTTGTTTGTTCGTGGGCCTTTAGTTTTGTCTTTAGCAAGTGAAATGCATGCTCGATCAGGTTGAGATCAGGTGATTGACTCAGCCATTGCAGAATATTCCACTTCTTTGCCTTAAAAAACTCCTAGGTTGCTTTCGCAATATGTTTTGGGTCATTGCCCATCTGTACTGTGATGCGCCGTCCAATCAACTTTGCTGAATTTGGCTGAATCTGAGCAGACAGTATATCCCTAAACACTTCAGGACTCATCCGGCTGCTTCTGTCTTCTGTCACATCATTAATAAACACTAGTGACCCAGTGCCATTGGAAGCCATGCATGCCCATGCCATCACACTGCCTCCACCATGTTTTATAGATGATGTGGTATGCTTCGGACCATGAGCAGTTCCAAGCCTTCTCCATACTTTTTTCTTCCCATCATGCTGGTACAGGTTGATCTTAGTTTCATCTGTCCAAAGAATGCTGTTCCAGAACTGGGCTGGCTTTTTTAGATGTTTTTTGGCAAAGTCTAATCTGGCCTTTCTATTCTTGAGGCTTATGAATGATTTGCACCTTGTGGTGAACCCTCTGTATTTGCTCTCGTAAAGTCTTCTCTTTATGGTAGACTTGGATAATGATATGTCTACCTCCTGGAGAGTGTTCTTCACTTGGCTAGATGTTGTGAAGGGGTTTTTCTTTATCATGTGAAGGATCCTGTGATCATCCACCACTGTTGTCTTCCGTGGACATTCAGGCCTTTTTGTGTTTTTGTGTCACCAGTGCGTTCTTTTTCTCTCAGAATGTATCAAACTGTTGATTTGGCCACTCTTAATGTTGCTGCTATCTCTCTGATGGATTTTTTTGCTTTTGGAGCGTATGGATGGCCTGTTTCAACTTGCATTGAGAGCTCCTTTGACCACATGTTGTGCGTTAACAGCAACAGCTTCCAAATGCAAATGCTACACTTGGAATCAACTCAGACCTTTTACCTGCTTAATTGATAAAGAAATAACAAAGGAATAGCCCACACCTGTCCATGAAACTGCTTTTGAGTCAGTTGTCCAATTACTTTTGTTGTGTCAAAGTCCAAATATATATGGACCTAACTGTATACCATACGCTGACAATGACAGTTTCAGGTAATGACTGGTTCAGGTAGTTTTCTAATACAGTTATTCCCAATTAGTGGGATAAAACCAGGGGCAGGAAAAATCTACTTCTGATCTTGATCTGATCTGACTTGATCAATTGATGGTGGAACTCCCTCTATATTGTATTTCCCCCTATATAACCCTAACACCTGTTTGTATAGTATGTATGTGAACTGTATGTATATACTGTATGTGTCTTATATCTCCCTTTCTCTGCTCAGGCCTGTTCTCATCTCCTCAGCCTCCCAGGCTGAGGCTGGAGGACACCCAGGGGACCTCACCCACGCCCGTCTCCGAGACCTCATCCCTGGACGCGTCTATCCTCCTCTCCCCGCAGGTGTCCCCTGCCTCCCAGCTCTCTGAACTCATGTCTGACAGTAGTGCCATGGAGGGCCCCAGTCCCAGCCCTGGCCCTGACTCTGACCCCCTGGAGCCCCTCAAGGGCCAGGGAGAGCCACTAGGACCAGGAGAGGAAGAGGCCAAGGAGGGTAAAAAGAGCCCCACCAAGGAGCACCTCCACTGTCCCATGTGCAAAATCACAGTCAACTCCTCTTCCCAACTGGTAGCCCACTACAGTGGTAGGCCTACATACTGCACTGCACTGTCAATATGGCTCCTTTGGCTCTGCTCTGCAAGTAAATACTGTTCACATGCTAACGTATGATTGAATAAACATACTAGTGATTCCACATGTCAATTTTTTATTTATTTTTATTTATGAACTGACTGAGAGAAAACTGAAATTAATTATTAGCTGACTGACATGTAACTCATTTGCACCCTTTTGGCTAGATTGTTATTTACTGTAAAAGGGATGATGTGCTCTCATAACCTACCATGTTAGGATAAACATTGAACCCATTTCTCTATGGGTTAACCCAGGCTCCAAACACAAGCTGATGTTAGAAGGCCAGGCCGGTGGGCAGACACGGCGCAGGGGCAAGGTAATGTCATCACCCAGAGTCACCTGCAGGACCAAGCAGCCAATCAGCAGCAAGAGCAGGGTGGGCGTGGCCTACCAGCTATTCCACTGCAAGGTGTGTGAGGTGTCTGTGAATTCTGAGACGCAGCTCAAACAGGTGAGTGTAAGAGAGGACCCACATGGAAAAGATTTATAAAAAGTCTATAGGAAACATATATGTTGTATATGGAACTTACAAGTAATGCTAAACACTTACTAAATTAATGGTAGATTCTAGTCATGTCTGACATATATGCGTTGAGCAATTTGTAGACATACAGAAAATGAATCACCTATTGGATAAAAACATATGCAATACATGTGAGGTCTCCCACATAGAAAAGTTTGTGAAAATGCAATAAGATTTCTATACTGTATGGAACTTGTAAGCAAGGAAGGTAGTTAGTTAAATGTAAGATTTTGCCAGGCAAGTGAGATTTTGCTCCTCTCATCGCAAAATAATGTCTAAATCACAATTTAACTTTCCAAAAGTTGTGTCGGTGTACATTTATGGGACTTTAAGAACTGCTTCAAAGTTCGGTAATGGAATGACCCTCAAATCTCCCTGGGTTTTTCCCCAAAACTGTTAAATATCTGCTCCAATTTAACATTCAAAGAGTGGGCTGTTAGCGATCACATGATACCTTGAGTTTAAAAATATCTATTTCACTACTGACCTATGAGGACAACTCAGGGTAAGATGATATTTCACCTAAATAGGCTGAAACATCCTTTAAGCTAAAGCCCTGAAATTAGCATAAGGTGCTAGTGCTATAGCATGACGTCACTCATTCATATCTATCACTGTCTGACACAAGACACCAAACACAGTGAGCAAGATTGCACTCGTTGGCAAGAGTGAACAAATGCTCTCCATAGACTGCCGCATTTCCCTGCATTTGAAATGTATAACATTTTGGTTTGTGTTGTTGCCAGAGTTATATGTTGCTTTTTTTGCCAGTTATGGATATAATGTAATAATAATGTATAATGTGTTAACCCAGTTTGTTTTTATCCTCCCAGCACATGAGCAGCAGAAGGCACAAAGACCGTTTGGCAGGAAAGCCCCCGAAGCCAAAGTTCAGCCCTTACACCAAAATTCAGCCTAACCCTGTTTTAGCGGTGAGTGTTTACCACACAAACAAAAAACACAGATACACACACACACACACACACACACACACACGGTACTTTAACTCCCCCTCCTGCCCTGTCATACCCCCTCCGAGTCAAAAAAGCATGCACCCAAACCAAACCTCTTACTTTCGCCCAATCCCCCCGTTTTTTCTCTCCTCTCTGCAGAGCGTGAGATGGAGTGGCTTCCCGTTTGGGGGGGTAACCTCGGCCATGGGGAAATTGGCCAGCCACTTCAGCACTTTCACCCCTCAGGTGAGGGCATGGGCCAGAGGCAGGGTCTACCAGGGGTCACAGTGGGCCCTATGAGGGCGACAGACAGGTCTACAACCAGGGACACATCCTGAAGGCGTGTCTTTAATCTTGGTCCTGGGGACCAACAGGGTTGGCAGGCTTTTGTTCCAGCCCAGCGCTAATATTCCTAATTCAACTAGTCATCAAGTCCTTGCTTAGCAGGATCAGGTGGGTTAGGTGGGTCCCAGGGACCAGGACTGAAGATTATTGGCAAGAGTTCATCCTAAAATCAATCTACAGTGCCCTCGTAATTATTGGGACAAGGGAAGCATATTTTCTTATTTTGGCTCTATACTCATCAAACATTTGGATTTAAAATCAAACAATTACTATGAAGTATAGATTCTCAGCTTTTATTTGAGGGTATTCGTGTGCATATCGGTTTTACTATTTAGAAATGACAATCATCTGTATTATGTGTTTGCTGGCAAAGAAAGCGATGAACAATTTCTTACAAAGCTAGCTAGATCATTTTAACTCGAAAACAATAACTGCAAACATAAATACAAGGAGAGACGTGTGCTTTCAGACAAAAGTCTACTTAGCTTGCTAACTAGCTATAACATTACAGCCAGCTGAATAAAGTAGCTGCAAAGAGGAAAGAGACAAACTGTCAATCAAAGTTGCCAGGAACATGCACAGACAGTCCTATCAGTCTGCTGGATTTAGAAACTGTGGTTAGCTACTTGTTGTCTATTTTTGACCATTTTGATTATAAACAATTGTAGTAAGTAACTTAACTTCTGGCCAGAAATGACTTGATATGGAAATAAAGACCGCTGTACCTTTAATGACAATACAAAGGCAAACAGATTCCCACAGCCAAAGGTCTCTGTCTACCATCTGTGGGGTTAATGCATGTAGCGCTTTCATGCATGTCATGGCTGATTGCTGAGAAGGGCTATGTCTGGGAGTCTTCACCATCACAAAAATAAACACTCAAAAATGGTGAGGCCAAATACACTGGCAGGCGCAAACAGATTTTCTCTCATACGCTCATATAAACATAGCCTCACACAGACACATATGGTCACACACACAGTACACATGACATTCACATTCATCAGTGTGTGTATACACACACACACACACACAAACACACACACACACACACACACACACACACAGGGCCACACAGGGTTTGTATTTGGCCAGCTGCTGGGTAGAGGCAGTGTCTCAGGCCCTAGTGACATTCTTGTCTGGTGTATTTAAGGCCAGTTTGTGAGGTTGCCAACAATCCACACCGGCTTTACACAGATTGATGGTGATTGACATTATATTCCTCCTCCGTCTAATATTGTGGTTAACTGGATAAGCATGAGCCTGTGTGAAAATATATTACTGTAATTAATTGAAATAGTTTCATGGCCACACTTGTATAGGCTTAAATAGAGAACACATACTTAGATGTTAGCATTGTTGGATTTACAGTCACTCTAAAAACTCAATAGAAAAGGCTTTATGAAGCTTATAAAGGCTTATTGCATGGGTATTTAAATCCTGGCCTTGAGCTCCGCAGCAGCCCTGCTAGTTTTCATTCTTCCCCTCTCATAAGGGATTGATTCAGACGTGCAGACGCCAGGTGTATGGTGTGGATTTTATGACCAATCAGTGACATTAATCAATCAACACTGGCAGTGCTGTAGACCTCAAGGCTCCAGACTTGAATACCCCTGCTTTGTTGAAATTGAGACACCTAATGCAACCAGGGATCCTATCTTCTCTACTTCCAGACCAAACTGGCCCTGCAGAAACAGCTGTCCAAAACCTTGCCCGCAGGTTTCTTGGCCAGCCACCTGAACCCGGCCACCCTGTGCACCATGGCCACCAACCCCCTTTCCCTCCGCCATCCGCCGGGCCCCCACACCGCCATCATCCAAACACCTCTTCTTAGTCCCGCACTCTTCAGGCCCGCCCCAGGGCCCCTGAGGGCCACACACGCTCCATTCATCTTCTCACCGTACTAGCCTAGCCTGGACTAGCCTCACCTGGACTGAACAAGCCCTAGCCGAGCCAGGGCCATCTTAGTCTGGTCTAGCCTGGATGTGCTTGGCCTTGACAAGTCTTAGCCTGACCTGGACTAAACCCTGGCCTGGACTAGCTTATTTTAGCTGAACCTGAACTAGCCTAGCCCAAGCCAAGCATAAACGAAGGCCCTGAGTGAATAGCCACACTACAACACTACTAT